>NW_024713681.1:862500-1066322 GCF_018991925.1 Homarus americanus
CGTTAGGTTGAAAAATATTTACCAGTAACTACCAGTAAACAATGGAAACGATGCGCCAACACACCACCAGCTGTGAGTGTCGGTACAGTTGCCAGGGCAGATCTCTTGCGAGCCCAAAGTAGCCAAATCCATGGTATGGTAGCACAGGACGATGTAAAACAAAGTATTCATTTATTAAAGTTAATTTATAGATACTGGACATAAATTTTTGTTCATTACATTTGAAACATCAACCTTTGTTAATTAAATTTGAAACAAGAGAAAACTACGATACTGGATTTTCATTAAAATATTACATCACAAGTATATTTTACCTTAACTGTGACTGAATGAATATATTCTCGGAAATAAATATGGAAATGTAATATTTTTGCTGGAATGACGTACATATTATAGTGGGAAGTGGGATAAAATCATGACGAAAGACTTTCGCTTTCTTTCGTTGTTCAAAATATTTTACCGTAATCGCTTTTCGAATGGTTTTCAGTTAAAAAACTGTTGTACTCGTACTGTATTACAATAATATTCTATCCTATCATTAGCCTTATAATCCCACAACTGAAAACCATTCAAAAAGCGACTACGGTAACATCTTTTGAACGAAAGAAAGCGAAAGTCATTGCTTTCGTCACTTTCCACTGTAATACGTACATCATTTCAGCAAAAATATTACATTTCCATGTTCTCAGAAATAAATGGTAGTTTTGTTGAAACGTAATGTACAGTATTTAACATTAAAATGCAAAAATAGCTATAAAAACAATTAATACACCCGTAATGTACTGGCTGGCATCTCCACTCGTCCCTGCTCCCGCCAGTCACCTCCTCCCCGCTCTACCCCTCCGCCTCCTCCACATCGTCACTACTGTTGTATTACAATAATATTCTATCCTAATTGACTTGAATAAATACTACGATACCATATTTCTGAATATTTTCATTAAAATCCATCCAAATAATTTTCCTTGCCATCGGCAGCACCAAACAGCTTCTCCCAGTCCTCTCCTTGAACAGGGCTAGAGGGTACGTGTTTTTCGAATCGTTTTCAATTTAAAAAATGTTACATCACACGTATATTTTACCTAAACTGCGCCTGAATGAATATATTCTTGGAAATAAATAGGAATTTTGCTGAAACGTGATGTATTTCAATGTAAAATAGGACAAAATACATGACGAAAACAAAAGACTTCACCTAACCTTCCAATGTTCAAGAGATGTTACTCGTTTTTTTAATAGTTTTCGGTTAAAATACTGTTATATTACAATGATATTATATTCATACTGTGCTTGATATACTACATTAACAGAAATGAAATATTTTTGCTGAAATGATGTAAGTATTACAGTGGAATGTGGGACAAAATCGTGACTAAAACAATGACTTTCGCTTTCTTTCGTTCAAAAGATGTTACCGTAATCGCTTTTCGAATGGTTTTCAGTTAAAAAACTGTTGCATCACAAGTGAATTAGGATAGAATATTATTGTAATATAACAGTTTTTTAACTGAAAACCATTCGAAAAGCGATTACGGTAACATCTTTTGAGCGAAAGAAAACAAGTCATTGCTTTCGTCACTTTCCACTGTAATACGTACGTCATTTCTGCAAAAATATTACATTTCCATATTCTCAGAAATAAATAGTAGTTTTGCTGAAACAATGTATTTCAATGTAAATTAGGATAAACTACATGAAAACAAAAGACTTTACCTAACCTTCCAATGTTCAAGATATGTTACTCGTTTTTTTAATAGTTTTCGGTTAAAATACTGTTATATTAGTGATATTTTATTTATACTGTATAGCGATACTAATACATTCACGAATGTAATATTTTGCAACTACAATGTGATGTCAACACAAGGGTGTGGTTTAGCCCGAGACTGACTGAGTGAGGGAGAGCTATGCGTGTGTGTGTGAGGTTGCGGGAGGCGGGCGGTGTCCCCGTGTTCTGTGCAGCTCATGAGTTGAATGGTAGCGATTTGAATGTACTTCAGTACTTCAATGTAGAATATTCCTCTGGCGGGGCAATCTGCGTGTTCTTGAATCCGTGAATGCTAAACCAGCGTATGTGAAGGGCCGGCACTTTGTATTACTACTGTATGATAGTTTTTACCATCAGAAATCAGGCATATTATGGAATGTTATACCGGATACTTTTTCAGACATTCATGATGTATTACCCCAAACCTACAAAAATAAGACAAAATGAAGAAATTTGATAAAAAAAATTATGAGTTATGGACCAAAATAGGAAAAAATCAAATAAGTTTTCTCAAAACATCGTTTTTGTCAGCTTGCCCTTGCTACTCTAACACCTCATATAATATATTATATTATATCATATCTACACACAGGATGGACTGAAGAGATTGTGTTTGGGAGGGGGAGGGGGGGTAATTTTTTACCAACTCAGCACTCAGCCTATCGAATTGACCAACTAACTCAGCCTATCGAATTTGACCAACTAACTCAGCCTATCGAATTTGACCAACTAATAAGGATTAAAAGAAAAATGACGAAGTAAAGTAAAATTTTCTTTTATCGAATGTTTAATTATTAAACCTTAGCACAGAAATTTGATGGGTAGTACAATCTTTATTCAAATAAAATGAAATACCGGCAAATATGAAAATGAAAATAAATCACAACTAACCAGTTTATCTGTAAGACGCTCAGTTCAAACTCCCATCTATATGATAAGTCATTTAGTTGAGAAGAAATACTGAAGACAACAGACTGCCTATCTCCATCCCATGCTGCTCTGACATTCAGCTTTGTCAACTCTGTTAACACTAGGCTTGATATCTCCCTGATGCCAGCCTCTATGCATGGAGCCCACACTGACAAATACAAGAGTACTGTACAGTATATCTTATATTAGTTGAATTTAGAAACTGATAAGTAATACCTGTATCTCTGTTAGCCAGAACTCCAAGGCCCAGAATTGAAATTGGCTCAAAATTTAAAAAAAAAGTCTCTCAATTTTGGGTCTGTGAACGAGCTTTGAGGTTGGAAATCTAGCTAATTTTCTGAGAAAATTCCGAGAAAACTACTGGAAAATCACCTGGATAAATACTGAAAATGCACCATTCTGGAAAATTCCAGAAAATCCGGAAAACCTTCAATTTTTTCCAGGTCTGAAGTAAATTCCAAGGATGAAATGAGGCATCCGATTGATAGTGATTAATCAACCAAAATCATGTTTTGAGTAAATTGAGGGTAAAGTTTACCAACATTCAATTTTTGTTACTCGTAACCAACCATACGAGGAAATTTAATGTCGTTTAACCTGACATAAGAAATATGCGAAAAATTTAGATAAGTATATGAAAATCTATTTCAAAGTGAAGTATGTGCTGTGGAAATGCCTGAATGGCAATATTTTGGCTGTCAAGGTCCAGGGTTGGAGATTCAGGTGTGAAAAATAAAAACGTTACTCACCAATCCTGATACTGTGTGTAGTGATGGAAGGTAGGGTGATAGGGGTGAGGTTAGTACTGCTGCCTGCCGTCACCAGGGTCGACCTCATCTGTGTATGCCACTGGATCCTCTGCCCTGCAATGACGTCCTAAGTAACCCCTTTCCTCTCAGGAATACACTTCATCAGGTGCTCGATGTCGCCAGTTTCTTGGTGGTCAGTGCTACAGGTTTGTCATTTCGGTTGTAGAGTCACGGAAGCCAAATTGAAGGTTGGGAGGTACTTCCTGCCGTGCCCTTTCTACAGCCTGACAAATTAGGGGTATGTGAGGTTGTATGCTGTCTTGATGCTATACCCCTCCTTGTAGTTGTTGGAGTAGGTGAAGGCCTTGGCATCACTGAAAAGGACCCCTTGTTCATGGCATTTGGCAAACTGTGAAACTAAAACAGAGACATCCAGGAAGTCCTCCCTCTTCATTTTCACAACTGAGAAAAGGTTTTGTGGCTACACCCTGATTGCTGCAGCATAGCATTCTAGAGTATAGGCCTCCATCTTCCTGAGGGTCTTCTATGTGGCCAAAGTCACCATCACAGAGACAGGAGTGGTTAGGGACCATGAAAATGTGCTTAATGTCAGTGGGCCCTCATGAATGTAACGAAGGCAGGCTGAAACAGTGTAGGTTTTATTTTGCCTGCCACAGTTATCACTGAAAGTAACGAGTTTCATGACTGAAGTGGTTACTTGTGTCCTGATGTAGTGCATGACACAGCTGACATAGAAGCCCCTTGCTGTGGTTTCACTCCACAGATACATTGAAGCTTCCCAGTTTTGGCGTTTGGATCCCAAAGTTATATATCCACAGCTTTGCTTATAATACTGAACACCAGAGTTGATGGGGGAGGGGAGTGTCTGCTGCAGGTCGCCAAGATGACACACAGCTCACCATCATCAGCATACGCCTTCAGGTAGCCACGGGAACTTTTGCTCGCTTTCTGTGCAGGGTTGTTCAGTGCTGAGGCAGTCGAATTCCTGCACATTCTTCATCTTGTCTGTGGCAGCAAAACTATGGCAGCTCCTATCACAGGTGTTGTAGGTGTCAGCCATAGAAGAGAAAACAAAGGTTGAACTCTTGATTGAACTCATCCTGATAATGGTGGTGGCTTTATGATTAGGATCTTGTTCCTTCAGCCAACTCCTGATACATCCTGCACATAGCGTGACGTTCAACTCCGATGATAAGTATTTCAACCTGGAGTTTTAGCACGGCTGTAATGACTGCTAACTGCTGCATAACTATTAATGTGTTCAATCACCAGCTGTCTTCTGTCTAAACTAATACTGAGCACGCTGTGATGCAGCTGTC
This sequence comes from Homarus americanus, assembly GCF_018991925.1. Lineage (NCBI taxonomy): Eukaryota > Metazoa > Arthropoda > Malacostraca > Decapoda > Nephropidae > Homarus > Homarus americanus. The sequence goes on from NW_024713681.1 coordinate 867,288, forward strand.
TTGCCCCTCATGTCCTCCTCCACAGTCCCAGCCACACACACACCTTCCTCAGCACAGTCCTCACACGCTGTTCAGTAACCCGTGAACAGAGTATTAGGCATTCCTACACACTGTTATTGTCTCATTCTCGTATATCACACTGTATGTAATAGTACATAACTTACGTGAGACACAGTCAGCACACAGTACGAAACGCCAACATGCCCAGAGGTTTAGAGTTTACTTATGTAAATGTTCTGTTTATCAAAGTTACCAAAAGTCCAGAAATCATAAAAACTTCATTTATTTCACCAGCTTGGCCACAGCCATCCTTGCATGCAGGGCCAATAACACTTTCCCCACAACTTTTTCGTTCTCACACTGTACTCGTGCCAGCGTTCTTTTTCTGCTTTGTCACCTCTAATTTCCACTTAGTACTTTCGTCCCCCCACACGGGTGCCTAGGACCCTCTCCTGCACTATCACTCTCAGATGAGGATATAATGAAAGTAATAAATGCGGAACTGAGACAGAAACAGACACCCCGCTGAGTGACCACCTGATTGGCTGCTGAAACCCATATCGCTGATCACGTCGCCCATCTGCCGATTGGACTGCATTATGTGGATTTGTCATTATCATTGGAAATTTAGCCCAAACCAATGACGAAGATGACTGAATAAACCCTAGGGTAGAGAAAGAGTCGGCTTCCTGTAGAAACAAGAATCTGATTTGGGCGACATTGGTTGATTTGTCACTATCAATTGCGCCTCAAATAATGCATACAGTAATTCTGGAAAATTCAAAGAATTCTGGAAACACCCAATTTTTTTCCAGGTCTGGGAGCAAACTGAGGATGAAATAAAGCCATTCTGAAAATTCTGAGAAACTTTTCCATTGTACAGAGTACCCGGAAAATTCGAGGTTGTAGGATATCGGGTTTGAGAGTTGTCTCATTACCCAGAAATCTCTTTATCAATTATTCATGTTTAAGGGATATCACTGAGCAGGATGTAGTGGTATCTCTGCTAGCTGGAACAATTGGTGCAGAGCATTCCAGGAATGAGAGATTTCCGGTAACAGAAAAGTTCTGAGTTCCAGAAATTGTCCATTGCATCATCTCTCCAACCTAGAAAATTATCCCTCATCCCCAGAATTTTCTGGGTAACGGAAAATGTTCTCAGAAGTTCCAGAAATTGCCCATTACATCATCTCTTGAACCTTGGAATTTTCAGAAAATGTATCTGATTTTCATCTCTCAATCCCTGAAAAACTCCCCCATCCCAGGAATTTTTCAGGTATCAGGAAATTTTCTGGATTTCCAGGAAAATGCCTCGAAATCCCAAAGCTGTAATTTTCCGAAAATTCCAGCTTTGGGAACACTTTTCGAGAAAATTTAAATTCCAGCTATCGTGAAAGTTCCAGGTTTGAGGGTTCTGGCTAACGGAGATATTACTTTATATAAAATAACTAAATTAATAAAATTAAATTACAGTAAAACTTTTAAGGGCTCTTCTATATAATTACATATAAAAGTTTCCATAATACTTGGCAAATAAACAAAGGATTTTACTGAAAGATTCATCTCCTTTAAAATCACTTTGTCAAAATCAAAGTCAGAGACTAAAGGATTTTTATAACCCTATGAAAATAATATTTTGTGGAACCATGATAGAAATATCTTTACGATAACTAAATACAGTATACAGTACTATCCAAATTTTTTTGCAAATGGCATAAGAGGACACTGTGTTACATAAATGGTAATTAATGTAGTGAAAACAAAAACTGTACTGTACTGTATTTAAAATTACAAAAATAAACCCAATTCTCCTGGTTATTACCTCTGCTTGGTCTATGATGTATTTTGCTCTGTTTTCACCCCAGAGTCCACATCCATCTGTCACCATTAACATGAGCCTGGTCACTTGTTAAGGATTTGCCCATCCACTGGGGACCCATACTTGTAATGCTTGCCACACTGCTTCCTCTATGGGTGTCCATACTTAAAGATGTCATTCTATAAAACACCCAATGTATTAGTTCTGTGCTGTAGCTACCTCTAATATCTTGCAATATTATACATTCTTTTAATTTATGATAAGGTAAAGACATTCCTACTGTATGTAAAATATAGCTTTAACTGTACACTGTAATATTAAAACATAAAATTGTTGGCATATAAAGAGCAATAATGAAGGAAACAAATAATAATAGTGAAAGTTTAAAAAGAGCAAAAATAATATAAGTCAGTGGACACACTGTGTTGCAATTCAGAGAGATAACCTCGGCACTCACCTCGAACATACCTAGCAACAGTGATCTACATGTGGACCCTCTGACCTCCACAAGTCACACACAGCTTCACAGTGTAAACCCTCTGATACTTAAAACTTTATACCTTATAATTTTTGTGCATTCTGCATGTAGGATTGTGTGTGCAAATAAAAAAAAAAAAATTACATATATCTGTACTGTATCTACACAAAATTATGAGTTACAAAATAACCATAACAAGTAGAGATGTGTCATACAGAGCGAATTTTTTTTTTTTGAGTTTGAAAAAAATCGGCCCATGGTATTAATGATGTAGTTCTTTATGTGGAAGAATCATGTGATATCTTCAGATTTGAAAGTTTTCATTTTTGCTAGGTAAATTTTAACTTGAAATCTTATGAAAATTCAGTATTCACCCTTTTTACCAACACCACTAAATAGCTTATTTAAAGTAAAGTAAATGTATCAAATTAATTTATTAGGATGAAAATGATCCAGAATAATTGAAGCGAATGATCTTGACACATTTATTAAATTTAATATTCCTTTAGAAAACAAAATCATCAAATACAAAAACCGGTTTTACTACTCGACCCGTTGCTGCTGCCATAGAGAACATGTCTTTCTTGCTTCTGTTTCTACTCATCACCTCCCTGCTGACCACCTGAGCTCGGATGTAGCCTTCCCTCCTCTCCTGGCTGTACCGTGACTGCTGGCCTCGCTCACTTGCTGTACACAACGCTCTGCTCTCTGGGTGTGCGAGGGCTGAGCAGGGACATGCATGGGGTTGTCCAGAAAGCTGGCTTGAACAGTGGTGAGGCTGCAGGTAGAGGGAGCTCACTGCCAGCCCCCTGGATTCATTATCCAGATCTATGGGGTCTTGGCACCTAGATTGACTTCAGAGTCTTCCTGGCCTGAAGGAATCATCATCTTAGATCCTCTCATAGTCTCATATCCAGGATCTTTGACTGCCACTCTTCTCTCCTCCCTCATCCTTACTGCAGGCATTGTCTGCAGAACTGCCTCCCGGGATGGGCATACCAGGAAGATCTCCTCACAGTCTGCTCCACAATCTGAACAACCTTCCTTGGCTGACTCCTCCAAGCTCCAAGCTGGAAGAGAACATGCCTCGGACCTTCAGAGCGATGAATTGACCTTGGTGGTGAACCAATTTGGCAAGTGAACACTCACGATGAATTGGACAATAAGTCTCTCCAGGTTGTGAAGCTGGTTCCTTTCAGTTTATGATGGGCGACCCAAATTCTGCAAGAACCTGAGAGAGCCGTTGTGAGCCACCTAGAATGTGAGACTGGACCTATCTGCAGGTAAGCAAGTCTATCAGGCATGACCCCAGTTTGATGGCACTGCAAATCATGTAATCAGTACTGGTCAGTACTCCAGGTCGTCCAATGACAGTATGTGCAAGCTCAATGAGTGGAGGGCCAACTGTGATTTTTCAAAGCTCGGATTTATTTCTAACTCAGTGGCAGAGTCCAGCATCTTGCCAAGAGAGGACCCAGACCATCTGTTGTTTTGAGAAAAGTCTTGCCATCCAGCTCCTGGATCAGATGTCCTGATGGCAGCTACCGTTGGTGTGGAGGGTCACAAACCATCAGACCAGCTTCCTCCCAATCTTCAGCTCTATCCACTGTATGACCCCCCCCTTGCCACCTGTGTGTTCGTGTTGGTGCTGTCCTCAATGGCCTGCAGGGTCTGGTCACGTTCCTCTCTCTGAGCAGTTCACAATGTTATCTGCCACTATCTCAGCTGGTTTCCTGATGTCATCTTTCTCTGGAGTGAAATGCCACAAATACTTCCCTCCTGGTTCCACTGCAGCAGGAGTAGTGTTCTTCCTTCACCATGGCAGAACAACTTGTCCCAGAATCTCAACTTTCATGAACACTTTAGTGTCATCCTTCACCATCAAAGAGACAAACAATTGATTCCCATTTCTCTTATCCCTTATCAAACTCCTCTTCTAGGTACTGACAAGTTTCTCTGGCTCTCTTCTTTTGTTATGATCTATCACCAATTGAACATCATCGGTGTTATCGACCACGATCAATCCAGGCAGCTGTTGCTATCTCTGCAGTTTCTCTGAGACCGGTGTGGTGTGGCATGCTGGCCAGAGCTATGTAAAGGGATATCTTTCCTATTTCGAATCTTATGCCTGGAAGGTTTGGGATCATTATTTTTTCTGGGTTGGGACAAAGATCACCCATTCTCCTAGTCCTTTTCCGGATCAGCCATGGGGAAATCATTAAACTCTGAATCAGCTTGGCTCCAATCATTGGCCCTTTTTACCTCACCCTGGGCCTTCTCAGAAGTCTCTTTTTCTCGGCAGCTCTTCTCCTCTTCTGTCTCTCTGTGGCAGCCTCCTGTCTCTTGGACTCGAATATCTTGGCTAGAAATCATGAGAGCCTATATAACAGTCTTCTCTCTGTGCTTTGACAAATGCCAGTTCGATCTGGGAATCTTCAGTTCACGCTTGCAAATACAGGAGATGTGGGCGCGGATTTGCAGTCGCGATCGCATCCAAACTCAGGACCAGAGAACAATTGGGCACTTGCAAATGAGTATGTCAAATAACTGGTCCAGTTGCTTGGCAAAGCTGTCATAACTGCAGTTTTCCTCTCCCAAAGAGATATCTCTTGCCTTTCCCCAACTTTGGCTAGCAGTCTCTCACTAATCTTCTTCTGACTTGTTATGACTGGAGGCTTGAACTGGCGTTAGCCAGAGGTGTACTGTGCCAAGACAGCTTTGGTCATATCACACTGGCAATGTCTTTGTTTGTGTAAGTTCTTTAGTTCTTTTTCACTGATTTGCCTGATTAAAACACGTCTCAAAGCATCTCTCAATGTAGGCAACTCGACTTCAGGAGCTCTCTCCCAGACCCAAGATAGTGACTGAGATGGCTGGATTTTGGTTCCTCGTCCTGACACAAGCAGCCGCCATAAATATTATCAACTTATAAATGCATCAGAATCCACAAACAGAAAAAAAATATTGTTAGTTGGGTTGTTAAGAATGAAGTCAAGCAAAGTTCACTATTTAATTGTAATGCACTAATGCAGCTATACGTTAGATTTTCGATAAATTTCACGCTAAAATTTACCTAGCAAAAGGTTGCAAAATATTGAAACTGAAATTATTTTCTGTTTATATACTAAAAATCTACCAAAAAAGTGATGGGCCATTAGTTTTAGCTGATCTTCCTCCTCTATGAAAACCCTAATAACATAGTACAGTAAATATCTTAAAAGATACAGTATAGGAGTATGTAACAAGAGTGGTGATAATAAGAAAAATGTGTAACGTGTGACAATAGTTGTTGATTGCTCAAGTTTTTAAATGATTTTCAGCTTGTCTAATTTTCTTTATTACTTACAGTACAGTATTACAATTTCTCCAGTTAATATTCATGCAGTGATGATCTACAGGACAGCTCCTCGGGGATAATGGACATCTGTTATCTTGAGGGTTTGTCTGATAGGTTTAGGGTGTCCGTTATAACTGGGTTCCATTATCTACAGTGTCTGTTATACCAAGATTTTATTGTACAGTTACATTATATATTGCTTCTAAAATGAACAAAAGTACCTTAATTGGCATGACTTAATTGACCTGACCTAACATAAAACACTACTTATCTTTTTTTATCTTCACAAAAAAAATATACGTATATATATTTTTGAAAGGAACCGTCATTGAAACTTCCCAGTGAAGCAAATGAACATGGTAGATTTGGGATAAAAAATACAAAAATCATAGAAACAACATATAGTACAGTAGAACGCCGATTTAATGCGAATCTATTTAAGATTATTGATTTAAAGCGACACCCACAGCTAAGGACAATGTTTTAATTTAAAGCGAATCTTCCCTGTTTTGCACGAGTCAATCAAGGTACATCATATTTTAAATTTCAGGTCTAATGTTTCCCACCAGATGTGTCTCTGGACACTCTACACTGCTGTCCACCACCCTCCCACACCTTCACGCGTCCTCAGTTCTCCTTCTGACGCTCTAGTGAACGGACATACTGTGTGACACTATCTCTTCTACCACGTGTATCAACCATCGCCATTATGTCCAGCATTAACTACCCCAAAAGCCAAGACATAAAGGCAAGCAATTACACTGGAGCAGAAAATCAAGGTGCTGGAAGCACTGCAGCGTGGAAATGGTACTTCAAGAGTGGGACGTCAATTTGGACTGTCGGAGAGCTCTGTCCGCACTATAAAGCTCAACGAGAAGAAAATTAGAGCAGCTTATGCTTCACCAGATGTTGCCAAGGGTAAACTCCACCTGAAGAGTGCTATGTATGGTGAGATGGAAGAAGTACTTAAATTATACGTAGAAGACATGCAGCGCTGAAAACCTCCTCTCACTGGCCCCATGCTGCAAAACCAAGCCTACGAAATAAAGTCTCGGATACTTGAATAGGAAGGGAAGTCCATCAAAGTTAGCAAGTTCACAGCAATTACAGGCTGGCTGTACAAATTTATCAAAAGGACGAGGCTACGGAATGTGACACTTTCAGGTAAAGCTGCATCTGCGGAGGCGGTTGAGGACATGAAGAAAGTTATGGATATAGTGTTAGAAAATGGTCGCGGGTCCGGAACCCCACCGTAAGTCGAGGAGAGAATGTATCATGTGAAGAAGTAAACAATAAAATGTATTGGCTAGAGTGCATTTAATGTGCTCCAGCCAAAGACATATGAATTTTCGTAAATTAGCAATTGAAATACAGCATTGTAGCTCCAAAACTCACCACTGCCTGAAAAACACTATAGAATAAATTTAATTTATTATTTTATTTAAAATATGAAAAAAATATATCCCAAGTATTAAATCGTGAGTGGTCCTAAAACGAGAATTGGTAAAATTTATGTGACTTTATAAATTTTACATTTCCAGAACTTATGGGGAAAGTATGTACCGGTATGCAGTATATAATTAACTTGTAAAAGTACTGTCATGATACAGTCTGTGTAAATGTAATAGTGTTGTGTAGAATAAATGCTGTAATTAATTTTTGGAAAATAAACTCGGCTAAACTACAAACTTACAGGAAAAGTATGGGAAATTAGGGCTTTTGGTGGGGAATAATAGGGAATATATAACCAATTTGTTGAAAATAACGTAATCTAATCTAACCTTAATCATATTACAGAATCAGAAGACTCAGGCAATTAAAGTGATAAATATCTTACTTATATATAGTAGTACTATAGAAATGCCATAGAAGAGAAGTGTTTTAGAATGGTCAAAACTGCTGATTGAAATTATAAAATTCTCAAAATTCTTTGAATGGCAACTAATTAAATAATACTCAATAAATAATAAATTTCCTGGTATTATTTTACTTTCAGACAAAGGAAACTATGGAATTTTATCTTTAATATAGGTAGTAGGGTGTGTCATAGGAGGGAAGATCAGCTAAAACTAATGGCCCATCACTTTTTTGGTAGATTTTAGTGTATATAAACAGAAAATAATTTCAGTTTCAATATTTTGCAACCTTTTGCTAGGTAAATTTTGGCGTGAAATTTATCGAAAATCTAACGATACAGCTGCATTAGTGCGTACAATTAAATAGTGAACATTGCTTTTCTGGCTATTTAACAACCCAACTAACAATATTTTTTTTTCTGTTTCAGATTCTGGGCCATTTATAAGTTGATAATATTTAGGTAACCTTGTGTCAAGACGGGCAAAATCCAGCCATCTCAGTCACTATCTTGGAGTCCTGGGAGAGCTCCTGGAAGTGGGAGTTGCCTACATTGAGAGATGCTTTGAGAATCACGATTGTTTTAATCAGGCATATCAGTGAAAAGAACCAAGAACTTACACAAAACAAAGACATTGCCAGTGATATGACCAAAGCTGTCTTGGCACAGTACTCAGCTAGCAACTCAGTTCAAGCCTCCAGTCATAACAGTCAGAAGAAGATTAGTGAGAGACTGCTAGCCAGTTGGGAAGAGCAAAGAGATATCTCTTGGGAGAGGAAAACTTGCAGTTAAGGACAGCTTTGCCAAGCATGGGACAATTCATGCAACCTAATTACTTTACAAGTGCTTGGTGTTCTCTGTCCTGAGTTTGGATGCGTCGTGACTGTAAATCCGGGGCCCATCTCTGTATTTGCAAAGCGTGAACTGAAAATTCTGTGATCGAACTGGCATTTGTCAAAAGCACAGAGAGAAGACTGGCAGTGTGGGGCTCTCAGGTTCCTAGCCAAGATATTCAGTCCAAAGACAGGAGGCTATACAGAGAGAGACAGAAGAGGAGAAGAGTTGCCGAGGAAAAGGGCTTGAGAAGGCCAGGGGTGAGAATAAAAAGGCCGATGATTGAAGTCAAGCTGATTCAGTTTAATGAAAGCTTCCCATGGCTGATCCGAGTGCTGACCAGGAGAATGGTGACTTGTCCCTAACCCTTGAAAATAATGATCCCAAACCTTCGGGCATAAGATTCGAAATAGGAAAAGATATCGAGCATAGCAACAGCTGCCTGGGTTGGCCGGTGGTTTGACACCTGATGATGTTCACCTGGTGATAGATCATAACAAAGTAAGGAGAGCTCAGGAGAAAACTTGTCAGTAACCTAGAAGAGGAGTTTGATAAGGGGATAAGAAAATGGAATCAATTGTTTTGTTCTTTGATGGGAGAAGGGATGACACTGAAGTGTTCATGAAAGTTGGAGATTCTGTTGGGTTGTTCCTACCATGGTGAAGAGGAACACTAATCCTGCTGCAGTGTGAACCAGGAGGGGAAGTATTTGTGGCATTCCTCCAGAGAAAAGATGACATCAAATCCAGCTGAGATAGTGGCTTGAATAACATTGTGAACTGGCAAACAGAGAGAGGAGCGTGAACCAGACCCTGCAGGCCATTAGAGGGACAGCACCAACACGAACACAGAATTGCTTAAAGGGGGGTCATACAGTGGATAGGCGGAAGATTGGGGAGGAAGCTGGTCTGGATTGTTTGTGACCTCCACACCAGCGAGTTGCCACTCAGACATCTGATCCAGGAGCTGGATAGCAGACTCTTTCAAACAACAGATGGTCTGGTCCTCTTGGCAAGATGCTGGACTCTGCCACTGAGTTATAAATAAATCCGAGCTTTGAAAAAAAATCACAGATTGGCCCTCACTCGTTGAGCTTGCACATACTGTCATTGACGACCCACGAGTACTGACAGTACTATGGTTACATGATTTGCATTATGCCATCAAAACTGGGGTCATGCCCACGATAGACTTGCTTACACTGCAGATAGGTCCAGTCTCACATTCTAGAGTAGCAGCTCCTAGCGGCTCTCAGGTTCTGCAGAGAATTTGGGTGGCTCATCATAAGCTGAAAGGGAACCAGCTTCACAACCTGAGACTTATTGTCCAATTCATCGTGAGTGTCTACTTGCCAAATTGGTTCAACACCAAGGTCAAATCATCGTTCTCCGAAGGTCCGAGGCATGTTCTCTTCGAAAGCAGGCTCCTGAAGAGTCAGCCAAGGAAGGTTGTTCAGACAATGGAGCAGGCTGTGGGAGATCTTCCTGGGATGCTCATCGAGCAGTTCCCAGACAATGCTCTGCAGTAAGGATGAGGAGGAGAAGAGTGGCAGTCAAAAAGATCTTGGATGAGACATGAGAGGATCTGGGCATGTGAATCAGTTGGTGACGATTCCTTCAGGGTCAGGAGAAGACTCCTGGGGGAACCATCTAGGTGCCAAGACCCTCACTGATCTCACTCAGATCTGCATGGGTAACATCCAGGCTGGCAGTGAGCCCTCTCACCTGCAGCCTCAGTAAATATTCAAGTCAGAGCTTTCCTGGACAACCCCATGCATGTCCTGCCTGGCCCTCGCACCCAAGTCTCTAGGCGTTGTGTACAGTCAAGTGAGCGAGCCAGCAGTCACGTGTACAGCCAGGAGAGAGGGAGGGAAGGCTACATCCAGAGCTCCAGGTGGTCAGCAGAATTGATGAGTAAAGAAACCAAGAAAGGCTATGTTCTCTATGGTGTGCAGCAACACGGGTCGTGTGAAATAAGAAACGGTTTTTGTATTTGATTTTTTGTTTCTAAAGGAATATTAAATTTAATAAATGTGTCAAGATCATTACGTTTCACTATTCTGGATCACTTTCATCCTATCAAATTAACCTGATACATTTACTTTACTTTAAATAAGCTGTTGATGGTGTTGGTAAAAGGGTAGGAATACTGAATTTTCGCCGTTCAAGTTAAAATTTACCTAGCAAAAAATGAAAACTTTTCAAATCTGAAGATATCACATGATTCATGCACATAGGACTACATCATTAATACCATGGGCCGATTTTTCAAACTAAAAAAAAAAAATTCCTGCTCCTCAGATGACAATAACCCTATTGTAGTTTCGACAAATCCAAGACACTTTTCTTCAATGACGTTTCCCTCACAAATGACTTAAATATGCCAGGCTGGGTTAGGTTATAGCCTGAGTAAAGAGTTAGGTGAGGATTATTAGGACATTTGCGAGGGAAACCTCATAGAAGAAAAGAGTCTTAGAAGTGTCGGTAATACTGTAGCGAATGGCTTCCACCAGGAGTTGTTCAATTTTGTTAATTTTTTCCACAGATGTTCTTTGGGTGATGGCAAGTAATAAAAACTATCTGACAATTTTTTTTTTGCATTATAATAATTTTGTTTTAGTTTTTTGGCAATTTATGATTGTAGGATCATAAATCACCTGTAATGAGCAGGGCATGAAGGATGAGGGAAATTATGGGGTAATACACAGCAAAAAATTTCTAATATGACAATAAAATGATGTCTCTATGTGCTTTGTATGCGAAGAAATTAATTAATTACCATAAATATTCCTCAAAAAAATCTGCAGTGTCAGTGCATGATGTTGTCTGCTCTTTGTTTTACACTTGAACCGAGCAACCCACTCGGTCTGAGCGTACTCTCACGTCCACAAAACATAAATTACACCATACTGCTTCAAGAAAGTTGCTTTTATTGGTACCAGATATCAAAGTACACCTGTAAATACTGTATTTTCTGTTTAACATGGCAGGGTTCACATCCCAGCTAGGAAGTTGATAAGGTTAGGTAAGTTTCTTTGGTTGGTTAGGTCAGGTTCTATTGGGTTCTGTGTAGTGTTTTATCATTTTTATTCCTTACTATAATCTAAAGAACATCTTTGGAAGTAAAATGATCCAAATCGTACACTGCGTTAGTGTTTGCCATCTGCTCCATGCTTACCGAATTATCTAAACTATTGATTGCAAAGATAAAATTACTAAAGGTAAATATTTAAAGTTGCCAACACCTACTTATATATTGAGTCATATAGGGAGAAAGAGACGGAAATTAATATATTTTATAGCATTTCCATCAGAAATTTATATTTTTCGAATATTTTAACTGATAAAATTGCCAACAATATTACTTGTTCACAGTGGGCAAGGCTTTTAAGTCGAGGAAAATTGTGGGGTAAAATACTAAAGAAAAAAACTGAGAAAAGCTAACCTAACCTTTCCTAATCCTATAACTATCAAAAGCTTAACTTCTTCTTGTTTTCGAGTTTTATTATGTGATGGTGTTGTTTTCAGTGCTCAAATGAGTTACAAGTTAGAAAAGGTTAGGTAAGGTTTTCAAAGGTTTTGACATGTACGGGAACGCATGCACATACTTTATTTATGAAGAAAACACGCTGAGTGGGAGGTCAGGTAGGCGATAATGGTGGAAGATTAATGGAAGAAAATAGAGAAATATCTGGCATGCGCTACCTCCATTATTTTATGTTTGCAACGGTAATGTAATAGAAGAAAATTATCTTAAAATTAGACGACGTTTTCGAATATGATAATAGATTTGGGGTAGGTAAGTTGTGTGCACTAATGCAAAAATACCGTAATTTTATCGATTAAAATAGGCCCAACTCGGTTAAACCAATTTTGTGTTTACCATTAGTTATATATCAATAAAACCTTTTTCTAATATCATTTCTGTCGCAAATGACTTAAATATACCTGGGGATTTAGGGGGCAGAGCCTCCTAGTGGGTAGGTAATTTTAGCACATTTGCAAGAGAAATGTCATAGAAGAAAAGTGTCTTAAAAATGTTGCAACTATCAGAATTTTTTTTTTCTTAAAAATGCATACTGGGCGACTAATGCAAATTTACCATTAGTTCTAGTTTTCCTCTCTTTCTCCCTATTTACACCTACATAAGTACCGGTAGGTGTTGCGAACTTCTAAAAATTAACCAAGAAGTTTTCTTCTATAGTAAATTTTCCAAAATATGCTCCTTCTCACCTGTCAGTTACCTATGGAATTACAAATTTCACTTTGAAGTTGTCCAAACAATGTCATTATCAACTTACCAATTTATTTTTGTACTGATAGAGTAAGCGTTGTCTTCTTGGTTTAACTTGGATTGTAATACGACTTTAATTGTCAGCTACTCTTGAACAGAGTAGTTGTTGTGTTGATCATCGGTGGGATCACATTGTTTACGTTGCACCTTCTAAAATTACCGATAAGTAGCCGCTTTCTTTAACATAATATTGTACAACAATTAATTATCCAATTCAGCTCATTTAAAATTAATTAATTTTAACTATTGTACTCATTATTATAACATTTATGATTTTTCAATAACATTACATTTTCCAGCCTTTGTGTCTGATCATTACATATTTGTGCCTTTGGTTTTAAAATACCAATGCTTTAGCGAAGAACTAGTCAATTAAAACATTGTACGGCCAGTACCTTTAGTATTATAAGTACTGAACCAGAAGTTGCAGAACTTGCAGCTTTCCGCTGTTACATAAGAACATATGAATGGAGGAAAGTGCAGCGGGCCTATTGGCCCATACTGGGCAGTCCCGTTTACACCCAACCCCTATTGCTCATATAAGCATCCAACTTATGTTTGAAGCAGTTCAGCGTATTTGAGTTAATGATGATATTTGGTAACTTGTTCCATTCATCCACTACTCTGTTTCCAAACCAGTGTTTACCTGTTTCACGCCTAAATCTAAATTTGTCTAATTTAAAACATTGTTACGAGTTCGCTCCTGGTTGGATAGTTTGAGTACCTCAGTAATGTCCCCTTTAGCCCTGCCTTCCACTTATACACCCTATCAGGTCGTCCTCGCTCTACGTCTCTCGAGGGAGTGCAAATTAGGATGCTTTAACCTGTCTCTATACTCAAGGTTCCTAATGCCCGGGATTAGTCTTCTCATTCTCCTCTGAATTCTTTCCAAGGATTCTATATCCATTCTGTAATACGGTGACCAGAACTGAACTGCGTAATCCAGGTGTGATCTCACAAGAGCAAGATACAGTTTTAGGATGACCTCGCTAGTCTTGTAACTAACACCTTGTATGAACCCAAGTACTTTATTAGCCTTGTTACGAGCAAAAACACATTGTTTACTTGGCTTAAGGTTCCTACTTATTATTACTCCTAAATCTCTCTCGCAATCGGATTTATGGCATCGTTGTTCATCTGGTATCTGGTTTCCCTGTTTACATCTCCTATACTAAGTACTTTACATTTGTCGACGTTGAATTTCATCTGCCATTTTTCAGACCATTCGAAAAATTTTTTTTGGTCTTCCTGTAGTTTTGCCGAGTCCTCGTCAGATTTAATAACACGTCCTATTTTAGTGTCATCAGCAAATTTACTTATGTTGCTGTCTATGCCGATATTCTATGTCGTTTATGTATATAATAAATAATAATGGTCCAAGTACTGAGCTTGGGGAACTCCACTTGTGACGTTGTCCAATGGGACTTAGTGCCGTTAATGCTCACCGCTGTTTCCTGTCCAGTAACCACGCCCTAATCCATTTAACGATGTCACCTTTGATGCCATGAGCTTCTACCTTCCTAATTAGTCTTTCGTGGGGACTCTGTCGAAGGGCTCTTGCTAAAGTCGAGATATACCACATCATAATTGTGCCCTCGTCCACCGATTCGAAAACTGATGAAAAGAATGTTAATAGATTAGTTAGGACAAACGTCCGCTTGTGAAGCCATGCTGGGAATCATTGATCAATCGGTGCCCAGGTGATTTCGAATAGAGTTTAAATGATTGCTTCCAGTAATTTGCCTACTATTGATGTTAGACTGATTGGGCGGTAGTTAGAGGATAGTGATCTATCCCCCTTCTTGAAAATCGGTATTACATTCGCTATCCTCCAGGATTCTGGTACTACACCTGTTTTTAAGGACATGTTAAACAACTTTGCTAAGGGCATACTAAGCTCTTCCTTACATTCCTTTAATACTCTGTTCGGAACACGTGTGAAATTTCATCTCACGACACAACCGTTATGGTCACGGTACCTTACCAAACCATTCAAAGTTTAGATCATTAAAGTGACTCAATAGCATTAATGTAACACCACCATATTTACCCCGTCTAAAACATGTTGACATTAATGGCGATAAGACAAAGATTAGCCCGAACGACTAGTGAGCTGATAAATAGATAATAAAAACAGAGTGATGGTTGTACAGCGGTAACTGCTAGTATCTCTCACGAGTATGTCAAGAGTTCAAGTTTTGATGGCTCGGACACACGTTAGAAGGGTGTTATATAATTTGATCCTCACTATATAGTCACAATAAACTAGCTACTGCCCGTAGCAAAAAACAAAATAATAAAATAAAATATAAATAAATAAATTCTCGGCCTCCGGTTTCCACGTGCACTATCTCTGGATAGACCTGTTTCTCCTCCATCCTGTGTGAGTGCGAATCTCCGGGTGTCACCATTTGTGGGGTATGGGATATTTGGGTTCACACTCAGGATGGTTGGAGAAAGGAAACTCACAATGTGCTCTCTGTACACATGTTGTATTGGATGTACAATGCAGCTTGGTGTTGGGAAGGCAGCATGGTTACAAGGGTGATGTAGAGAGAACTGGTTGGTGAGGGTGCCCAGATGAGGACAGCTTGTGCGTCGCCACGCTCGCCGGAGGGAGCGAGGACCGCCAGGCAGGCGGAGGAGGAGGTGTTGCTGGCTGGTTGGTGTAGGTAGAAAGAGAGAGATCACCACGAGGTCATGTCTTAAATAGCGAGGGTAGGCGTGGCTTAGTAGTTGACCTCCGTGATGTATGGCGGCGCTGGTTGACCCAGACCACAGGCATACACTGGGGAACGCGGGTCGGCTACGAGCGGCAAACAGCGTTTGTGGAGAAATCCACTACAATACTCCCTCCTTCCCTCCAGGCGGTGTAGGAGACTTGTTGTCTGCAGGGTTGCATGGCACATGTGAGGCAGAACGGGCGGTGCATGCCACGTGTGAGCATAACGGAGAGGCGTAGATGAGCCGGCCGCTAGTGGAGACAACTGTCTAGACACACAAGATCTGTGGGAGGAAGAGAGGGAGGAAGGGTGTGGAGGTGATGAATGTTGTGTTTTCTCGCTACAGGTGCAGAGTCCTCAGATGCACCTGCTGGGGTGTGGGCCTGGGTTAGGAGCAGGGGCTGCATCAGCAGAAGCGGATGAGGGCTCGTGACAGCAGCTGGGTCCACAAACAGCAGGGTGCAGGACAGTAGCAGGGTGGGTACCTGCGGTGTAGAGACAGTAGCTGTAGAGCCGATGAGAGCTGCCTCTGTGTGGATAAGCCAGTCTTCCATGTTGCTTGAAGACTGGGAGCGTGATCTGTTTCTCCTCCATCCTGTATGAGTGCGAATCTCCGGGGATCGCCATTTGTGGGGTAATGTTTGGGTTCACACTCAGGATGGGATAGAGAAAGGAAACTCACAATGTGCTCTCTGTATACATGTTGTATTGGATGTACAATGCAGCTTGGTGCTGGGAAGTGGCAGCGTGGTTACAAGCGTGATTTAGAGAGAGCTGGTTGGTGAGGGTGCTCAGAGGAGGACAGCTTGTGGGTCGCCATGCTCGCCGGCGGAGGCGAGGGCCGCCAGGCAGCGGCGGAGGAGGAGGTGTAGCTTGCTGCGGCTGTAGCTAGAAGAAGAGAGAGCTGGTTGGTGAGGATGCTCAGAGGAGGACCAGCTTGGGTCGCCATGCCTCCGGTGGGAGCGAGGACTGCCAGGCAGGCGGAGGAGGAGGAGGTGTTGCTGGCTGGTTGGTGTAGGTAGAAAGAGAGAGGTAGGTTGGTACGGTACGAGTCTTTAGTTATGAGGTGAAAGAAGATTATTAGGGTTGAAGAAAAGTGGTGAAACTGAAATACAGTAGGAGTAGAAAGAATCTGGGCTCAACCAGATCGCTTCATCTTTCCTATTGGTGTTTTATCTTTGTTCTGCTCCATTGGGTCGTCAGACCTTTGTATTAATATTGTTTATTTATATAGTGCTGCTTATTATTATTATTTTTATTTATTGTTTGAGTTAGTGAGCTCACCCAGGTCCTTGTGTAACTGGGAGGTAGTCACAATTTTTTTTTTGCTAAGGTGTTAGTTAAGTGTTAGTTGTGTTAGTCTAAAGGTACACTGTATGGAGAGGCCTGCCAGGTTCTTAGTGAAGCTGGTAGGTCACTCTCATCTTTTTTATTCTCTATTAATGTTTTATGTGTATATTGGCAGGAGGTCAGGTCATGACTGACAAATATTAACAGATGTCTACCAGTGTCAGTGGCCTCAAAGTACGCCATGACTTTATGGCCACCGGAGACAAACACCTCTGTCCGCCCACAACAGATATCAACAGATGGCCACCAATCACTTACTCCCGACGCACTCTGTACCATCTAAAGCGTGGGAACGGTTATCCTGATGGCAGTGTTATCGCGCGACTCAAGTCACTGAACATATTCCACGCGCGTAGCCGTAGACAGGGCCGTCATACACATAAGCCCATTAGAACCGTAACCTCCACTAGGAAACCGGAGAAACCCACCCCTGACAGACCGTACCACTACACTGAAGTTCCACGGATATGGTATGATCTCCTGTCTCTACTGCTACCCAACGTCACTTCCCTAGCTAACAAGTTTGACGAACTAGCAACTACAGTCAGGTCAGCCGCCGCGAGCGTCGTTGCCATATGTGAGGCTTGGCAAATTGTGCCTGAAACGTGTCATATTGAGGGATATCAACTCTTTCATCACCTTCGTTCACACAGACACGGAGGGGGCGTTGCCCTCTTCTGTCAAGATGACCTACGCCCGTCACGCCTGGATGTTCAAGTCCCAACAGATGTGGAAGCATTATGGGTGCATGTTGTGCCACGGGCCCACCCGCGCCACACTGCTTCCATCATAATCTGTGTGGCATACCATACGCCTCGCTCACCCACCAGAGACACTCTTATCAATCATCTCATTACCACCTCAGAGTTAGGTACCCATGTGCCAAGTTAGTATTTTGTGGGGATTATAATGATATTGACACCACTGATATCCAGGACCAGCTATCACTATCACAAGTTGTGAACTTCCCCACACATGGTCAAAATACCCTTGACCTTATCTTAACTGACTTAGCGGACCAGTACCAACCACCTCAACCAATGCCTCCTATCGGGTGTAGCACACACTTATCAGTGCTCTGGTCCCCAGCTGCCACTCCTACTCAAGTACAGAGACCCTACATCAAGACCTACAGGCCGATTACTGACTCTGCAGTGCGCCTCTTCGGGCAGTGGATAGTTCACCATCCCTGGACTAAAGTACTTAGCGTGGATGACGTGGAAACCAAATGGTTAAATTATACCAACACCACCATGGAAGCTCACCACCACTTCTTCCCCGAGAAGTCCATCAGATCTCACCCAGCTGACTTGCCCTGGATCACACCTCGGATCAAAAGACTTATGCAACAGAGAGACAGAGCCTTTCATCTCAATGACCACATCCGCTACAGGTCCCTTCCCAACCGAGTCATCCGCGAAATACGCACTGCAAAGAAGTCCCACTACCCAACCAAATTACAACACCTGAAGCAGACCAACATCAGTCAATGGTATGGTAAGCTTAAAGAACTCTGTGGACTAAACAATAAGACACACCCCCTCCCATTCCTCAGCCATCTCACTAATATTGACGCAGCTGAGCAAACAAATAACCATTTCGCTACTATATGCCAGACGCTCCCCCGGCTTGACACAACCACCCTCCCTGCTTACCTACCAGCCCCCCTTCCCACTGACTTAGTAGAAGAATTTGAAGTAGCAAAACGCCTGGACAAACTAGAATTAAAACGCTCTACCACCCCCATTGACTTACCAATGAAACTCTTCAAGGAGTTCTCCCCGGAGCTTGCTAAACCCCTATGCTCCATCATCAGTGCTTCTCTCAGTCAAACCAGATGCCCAGCTGACTGGAAGACCTCTTATGTATCACCAGTGCCCAAGTCAACCAGCCCACAATCCTTAAATCAGCTACGACCTATTGCAATCACCCCAATACCCAGCCTAATCTGTGAAAGTTTTGTGTTCGACTGGGCTTATGCTGATATTGCAGGAGTCGTAGACCCTCAGCAATTTGGCAATATGAAAACTTCCTCCACCAATCACTGTCTTGTCAGCTTTCTCGATTACATATACCGCCATCTCGAGAAATGAAAAACGTCTGTAGCTGTCGCCTTCATTGATTTCACCAAAGCATTCGACCTAGTCGACCACAATATAATCATCAACAAAGCTATTGACCTCGGGCTCCGGAGAAGTCTTATACCATGGCTTACAGACTTCCTCAGTGACCGACGCCAAGCTGTACGCTTCCGAGGGGCTGTCTCCACCTTTCAGTCACTCACCTGTGGCGTCCCCCAAGGCACCAAGATGGGACCACTCTGCTTCCTTATGCTCATCAATGATGCCCTAAGAGAAACCCCTGCTCGCTGGAAATATGTCGACGACTCCACCATTGGGATCAACGTCAACAATTCTGCTCCCGACTATACCGCCCTTCAGGATTTATTGAACAGTCTCCAAAACTGGGCCACCAACAACCATGTCACCATCAACCATACCAAGACCATGGTTATGCACATCAACCTCTCCTCCGACATTGTCCCACCTCCTTCCATTACTTTAGGTCCGAACACACTCCAGATTGTAGATTCCACGAAGTTCCTCGGCGTCACCATAGACAACAAACTAAATTGGAAACCACACGTCAGTGAAGCTGTCAAATCCTCCAGTTTCCGTCTCCACCTCCTCCGCCGACTCAAGTCCCTCGGAGTTCCTGCACCCGAGCTCCTCAGTGTTTACACAACATTCATACTTCCCAAGCTCACCTATGCCTCCCCTACCTGGTCTCCCTCCCTGAATGCCACACAAAATAAACACCTAGAAAAAGTGCAAAAGAGGGCATGCAAGATTATTCTCTCCCCTTCCTACTCCACATATCAAGAAGCGCTCAACACACTGACCCTTTCGACTCTCACTGACCATCACCACGACCTCATCTGCAAATTTGGTAAGAAACTTCTTCACCATCCCCGACACCGGCTCCTACTACCACCTGAGATCCCTAGCCCGAGAATTGCTGTTCGACACCACAACCGCTTCCAGCCCATACGTGCACGAACTGATGGCTGTAAGAACAGCCCAGTCCCAACCATTGTAAAAATTATCAATAACTTGTAATAAACCAGTGTATTCACTCCCAGTAAATACTACTTCTTTCACTGTCACTATGTTGAAATGCACTGTAGTTTGAGCTTATCCCCATCTAGTTATTATATATCTTATTTGTGTCACTTATGTTACTTGTTTATTATTTGTAATTCGTAACCCATTCCCCAAATATGTAACTGTATATTTTCAGCTTTCTGGCTGCCAAGCTCTTTCAATAAACCGTTAATTATTATTATTATTATTATTATTATTATTATTATTATTATTATTATTATTATTATTATTATTATTATTATTAAATAGCGGGGGTAGGCGTGGCTTAGTAGTTGACCTCCATGATGTATGGCGGCGCTGGTTGACCCAGACCACGAGGCATACACTGGGGAATTCGCGGGGTCAGCTATGCAGCGACAAACAGCGTTTTTAGGGGAGAAATCCACTACAGACCAACCGCACGAATGACCAGTGAGGGTAAGCTGATAAGTGGCAAAAAAAAAAAAAAAAAAAAAAAAAAAATAGAGCTCCTCTTCTCCAAAGTAGATAATACTGTAAATAACACGAGGATGGGGGCACATGTCCCTTCATTTTCATAGTTCTCTCTCCTTATAACAGGTGAACTAGGTCGGTTAATTCTAGTTTTATTATCTAGACACATATAAGGCAGAAGTTGAAGATAATAAATAATTTTGATAAAACTAGACAAACCCCCTTTGCAATAAATTTCTATGGTACAGTACAATCCATCAAGACACCAATACACTGTATAAATGAAGCGTTACTTATCTTTAAGCTTTGACTCTTGTCCCGAAAACAAAATTCGTATTACAGCATTTGTAATACAGTATTAATTAGTACAACAATTATGAAGCAATTCAGTTACAGTGCTGAGATTTCAGTGGCAGGCACAGCTTTTTAATGAGTCATTGATTCAAAGTTTATATTTGGTTCGTAGATTATATATATTACCAAAGGACAATTCCGGTACAGTAATACTTGAATGATCCCCCAAAAATATTTTAGGGTGTGTTTAAATCTAAGCGTTTGCTCACAATGCTTGACTATAGTGAGAAATGCGCCGTACAGTAAAAAGCTTTCAAAGTAATTTCCCTTGAGTAACCGAGCAGAGGAGTAATGTTTGTGAAGAGTCAGAATAGTATAAAATCAGACAGATGGGAAGTGACACAGACGCAACCAACCGACCGCCAAGCGGCTAACGAACCGATCAGTGGCTAAGAGGATAAAGTAAAGTACAGTACAGTATTATTATGCAAACCACTGAATTATAACTTTCTGACCATGTGAATATAAGATCTTTGTCTAAGAAGCAATGGGATACTCATATAAGACAATGCACCGCACTCCAAAGCCTCCTAACTTATTATTAAATGTAAGAAAAAATTCAACGATGGAGTTTAATATTTTTAAAAAGATGTGGTTGAAATACATCAATGAATACATTGGTAAGGACGGTCCTTTGTATTCACAGGGGGGCAGGGAAAAGCGAGCCTCAGTATAGTATTTCACCGATAAGAGGTCTTTCTTGACTATCGTCTCTATTTATTTTTGACACGACCTGGTCACTGGAAAAACATCAGAGGATTCTTTACCCTCTTGTGACAATGTATGGGATATCCTTGACCAGAAAATTTAGTTGAAGCATCTCATCTAAGCCTTAAATTGAAGTATATAATATAAACACCTCAGTGAAGCATCAACTTTGAGTATCACTTTGAAACAAATCCTTGAACACCCTACTTTGGCGCCGTCTCAGATACCTTCACTGAAATATTAGTACTAAAACTAGAGCATGTAACTGACACGGTCAATTTATAGTAAACAACATAAGTAGACATATTTTTTGTGTCTAATGATAATTTCAGACAAAAACAAGACGATTTTCTTCTATGACACTTTTCTCGCATTTTACCCATTCAAGGCAGAGCAAAACAGCTTCAGTAACTTGACTTTGGCTTTAAACTCTGAAAAATATTTGTCATCTCCAGCCCACACGATTAATTTTTAAGTATGGTGCAGTAAAAGTCGTGTTAGTTTGCTCCTTGCTACTAAGAGGCCCTGGCGTCCATGTGTGATATTCAACCAAGTGGAATGTTCCAGAAGAATGATCCTATTCACAACACTTATATTACGACTCACATACATTTTAACAGAAAGGCTCCTGTAACTCTGTAACATCTATGGGACTTGATGTCACTCTCCTCTACTGTACAGTATATATTAGCCTTGTCAAGTATTTCTCCTTAGTCTGTACTCACCCCTGAAGATGTGAATTACACGAAAGCGCTTGGGAACTTCGTGTTTTCTTGTTTCCTTGTGGTTTTCAGCATATACTTGGATCACGCGCACCTACAGAGAGAGTATAAGGCAGTTATTGATTTGCTCAGAAGAGAAAAAAAAAATTATAGATTCTTTTGTAAAACATCGAAGGTGACCTTGTTTGAAGTTGTCCACAAAGGCCATAACCTTGCGTAACCTCCCGCAGGGCGACGAGGATAATTACTGAAGGGAACTGGAGCTGTACTTATCGTCTTTTACATCAGAGGAGTCCAGTTGTATTTAGGTCTTTGAACTAAATACTGGGAAAGGTAATGAGGACTGTGGAGTGTCAAGGGAGGGGATGTTGAATAACCACGAAGAACGGCACTAAAGTGTTAACTCCAAAATTAAGAGTATGTGGAAAAAAGTCCTATTCATTGCGTTATACAGAAGCCACTCACACTTACAGACAGATTTACTTCTGGTGAATAGAGTAAGGTGGCTGCTGGAGGAAGGTGGTTACTAGAGTAAGGTGGTCATTAGAGTATGGTGGTCACTAGAGGAAGGTGGTCACTAAATTAAGGTGGTCACTAGAGTAAGGTGGTCACCAGAGTAAGGTGGTCACTAGAGTAAGGTGGTCACTAGAGTAAAGTGGTCACTAGATGAAGGTGGTCACTAGAGTAAGGTGGTCACTAGAGTAAGGTGGTTACTAGAGTATGGTGGTCACTAGATTAAGGTGGTCACTAGAGTATGGTGGTCACTAGAGTAAGGTGGTCATTAGAGTAAGGTGGTCACTGGAGTAATGTGGTCGTTGGAATAAGTTAACCGCTGGAGCAATGTAGTCCCTGGAGTAAGATGGTCGCTGAAGCAAGGTGGCCGCTGGAGCAGGGTGGTCGCCAGAGTAAGGTGGTCGCGGGAATAAGGTGGTTGCTGGGGTAAGGTGGTCGCTGGAGCAATATGGTCATTGGAATAAGGTGGTTGCTGGAACAAGGTTGTAGCTGGAGTAAGGTGGTCGTGGGAATAAGGTGGTTGCTGGGGTAAGGTGGTCGGTGGAGTAAGATGGTCGTGGGAGTAAGGTGGTCGCTGGAGTAGGTTTTCGCTGGAGTAAGGTGGCAGCTGGAGCAAGGTGGTCGGTGGAGTAAGATGGTCGCGGGAGTAACGTGGTCGATGGAGTAAGGTGGCCATTGGATTAAGATGGTCGCTGGAAGAAGGTGGTCGCTGAAATAAGGTGGCCGGAGGAGCAAGGTGGTCGCTGATATAAGGTGGCCGGTGGAGCATGGTGGTCACTGAAATAAGGTGGCCGGTGGAGCAAGGTGGTCGCTGGAGTAAGGTGGTCGCTGGAGTAAAGTGGTCGCTGGAAGGTGGTGGTTGCTGGAGTAAGGTGGTTGCTGGAGTAAAGTGGTCACTGGAAGGTGGTGGTCGCTGGAACATGGTAGTCGCTGGAGTAAGGTGGTCACTGGAGCAAGGTGGTCGCTGAAGTAAGGTAGTCGCTGGAGTAAAGTGCATAGTGTACGTAGTTAATTTTATTTTCAGTTTAGTGAGTTAAATACACACTACTAATATTGTGGAAAGTGCAAGGACGTTAAAATTATTTGATTTTGTGTCAAACTTATTTACGCTTATTATTCTTAGTTTAATCTACTTATTACAAAAAAATCCAATAATTTAAGATTTACCTTTACAAATTTTTAGAGTATCAATGAGAGCCTCATACACACTACTTGCGGATCGATGGCTCATATTGACAGTTTTGATATCTGAAATGTATACATAAGGCTGGTAAATGAGTCCCCACTGGCCAATTATCTTAGCGTAATTACTAATCCTATTGTTGAAAGGACTGAAGCTCGAAAATTTACCTAATTTACCTAGTAGCCATCCACTGGATCCATTTATCAGATTCTTGTACCAATCATATGCAGTTACATTTCAAAACCAGATGCTGACGTTCTTAAGAAGTTTCTAAATCCAACTCAATCCTGTAGTATTAGTTATTGATACTTATCAATGAATACGCACTTAATTAAGATGAGGAAGATTGTGATCAATAGTAATTCTACATAAACAACAACAGTTGAAACGTGGTGTTGGATATGATTTGTCAGGAAGAAAACCACGATAAAAAACATATATGTATGTAATGGCCCCTGTTTCATCAACAGAAAGATTATATAAATGGGTTAATTGCATTTGCTTTATATACTAATTCACCCCCTGTAACTTTCCACTGGCTATGAGTTGTCATGCTCTTATCACGTGATTGGTAGCCTCCTTGGGGTGCGACCACTGACTGTATGGGTCAGCACATGGGTCAGTTCGGATAAGCCGGCACCCACGGGCAGTCCCACTCATAATCTCACATCGAAAGGACGTGATTAAACAGTCTATTTACATAGCCGCCGTCCTCTCTCTTCACACTCATAAATAGTGGATGATACGGTTGATTTACACTCAGGAATTATATAAACGATAGTTTTTCAATAAAAGAAGAATCAGACAATTGGGTTTCGCTACTCTTACCCAATATAATATAAATATACCAGCCTGGTTAACTTCGATATAACCTATAATTAACCAGCTAGAACACGTAAATTCCAATTCCCGGAGGATGAATTTTGGCTATTCTTCAGGTGAGGAACAACTTTTTTTTTCTATACAGAAGTTTTTAAAAATAGGTAATTTAGTTACACAAGAGCGGAAAGCGTTGTGTGATAGATATTCTTTATAGCTATTACATATCTTTATATTGAGTACTTAAAGTAATGAATCACTATAATTCCTGTTCTAAGAAACCGTGAAAAGAAGAAACAACAGCACGTCGACGTTTTGTCCCAGAAACAAAGAAGTTCGTGTCGCACCTTCCTGGCTGCTGTAGAGAAGAATGTTAATTTGTGAATGTTCGGAAGTTTCCACATAATTTAACGTCAAAAGAGCTGCAGGTTATTTGTATCAAGGAGAGAGTTCACTAAGAGGGAGATCCACTGTAGTATGGCGACGATGTTGGTCAGGTTTACATGTGTGATATTACTTCTAAACGTAATACAGTAGCTAACTATCTGTGCATGCTTTGTGGGAAACAATATGAGACCATGGACGATAAATATTGGTACATGAGGGCTGTCAGGAATCACACGTAAGACTTCGGAGCATATCGACCCCCACCTGCACAGATAGTTGTTTATGCTACTGTACATATGTCATATTTATCTGGTCAAGTACGAAATCCCACCTTCATATATGATACTTTAGACAAAACCTAAACTTTTAGGTGTCGTGAAGATAATGATGGATATAGCATTAAAATCAATATTAACCTAACATCAATTAAGGATATTGTGACTATCTTCCAATATATCACATTAAAACAGGGTCTCTGTTTATGAATATACACACACACACAAAGAAAGAGTCTGACGTCTGAGCAACCAACATGTGCAGTAATTGGCGACACTTTCGGTTATGTGTGGCATCACTTGAGGTTTATGCACTGTACAGTAGGTAAGGGACATTGGGATTTTAACATCTATTGTCTCTTGATTTTTCTATCTATTATAGCTCGTTGATGTCAGATATTTACCGAAATTAGAGGAAATTTTCACAATAGCTGGAAACGTACAGTATATTGTTTACCGATGCCTAATAAATCGTATGTTTTTTTATGACAACACCTAATATCATCTTGCTTATAAAAGTAACATTGGCCGAAGAATTAGTAACAGTAAATAAACCTATATTATCATTTATCGGCACTATCCGACTCGTTCCTCTCGTTTGCATATCAGAATATAACGATTCGATGTTATAATAATGATGAACGACTGTTTGGAGGTGTATAATCTATACTTTGGTCATGCTTCCTCACATTCATCCTTTCTTGCACTCTCACGTTGCATAATATTGTTGTTGGTGCAGGCCTTTAGTATATTTTATAACTGTGTTGGACTAGGAGAGGTATACATGAGGGTGTGCCCCGACAATGTGACATATCCTTAAAATGAACCTACTGTATGTGGTAATTTGCGGATTCAACCCAGGGTGTCCTTGTGTGTGCCATATTATCACACACAAGTTGAGAATTATGATAGGTACTGTATGTCTCTCCTTGTGGTCTGGTTGTATATATGCTAGTTGGATGATTACTACAAGTTGATGGTGATATGGTTATACTACTGGTACTGTCTCAAACTGGATATGAATCACGTATTAATGAGGATTTGAATCTAGGACCAATGGAATGTCAAACCATCCCGATGTTGGTTACACCTGTTTGTTGTGTTCTGCAGATGGTGAATTTGAAGTTGTTTAACAATGAGGCCGCTTCTGCAGAGGTATCTTGTTACTACAAGTTGTGCTCGTCTCCTGCTTGGTGGGTCCCAGGGGTGACCACTTCAGCCGACTGAAGGAGACGCAATCAGGTGGCCTGGGGTACTCCATTTCGTGGTCCACTTACCCTCCTTCACGGTTTTCTTTAGACTAAAAGAGATGTTTGGATATATATATATATATATATATATATATATATATATATATACAAGAAGTAGTTTTTAAAAAATATTGTGGGAACAACTCCAACCATATTACTTGCGTAAGAGGATTGTTTCAGGTCTTCTAAGAACAGAGAGTTTACACCGTTATACACCCTACTCACCTTGGGTCAGTCCTTGAAGGGACGACTGGACAAACAATGGGGAACACTCAGAAATAAGCCCCAATAAACAATGATCATAATATTATTAAGTGAAGTGAAATCCACACGAAGTAGTCTCTGAGGGCAAAAAATAAATAAAATCCGGCATCCGGTGAGAATATCTTTAGTCTGAAAAAGGAAATAAACAAATTCAAGTGTGCTGAATTCAATTTAATTTAAGTAATTTGGGAAGAGAAAGATTAATCGAATTGTTGCCCGAACGTGTCCTTAAATGTGTTGAGCGCTGGCAGCGTAGGAACTATTAACGAGTTAAGCTAGCGGCCCAGTGCACCAGAAGACCGGGCAACCTTATGGGAACGTATTTTTATTTGATTACCTCACAGTTGCTAGGCACTGGAAAATAATTCCACATCTATTTTTTTCGATTTTATTTAAAGAAATGAACGTCATTATACATTTGCCTTATTTCTGAAACAACATTGGCCAAGAACAAAATATAAAGCAAAACACCGTGTTTATTTTATTGGTTTAGGAGACTCAATCAGAGTACCGTCCTCATACCTGAGGGTTAGTAACCACAGTCCTCCAGTCTAAACGTTCTCGAGCCGTTTTTACCAATCCTCGATGGCTTTTTATGTCTAGGTACCCAGATTTTATTTTCATTAATTCATCAAAGTCTCTGCCTTCCCCTGCCTTTCCTACCCTCAACTTTGCCCATTAATATGACCAAAGTATCTAATTTTTCTATTTCTGTACATTTCAAGTAATTTTCTTGAAGTTTTCGCTAATCTTAGTGTTTCTTCGTGTATTTTTTGTCAGTGTAGCTTATTCTTAGCATTCGTCTATAAACACCACACATTAATGGCTTTCGACCTGTTTCTGGAGTCTGCTGAAAGTGTCCACACTTCTGACCCATACATCAGTCCTTGCTATATGAAGCCTTTCAGCTGCCTTTTTCTCAAATTGAAGTTTGTCTCTTTTCATTAGATCTTCTAGAATACTAAATGCTGTTTTTTGCTTGCCCTATTCTTGTTTTGATTTCTTCAGTACATCTACCATCACAGATAATGTTACTTCCCAAATACAAAAAAAAATTCCACTTGTTTAAGTTCCCTGTTACCTACCATGAGTTTTATTATAGGATTTATTTACAGCATGAACTCTTAAACCATACTTTTCACCCCTTTTCATTAATCTGCTAAGGAGTTTTTGTAATGCTTCCTCACTATCAGTGATAGAGCAGTGTTAGCTGCATAACATTCATTTGATATTACTTAACTATTAACTTTTAGTCCTTCATTTTCACTTGTAAATTCTCTAATTAATTAATACGTTCATTATTTACTAACACTACAACCTCCTGTTGCCATTAAAAAATCTTTAAAATTCTAATATCTTCTTTTTTAATGCCTATTTCTTCCAAGATCTCTTAAAGGTTATTGTGCTTTGCCTTATCAAAAGCTTTTCCCAAATCAATAAAACATATGTACAAATTTCTTTGGACCACTAAAACCCTATCACTCAAAATTCTCAAACCAAATATAGCTTATTTAGTTCCCTTTTCCTTTCTAAAATCATTTTACTCTTCAGTTAAGTCACTTTCTATTCTAAACTTTATTCTACTTAAATTATGTTTAATGAAACTTTGCAAGCTTTTTGTTCTAAACTGGGTGCATTCTAAGGCTCCTGACTTTTTAGGTAATAGTAATACAAATATTGATTTTTCTTAATCACTATAAAGGTTTCGTTTTAAGTAGTATATAGAATTAAGCATTTTAGTAGAACATTTTTTCCCATTATTCCCCATTTGTTTTATAAATTCTGCTGGAAGCTGATCAACCCCACAAGCTTTACCTTTTTTTCTTTTCTTTTTGCCAACAAATGCCTCAGCTTCTGTTTCAAGAATTGACATTTTGATTTTGATTTCCTTTTCGTTTCTTACCTCTACTCTATCCTTATCATCGTATAGTTCTTCTACATACTCTGCCCATCTCTCGTTACTTTTTCTGCCTCAAACAGGATCTTATTGTATTTGCTTTAATAGTCCCTCCCCATTTATTTCTTATGTTTCTGGTTCATTTGCTTAATCTTTCTGTTTATTTCCCTACAATTATGTCTTCTGTCATCATCTTCAACCTCCTTATATTTCTTTTCTAGATCATCTTTCTTGGCCTGTCTCTATTCCCTTTGAATTTCTTTGTTAATTTTTATGTAAACCTCCCATTGTTATCCACTCACTTTTAGCCTCGTTCCTCCAATGGTCTATAAGTTTTTTCCTCCAATGGTCTCTAACATTATTTCTTTGTAGTTATTAAATTGTCGTCCTGGTCCTTGTTCATTAAAGTCACCCTCTAGCAATACTGAAAATCTATTTTCGGTTTCAATTTCATATTCTATCCCTGCCCCTGTTTTGAGTATACCTAAATCCCATTTGGTTTTGTCTATAGTTTTTCTTTTTTAATTTTTGAAGTTTTAGCCTCACTAAACTCATTAATGGGACGTGATCTGACCCACAATCTGCTCCATGGTTCAGGTTATTAAATTTATGAATCTTTCCTGAATTAAAATGTAATCTATTTGATTCCTGACTATGTCCTGGGGTGAGATCCATGGAAAGATGCCTGGGTGTTGTTCAAACCATGTATTTGCAATTATCATCTTGTTTTCCTTAGAACAGTCAATTAATATTTCTCCTCTCATATTTCTATTACCCAACCCATGTGGTCCTACTTCTGATGATACTTTCCCTTTCCCAACCTTTGCGTTAAAATCACCCATTATAATCGGACACTCAATAAACTTTACTGCTTTACCGTGTCTTTTGATTTCTTTAATTTTTCATAAAAGTATTCCAAGACTCAATCCTCACTATCCTTTGTTGGTGCATAAACCTGTATTATTACCAAGGCCATAGGTTTAGCATTAAACTTGACTCACAAAACTCAATCTGACACTGACCAATATCCCTTTATACTGCTGCTCAACTTATTGTTTACAAGAATACCAACAGTACTCATGTTTTTCACCACCTGAATATGTGAAGTAAGATTCTTCACCGCCAATGCTATCTGAACCTGTACATCTTACTTCACTTAATCCCCCAGAATGTCCCACTACAGTTTTTTCATTCCCTACAAACATCTGCATAATGTACTGTAATTTCACAATGTGGATGTGTTAATCGTATTTAGTTACAAGACGGTCCCATTCCTTTAAATAACGATTTAAAGAAGTTATTTTACAGGAAAGATGTTAAATTTCTAAGTCTTACTTCTAACTGTGGTTGAATTAGAATGGTCAGGTTAGGTAGGTGAAATTACTACCTGTATAAAGAAAATGGCAACTGATCTATAGGTTGCTAGTTTGGTTGCCGGAGGATAATAAGGGCGGGCTTGATGTACTTCAAAGGGAAATTTGTTTTCAATTTCAAGAGAAGAAAGCGGGAGCCACCCCTTTGATCCCACCATGGCACCCTCAAGGTTCAGGTAGGAGGGAGGAGCAATATGAGGCACGTGAGGCTGATCCATTGATCCACCTCCCTCACCCTCGCTATTCTTCTATACCGTGGTAGTCATCACTTAAACTTCGACGGATATTGAAGCATTGAACACTACAGTACATGGAGAGGAGGGAGATGGGGGAGAGCAGTTCAGTACTTTGTGCCCCTTCTACGGTGCACACGAAGCCTCTCTCCCTCCCCCTGGTGTGCGTGAGCCCCCCTGGTGTATGTGGACCCCTCTATCTCTGTCTCGTGTACACAGAGCAGAGCCACATCTTTACCAGTGATGATCGGTAAGAACATGAGCTGTGAAAGTAACTCACCACAATAATGTACCAGGGGGACTTCATCATCCTTCACACAAATAAAATATCAAGTAAGCCATTTTTTACAAGAGGGAATGAAACAGTAAGAGTAGAGGAAGGTTATTGGGTGGAGGCGAGTTGTTAATTTAGACGACATTTCAGTAAATTGAAGGGTATTAATTTGTTAAGTATATATGTTGGGGCAAAAGACGGCATTAACATCATCTTTATAAACGCGTGCGTCTGTGAATCCGTCTGCGAGTCGTGTATCTGTCTTTACGCTTGCATGTGAGAGTTAATTATGTGTATGTGCGTTTAGCATGTATATCAGTATAGGTTTCTGAAACAGTGCACTGTAGGATCTGTGGCGCCTCATTTATCGCACGGTATTTAAGAGCTGGACTATTATATTCTCCGTATAATATAACCGTCACTAATCCTCGTTTATTTACCGTAGTCAACATTAGTCACTAGCGGCTGTGACGATTCAGAGAGAGGCCCCTTGTACGGTGATACATCCACCTCGGGCTATGTCGAGTTTTATGGATATCGTGCGTCGTCGTGAATGGGAATTGAGTGTAAATACCCAGTAGGTAACCTGTTCACTGTAAACATGAACGGACGGCCGAGTGCCAGGTGATGTACCCAGACCAGCGGCAGGTACCGTAAAGTTGGGCTTCTTGTATACAGTTATCCTAAGTTGGCCGAGTGTTTCACGCACTCGCATTTCTGGTCTCTGAATCATGGGTGGGGAATTCAAGAGATTTATGTTTGTTTACGTTGTGGGTCATTCAAGTCTGAGGTTGCGTAAATGCCCGTCCAATTACTGTTATCTCGTGCTGCTTTTTATTCAGATAACAGTTTTTGCATTTACTTTTGTAATATTATAATTTCCTCTGGTACCAATTTATGTTAGTCGCCATAACTTTATCTGCCCAAAAGATTACCGCAAAACTTTGGAACTTTGGATCTCTACCTCCTTATGTCTAGCAATTTAATATTAATCTGTTACTATTTAAAAAAAAAATTCAATGTCTAAAAACTCTTACGACTATTCGCCTCTCATTCATTTTCCTCTGCAAGGTCTGGTCTCAATGAGGCTCTGTCCGTCACTGGAGCCTTATTAGTGAAAAACAAAAGCTTGTTTAGACGAAGCTATCTAACGTCACTAGAACTTTTCAACAGTGGCACCAAAGGGTAACACTGAAAAAGTTCCTTTATGTTTTCACCTGAGTTGGACGTCTTTATTTACAGGCAGACGAACTACCCACCAACACAACAAACACGTGTGTGTGTGTGTGTGTGTCTGAATGTCTGCCTGTCTGTCTGTTTGTGTGTAATAATAATAATAATAATATTAATAATAATAATAATGATAATAATAACAATAATAATAATTAACGGTTTTTTGGAAAAGTTTTGCAGCCCGAAGGCTGAAACTATACATTGGACATAAATGACTTATTACATGCATTTACATTGGTGGTTTAAGAAAAGCCTTCATTAGAGAAAGGTAAAGGAACATACAGTGAACATACAGATAAATGTTTACAGTGGAGGTCACGTAGATCTTGTGCGCTGAGGTGTTGAACAGCAGACACATAGCGTAGTAACTCTCTCACAGATGGTGTTATGAGGAGCATCAAGTGGTGTAGTAGTTCCCTCACAGGTGGTGTTATGAGGGGCTTGACGTGTAGTAATTCCCTCACAGATGGTGCTATGAGGGGCATCACGTGGTGTAGTAGTTCCCACACAGATGGTGTTCTGAGGGGGCCTGATGTGGTGTAGTAATTCCCTCACAGATGGTGTTATGAGGGGCTTGACGTGATGTAGTAATTCCCTCACAGATGGTGCTATGAGGGGCATCACGTGGTGTAGTAAGTCCCTCACAGATGGTGTTATGAGGGACTTGACGTGTTGTAGTAATTCCCTCATAGATGGTGTTGTGCAGGACCTGATGTAGTGTAGTAATTCCCTCACAGATGATGTTATGAGGGACCTGACGTGGTGTAGTAATTTCCTCACAGATGATGTTATGAGGAACCTCACATGATGCCGTAGCAACTCATTCACTCGAGGATTCTGGACGCGGGGACAGCGAGCCTTCTTTGACATCAGAATTTTTTATCCCATGGCTGCATGTCACCGTAACTTAGCTCTCGATGCTGCACACAGGAGGAACGAGAACGACAAGATAAGGGGATACGGGGAGAGAATTCAGAACGTTGATCAAGGCAGCTTTACTCTTCTAGTGTTCACACCTCTGGTGGGATGGAACCAAGTGCAAGATGCTTCTACGCCAGGGAGACAGGTCAGACTGTGGCATCTACCGTGGGATCTCACTGCTGTCTGCAGCTGGCAAGATTATCGCCCGAGTCCTCCTAAAAAGACTTCTTCCTGAGGCGGAAAACTTCCTCCCAGAATCTCAATGTGTCTTTAGACCATCACGCGACACCACTGACATAATCTTTGCTGCCCACCAGATACAGGAAAGTGCAAAGAACAGCGTCGCAACTTGTACATGGCTTTCATTGACCTTACTAATGTCTTCGACTCGGTCAACAGGGAAGCCCTCTGGCGGACCTTCAGTCGTTTTGGATGCCCGCCAAAATTCATTGCCAATGTCAGGCAACTCCACAATGGCATGAACGGCAGTGTTTTGCACAATGTTACCCAGTCTGAGTTCTTCCCGACTCAAACGGGGGTAAAACAAGGATATGTACTAGCACCAACTCTCTTTTCCATTTTCTTGGCTGCCTTCCTTACTCATACCAGTGCCAATTTAGCCAGTGGGACGGACATCCAGTACCGGATGAAGGGACTTTTCAACATAAGATGACTCCAGGTAGGAACAAAGGTATCTGACGATTCCACCAATGAACTTCGGTACGCTGACGACTTCACCCTCATTTCTCACTCTGAACGCAACTTAAAGGTGATCCTAAACACCTATGCAGATGCGTATACACACTACGGCCTTGAGGTGAATGCATGTAAGACCCAGATTCTCTTTCAGCCTGCCCCTGGTTCAACCACACTTCCACCCACTTGTCCACCACCACGGACATCAATGAAAAGCTTCAACATCAGACTACATGCGTATCTCATGCCTTTGGCAGACTCCGTGCCTATATCGTCAGCTGTAGAGAGCTGAAATTATCTATAAAATTGCACGTTTATTGAGTAGTGGTTCTCCCCACCCTGCTGTATGGCAGCGAGACATGGGTCATATACAGGAGGCACCTCAAGGTATGTTCAATTCTCCGAATTCGCTGGGAAGACAAGAGAACAAATGCCAGTATTCTAGGTGACACCAACTGTAGGAGCATCCAGGCTACCATTATCCATGACTAACTATGTTGGAATGGCCATGTTACCAGCATGGACGACAGTAGACTGTCACAGCAGGTACTTTACAGCCACCTAATGAATGGTAAATATAACTCTGGTGGACAACAGAAAACGTATAAGGATATTCTTAAAACAAACCTGAAAAGTGACAAATCGACCCCCTCACCTGGGAGACAATCACTCCACACAGTAATGCTTGGAGGAGCACCACACGAGAAGGTGTCAATGCTTTCGAATTTGCTCAACTGCACACTGAGGCAGACAGGCGCCAGCACTGGAAAGACGCTGCCGCCGCCATTTCCGCACTAGATGTAGCCCTCCACACATGCAACATCTGCAGATGACCCTGCCGATCCCGCATCGGCCTCTCGAGTCACCTGAAAGCTCACCAAGGAAAGTGACATCCTTAATATCTTATATCATTGTATCATAGCTGGATGATTGTTATGTTCGATTCTGAGTGACAGAAAAGTAGTAATAGTAGTAGTAGGAAAAGTGGAGGGCATCAAAAAGTGGTGGGACTTGGTAACATCGCGAGGTCCACAAATAGGGTACCACCCAAACGCCAGCAAGTCCTTCCTCATCGTGAAGCCAGAACATTATGAACGGGCAATGGAGGTTTTTGGCGGAAGCGAAGTCAAAATAACTAAGGACGGCCAAACACATCTAGTCGCAGTAATTGGCACTGATGACTTCAAGACTGAGTACGTAGCGGGAAAGGTGAATGAGTGGGTTAGTGAAATCCAAGCTCTGTCTGAGATTGCTAACACAGAGCCACATGCGGCCTTTGCTGCATTCACCCATGGAGTCAAGCATCGTTGGAACTACCTGATGCGTACTATCCCTGATATCGGACCCCTCCTCCACCCTCTGGAAGAAGTTATCAGTGTCATTTTCATTCCTAAATTAGTGAAACACCCTGACTTAACCCCAGCAGAAAGAGCACTTCTTGCACTTCCATCAAGACTGGGAGGGATGGGACTAACAAATCCAGAGGAGATTGCTGCCACTGAACATCAAAATTAACTTAAGCTCACGGCAGCCCTCACGGACCACATAATAGCCCAGAATGCAACAGGGGAAGTGGATACCAGTGAGGTAAATAAGATTCGTAGGTCCATTACGACAGATCGACAGCACTGCCAAAATGATAAGTTGCAGCAACTGTTGCTGCAGGTACCAGAAAATTTGAAAAAAAAGTAGCTATAGCGCAGGAGGTGGGTGCCTCGAACTGGTTAACTACGTTACCGATAAGGGCAAATGATTTCAGTCTTAATAAACAAGAATTTACAGATGCCATTGCTCTAAGGTATGGTCGGCCAGTAGAAGGTTTGCCCTCCCAATGCGTGTGTGGCCATGGTGTGCAAGAAAGGGGGCTTCATATGCATGAGGCATGCCGAGGTAAGGGACCTCACAGCAAATATGTTGAAGGAAATCTGCCGGGATGTCATGGTAGAACCGACCCTCCTTCCATTGGATGGTGAGATCTTCCAACACAGGACTTCAAACACATCTAACGAAGCCCGTGTGGACGTCAGTGCTCGAGGATTCTGGACGCGGGGACAGCGAGCTTTCTTCGACATCAGGATTTTTGATCCCATGGCCGCATGTCACCGTAACCTAGCTCTCGATGCTGCACATTGGAGGAACGAGAACGACAAGAGAAGGGCATATGGGGAGAGAATTCAAAACGTTGATCAAGGCAGCTTCACTCCTCTAGTGTTCACAACCTCTGGTGGGATGGGACCAAGTGCAAGATGTTTCTACGCCAGACTCGCGGAGTTGATCTCCGAACAGAAGCAGCAGCCCAGAAGTTATGTTACAGCCTGGATGAGATGTCGACTGTCTTTCTCTCTCCTTCGGTCGGCTTTGCTCTGCCTCAGGGGAACGAGAGCTTCTGCCCCAACTCCGACAACTGCTGCAGATATTGACTATGAGGCTACTGTCACTGAATGACGCATAGATCTGCGGCTCAACTAATTTAACACAGATAGGATAGCTACTTATGTATTAGGATATTTAATATTAAGGTAATTAAATGGTGGCGAAGGTGTGGCTATTGGGGGAGGCTGGAGGCCACGTATTAAAAAAAAAAAAAAATAGTAGTAGCAGTAGCATTATTATTATTATTATTATTATTATTATTATTATTATTATTATTATTATTATTATTATTATTATTATTATTATTATTATTATTATTATTATTATGACAGAAAAGTAGTAGTAGTAGTAGTAGTAGTAGTAGTAGCACAGAGCCACATGCGGCCTTTGCAGCATTCACCCATGGAGTCAAGCATCGTTGGAACTACCTGATGCGTACCATCCCTGAGATCGGACCCCTCCTCCACCCTTTGGAAGAAGCAATCAGTGTCAAGTTCATTCCCAAACTAGTGAAACACCCCGACTTAACCCGAGCAGAAAGAACACTTCTTGCACTTCCACCAAGACTGGGAGGGATGGGACTAACTAATCCAGAGGAGATTGCTGACTCTGAACATCAAAATTCACTTAAGCTCACGGCAGCCCTCACTGACCACATAATAGCCCAGAATGCAACAGGGGAAGTGGACACCAGCGAAGTTAATAAGATCCGTAGGTCCATTACAACAGATCGGCAGCACTGCCAAAATGACATGTTGCAGCAACTATTGCTGCTGGTTCCAGAAAATTTGACAAAAAAAGTTGCTATAGCACAGGAGGTGGGCGCCTCGAACTGGTTAACTACGTTACCGATAAGGGCAAATGGTTTCAGCCTTAACAAACAAGAATTTACAGATGCCATTGCTCTAAGGTACGGTTGGCCAGTAGATGGTTTGCCCTCCCAATGCGTGTGTGGCTCTCCCTATGATGGCGATCACGCCATGGTCTGCAAGAAGGGGGGCTTCATATGCATGAGGCATGACGAGGTAAGGGATCTCACAGCAAATATGTTGAAGGAAATCTGCCGGGACGTCATGGTAGAACCGACCCTCCTTCCACTGGATGGCGAGATCTTCCAACATAGGACTTCAAACACTTCTAACGAAGCCCGTGTGGACGTCAGTGCTCGAGGATTCTGGACGCGGGGACAGCGAGCTTTCTTCGACATCAGGATTTTTGATCCCATGGCCGTTTGTCACCGTAACCTAGCTCTCGATGCTGCGCATAGGAGGAACGAGAACGACAAGAGAAGGGCATACGGGGAGAGAATACAAAATGTTGATCAAGGCAGCTTCACTCCTCTAGTGTTCACAACCTCGGGTGGGATGGGCCCAAGTGCAAGATGTTTCTACGCCAGACTCGCGGAGCTGATCTCCGAACAGAAGCAGCAGCCCAGAAGTTATGTTACAGCCTGGATGAGATGTCGACTGTCCTTCTCTCTCCTTCGGTCGGCTTTGCTCTGCCTCAGGGGAACGAGAGCTTCCGCCCCTACTCCGACAACTGCTGCAGATATTGACTATGAGGCTACAGTCACTGAATGCCGCATAGATCTGCGGCTCAACTAATTTAACACAGATAGGATAGCTTCTTATGTATTAGGATATTTAATATTATGGTAAATAAATGGTGGCGAAGGTGTGGCTATTGGGGGAGGCTGTAGTAGTAGTAGTATGGTATGGTTGGCCAGTAGAAGGTTTGCCCTCCCAATGCCTGTGTAGCTGAACCTACGACACCGATCACGCAATGGTGTGTAAGAAAGGGGCCTTCCTTGACATAAAGATATTCGACCCCATGGCCACATGTCACCGTAATCTAGCTCTCAAAGCTGCACACAAGAGGAACGAGAATGACAAGAACAGGGCGTATGGGCAGAGAATTCAGTATGTTGATCAAGGCAGCTTCACTCCTCTGGTGTTCACAACCTCTGGTGGGATGGGACAAAGTGCAAGATGTTTCTATGCAAGACTGGCTGAGGTGTTATTCAAAAAGAAGCAGCAGCCCAGAAGTTACGTTGGTTGAGATGTCGACTGTCCTCTGCT
The DNA here is from genome assembly GCF_018991925.1 of Homarus americanus. Classification (NCBI taxonomy): domain Eukaryota; kingdom Metazoa; phylum Arthropoda; class Malacostraca; order Decapoda; family Nephropidae; genus Homarus; species Homarus americanus. Next base: position 905,126 of record NW_024713681.1, read on the forward strand.
TAGGTCTGCATTGGTTTGCCTCAGGGAACGAGATCTTCGTCCCGAAAGCCGACAACGGTCACAGATATTGACTATGAGGCAACAGTCGCTGAATGCCGCAAAGATCTGCGGCTCAACTAAGTAAGTAGTAGGTAGCAGGCAGCTATCAAACAGCAAGGTACTACCGCCTGGGAAGATATTGGAAGCATAATGTGTTGTCTAATGGTAGTCTCTACTGCCATATGGCATCACGAATATTGTGACCAAGTCCCAGGTTGCTGATCTGACTTTCTGCCTCATTTACACACAATTGCTGGGTCTCAATTTTTTCTCTTAGTTTGACAACACAACATACATAATGTGTATCGTTTCTCATTCTTGATTTATTTTTCTAATTTTTGTATTTATTTATGGTTATTATTATTATTTTTAGTATATTATTTTTAGTATATTATTTTTATTTTTAGTACAGGTATTTTGTTATTATTTTTTGAATAATAATAATAATAATAATAATAATAATAATAATAATAATAATAATAATAATAATAATAATATTAATTATTATTATTATTATTATTATCATATTTTCGCCCCACCTGTGCCCGGGTGGGCTAATCCCCGTAAAAAAAAAGAAAAAAGTCAACACAGCTAGGATAGCTAATTTTGTATTAGGATATTTAATTTTAAGGTAATAAAATGGTGGCGAAGGTGTGGCTATTGGGGGTGGTTGGAGGCCACGTAGTAGTAGTAGTAGTAGTAGTAGTAGTAGTAGTAGTAGTAGTAGTAGTAGTAGTAGTATTAGTAGTAGTAGTAGTGTGTGTATTAAAGCATATGATAATCGAAAACAGAAATATCGTTAAGAAAGAAGGTCAGAGGTGTAGGTCACAAGTGTACGTCGGAGGTGTAGGTCCCAAGTGTAGGACGGAGATGTAGGTCACAAGTGTACGTCGGAGGTGTAGGTCCCAAGTGTAGGACGGAGATGTAGGTCACAAATGTAGGTCGGAGGTGTAGGTCACAAGTGTACGTCGGAGGTGTAGGTCACAAGTGTACGTCGGAGATGTAGGTGACAAATGTAGGTCAGAGGTGTAGGTCACAAGTGTACGTCGGAGGTGTAGGTCCCAAGTGTAAGACGGAGATGTAGGTGACAAATGTAGGTCAGAGGTGTAGGTCACAAATGTAGGTCCGAGGTGTAGGTGACAAGTGTATGTCAGAGGTGTAGGTCATAAATGTATGTGAGAGGTGTAGGTCACAAGAGTAGGTCAAAGGTGTAGGTCACAACTGTACAGTAGTTCATAGGTGTAGGTCACAAATGTTAAGTCAGAGGTGTAGGTCACAAGTGTAGGTCAGAGGTGTGGGTCACAAGTGTAGGTCAGAGGTGTAGGTCACAAGTGTAGGTCAGAGGTGTAGGTCACACCTGTAGGTCAGAAGTGTATATTGGAGGTGTAGGTCATAGGTGTAGGTCACAGGTGTAGGTCACAGGTGCATATTGGAGGTGTAAGTCACAAGTGTAGGTCAAAGATGTAGGTCACAAGTGTAGGTCAGAGGTGTAGGTTATAAGTATATGTCAAAAGTGTAGGTAAAAAATGTAGGTCACAAGTGTAGGTCAAAGGTGTAGGTCACAAGTGTAGGTCAGAGCTGCAGATAATTAGTGTAGGTCACTGGTGTAGGTCACAAGTTTAGGTCAGAGGTGTAGGTCACCAGTGTAGGTTACAACTGTGGGTGAGAGGTGTAGGTCTCAAGTGTAGGTCAGAGGAGTAGGTTACAAGTGTAGGTCAGAGGTGTAGGTCACAAGTGTGGTTCAGAGGTGTAGGTCACAAGAATAGGTCAGAGGTGTAGGTTACAAGTGTAGGTCAGAGGTGTAGGTCACAAATGAAGGTCAAATTGGATCATCAACATTGTAATGGCTAAAACGAGTAAAACTAGTAAATTTTTGTTCTACACAACAAATATTAGACACTACCGGAGACCCTAAGGTGAACTGTTGCAACTTCTCTTGCATCTTCAATGCTTGCCTTGATAAATGCTTCCTCCTCAAGACTAAGTCAGTGAAAACTGTAACCATTTACCAAACCCTATATCACAGGTGAAATCAAGGCAATGATAAAAGAAAAACACAAACTCCAAAGGAAATTTGCAAAAAGGCCAATAACTTTCGGTGATGCTTACCGAAGCATCAGAAATAGAGTAAATCAAGCAGTTAGAAACGCCAGACGTATTACACTGTACAAATAAGCTCCAGTCAGCATCAGGCAACAGTAAGAAAACCTGGAATATCATAAATTCTATTCAGAACAGGAACACTCAACCTTCGCCCCCTCCCCCACTCAGCCTTTATGATAAATGATTCAGTTGTAACGGAACCCTCCCTCTTTACCAACCACTTCAATGATTATTTTATTAATGTTGACAAAAATCTTGCAGAGAGCATCCCTAATCACCATGAGGAATTTAGAGCATACTTGCAAAACAGACAACAAAATCAGCTGTTCTTATCCCCTATCACAGCAGATGAATTATTGACCATCATAAAAATGTCCAAAGATGCAGCAGCAGACGAAGACTATAGCAATGAGCATCATTAAGAAAGTAGCCCACTTATTACTACCTGTTCTCCAACACATTTGTAACTCCCCCTTCACTCGTGGTGTCTTTCCGGATAAACTGAAAATTGCTAAAGTTCACCGAGCATATAAAAAATCTAGGGACAAACGTCTTTTCAAAAATTACCGTCCCATATCTGTCCTCCTAACCTTAAGTAAGACTGGAGAAGCTAGCATGTAATAGACTAAATTCCTTCTGCAGTGTCAATAACATCCTTACAAACTCTCAGTTTGGATTTAGAGCTAGGTCAACTGAGATTGCTCTGCTATCCTTTACTAATGACATCTTAAACTCCTTTGATGACAATCAGTTCACAGTCGGTATATTCTTGGACCTCTCTAAAGCCTTTGATACTGTCGACCATACTATCCTCCTTTCAAAGCTTGAACAGTACGGCGTTAGGGGCTCATCCCACAATTGGTTTACCTCATATCTGTCTAATAGGAAGCAGTATGTCTGCTATAATAATTATCAATCTGACTCCTCACCAATTTTGCTTGGCGTCCCCTAAGACTCCAGTCTCGGTCCAGTACTGTTTATGCTGTACATAAACGAAATAGTCCACGCCAGCACACTCACAAAATACAACTTATTTGCAGACGATAGTAATCTCTATGCCAGCAACTCAGACCTTCATTTCTTGATGAGAACTATGAACACTGAATTGACTAAAGTCAGGACCTGGGTAATACGTAATAAGCTGACCTTAAAACTCGAAAAATCCCTCTACGCGATATTTCACAATAGGAAAAATTTACTCACACATTTGGACCCCGCGTACCTTGGTAATACAGTCCTCAAATGTGAACAAAATAATAAATTCCTTGCGGTTTTTGTTGATGAGAAACTTAACTGGAGAAACCACAAACAAGCCATTCACAGAAAAGTCAATAAACAGTGCGGTATCATGTATCACACTCGACAGTCTCTCACTCTTACAGCAATGAAAGAAATCTATTATGATCTTGTTTACCAACACCTTATACACTGTCACACACTATGGGGGGCCTCTGGCTCTTCAAAAACACAATCCCTGGTTACTGCACAAAAGAGAGTTGTGCGGACAATGACCTACTTGAAAAACTGATCACACAGATGAACAATTTGCTAAATAGAAAATGTTAAAATTTGAGGATATTAACACCTACTGCTGTGCCCTATTTATTTACAAATCTGTCAATCACTTGCTTGACAACAATTATTTCCAGTTCCGGAATAAGCAGAGATACAACTTAAGGCACCCAGAGCTACCGAGAGCACTCCCTGTGCGCTCCACTCAGTCCTAGACCTCCGTAAAATATCATGGTGTGAAGGTGTGGAACAACTTACCCCCACCCATCCGAGCAAATACTATGCTCCCTTCTTTAGATCATATCTTAAAAAAATATCTGTCTCAGTAATAATATTTTTTTGTAATCCCTACTTTATGTACCTGCTTTTATAGTACCACCAAAACCGTTTTATCAGAAATTATCATGTAGATAGATATAAATTACCATTGCAATAAATATATTTGCCAACTAGACATAATCCTGAAAGCTCTGTCCTCTTGCTCCACCTTAATACAACCTATGTTGTACTGCTTCCCTCCCTCATCATATTTATGTTTTTCAATTCCACTGTAAATTATGTATACACTTTAATATAAATGTAAAAAAAGTAAAATAAATAAATATCGAAGTGATAACCGTGGTAACATTCTGATATGCTCTTATTACCACCAAGCTATGTGTTCTATTCCAGATGATACTAAACCAGTGGTTCTCAACCTTGTTTGCCCCATGCACCCCTTTCACCATATGTCAGAATGTCATTCCCCCCTCCTTTCCAAGATTGTCTGCCTCAAAAAGTGCATTCCAAATAATATGCATATAATACTGAAAATCCTTTATTTTTTCCATATTAGTACAATTCCCCCCCCCCCCTGAAAACCTGAAATTCCCCCCCTGGGGGGAATTCCCCCCTGGTTGAGAACCCCTGTACTAAACGTTACATAGTACTTCCTTGAGATAAATGTACAGTATATAAACAAGAAAGCTCAGCCATGTAAATAATATGATCTTTAATCTACTCTGTATCTGTGTTCTTCTGGCTAAATAAACTGTTTCAATATCCAAATATCAATATCAAGATTAATTTCTTGTTCTTCTGTAACAAAGTGGCCGAAAAACATACAGTACTCACACGCTGAATGATAAACCGAAACTTGTGAGGAGGATATAGGCGTCCCTCCCCCTCTCCCCTTGCCTCTACTAGACTCACATAACGGGGGTATTGCCTTATAGTCTGTTTTCGCCGGAGTCTTGTACAGAAATGGGATCGCCTGAAGTTTAAACCCTTCAGCTAATTTCACCGGATGATTGATCGCCCTTCTATTACTGGGGAGGATAGGTTAGATTAAGTTAAGGTAGGTTAGTTTAAGTTAAGTTAGGTTCGCCTTAGGTGGTTAATCTTTAGGCGAAATAAACTGGGATGTCTAATCTTCATATGATCCAGAAAATGCATGAGCAGTGAGAGACAGGCACCATGTACAGCTCTGGTGGGTGGTATGACATGTTGGCAACAAATATTCAAGGCTGTCTAATGTGAAACAAGGCAATAATCGTGCGTTCATGTTGACAGGTGTTCCTCCCGCGTGTACACACCTGACTGTTTTTTTTTTAGATAATTACAAGATTTCTATGTCATGCTCTTTTTTCGAAAAAAATAAACAGGTTATTTAGATAAACAAAATACAAGCATTACTGTATGTGAATATAACATTAGAACTAGCCTCACTAACCTAACCGAAACCAACACTAATCCAACCTAATTTAGGTAAAGTCTGGTTACACTAAGGTAGTGAACAGTTCTCCTAAAATACAGATGTTTATCTATTTATATATAAATGTATATTCTTGTCCTACCTCTAGACTGATGTAAGATCTCCTGCCAACAAAACATTTATTTATCTGTATCCTGCAGAATTATTATACAGGGGGTATATATATTTTTTTAATATCCGGATCAACAAGACTGTGGAGAGAAAATCTAAAATTGTGACAAAGGATTATCAATGTACGGTAAGTACCGACTGTTGAAAATTGTAAGTTGTAATACGAAAAAAAACGGTAAATATCGTATTATTTAAGCACTACTATACCAGATTCTCTGTGATAAAGAAAACGGAACCCAAATGTTCAGCGAAACCACGAAGGTCCACGAGCTGGTCGGAGTAATCCTCTGTTCATTGTTGAGGATGTGTAGTGTGGGTCATACTTCCACTCAGGCTGATAGCACATACTGTACTGTACTATACTACACGGATCGTTTACCTCTCCCTGGAGCTATGTTGTGTCCTCTCGACGACTGGCCACGTATCAGGCTTCGTCTTGCCTTCTTGTGGTGCCTGCTCATTAGGATTTTCGTTGACAACTAGACGAGCTTTCGAGCCAAGTAACGAGACGAATTGCGTGTTTACACAGGGTTAGTGTCATCGTGTACTGATGTATTTCTTGAGGCATGGAGGTCACATGAGAATGTCAAAAGAGAGAGAGAGAGAGAGAGAGAGAGAGAGAGAGAGAGAGAGAGAGAGAGAGAGAGAGAGAGAGAGAGAGAGAGAGAGAGAGAGAGAGAGAGAGAGAGTGTGTGTGTGTGTGTGTGGTGTGTGTGTGGGTGTGTGTGTGTGTGTGTGTGTGTGTGTGTGTGTGTGTGTAAATAAAATCTTAAAAGCTGGTGAAGCCACTTTGGTAAAACTTGTTAGTCGGGGCTGGATGTTGACCGAAGAAAAATTAAACTCACTTTTGAAGAAACTTGGTGAAAATTACATACTTTAATTAACTTAAAGATATACTTGTAAATGAACAAAAAGTTAGCAGGGGGAAGAATACATTTTATAATATTTTAATATAAGCGAGTAAAAATTATTTACTGTAAAAAGTATAAAAAAAATGAGGGATATTATGAAGAGTAACCCTCACTATATTTCACCTGATGATTAAGCACCCAACCGCGAACCGGACCTGACCTGACCTGACCCGACCCGACCCTACCTGTCCTAGCCTAACAAAACCAAGCCAAACTTAACCAAACATAATCTAATCCCTCATGGTTGCATCAAGATGTTTAATCATCAGGTGAAATAAGCTAGGGGCTAATCTTACTAGGATTCAATATTAGTTCCAATAATTCAATAAGTATTTTAATTGTTATTTGTACTAATTATGATAAAAGTGGAGAATAGGGTTAATTATCTGTATTATGGACCATGGCAAGGCACGAATGACCATGACATGATACGAACGACCATGAAATTACACGAACGACCATGAGATGACACGAACGACCATGAGATGACACGAACGACCATGAAATGACACGAACGACCATGAAATGACACGAACGACCATGAATGACACGAACGACCATGAGAATGAGGGGAACGTGAAGAGGGTGACATGAGGGGAACGTGAAGGTGACATGAGGGGAAAATGAAGAGGGTGAGATGAGGGGAATGTGAAGAGGGTGACATGAGGGGGACTTGAGGGGCATTTTTCATTCCTCCACCATTGAGGGCCATATGAGAGGGGAGGTGAAGGTGAGCGAACAGCGGTGTGGAGGGAGACTGGAGCCTCAGACCTCAGTGTGCCGCGGGCAGCCATGACGAACGGTCACGTATCCCAGGCTCCCGGTGGGCCCTAGGTCGTGTGAGTGTGTGGATGTGTCGACTAACGCACGCGGACGCGTCACATACGAAGCATTGAAATCTAGAAATATTGTTTTCTGGTGGGAACTGAATTTCAGATATAATGACTTATTTACGGGAAAATGTACTATAATCCTGGAAGATTATTCTTGTAATAAAAAAAAATAATGTTTAAGTTGTCGATAAGTATTCAAATGCTTAGTAGTCAGTAATATACTGTATACATAACAGCAGATGGTGCGGGAAAATGATGTACATAAAACGATGAGTCGTCTGAGCGAGGAGTGTGTGTATCTTCTGACGCCTCAGGTATGGTCACTGTAGAGAAGAGTCCACTTTTACTCAACTTTATATATATATATATATATATATATATATATATATATATATATATATATATATATATATATATATATATATATATAGAACGTAATGTAACTAGTTAATAAGATTAATTTGTTGTTCTGAAGTACATGGTCAAATGTGGGAGAGGATTAATTCAGGGCAGGATACAAATGCACTACAGGAGGATTTAAATAAACTGCAGGAGTGGTCAGAAAAATGGCAAATGAAGTTCAACACCAGCAAGTGCAGCGTACTTAATATTGTTAGAACAAATACTGCCAATATATACAGCCTTAACAATATCAACCTAGAGAAGTCGACTTGTGAAAGAGACTTAGGGGTATTTGTAGGCCCGGACCTACGGCCTAGAAAGCAGTGCATTAATGTTCGAAAGAAGGCAAACAGAGTATTAGGTTTTATATCTAGAAGTGTAAGTAATAAGACTGCGGAGGTCATATTACAACTATATCTTGCGCTAGTCAGGCCGCACCTCGATTATGCTGCTCAGTTCTGGTGCCCTTATTATAGAATGGATATCAGTATAGGAGATGTAAACAGGGAACCTTAAGCCAAGTAAACAATGTGTTTTTGCTCGTAACAAGGCTAATAAAGTACTTGGGTTCATACAAAGGAGTGTTAGTTACAAGACTAGCGAGGTCATCCTAAAACTGTATCTTGCGCTTGTGAGACCACACCTGGATTACGCAGTTCAGTTCTGGTCACCGTATTACAGAATGGATATAGAATTCTTGGAAAGAATTCAGAGGAGAATGACAAGACTAATCCCGGGCATTAGGAACCTTGACTATAGAGACAGGTTAAAGCATCTTAATTTGCACTCCCTCGAGAGACGTAGAGCGAGGGGCGACCTGATAGAGGTGTATAAGTGGAAGTCAGGCCTAAACAAAGGGGACATTACAAAGGTACTCAAACTATCCAACCAGGAGCGAACTCGTAACAATGGTTTTAAATTTGACAAATTTAGATTTAGGCGTGAAGTAGGTAAACATTGGTTTGGAAACAGAGTAGTGGATGAATGGAACAAGTTACCAAATATCATCATTAACTCGAATACGCTGAATAGCTTCAAACATAGGTTGGATGCTTATATGAGCAATAGGGGGTTGGGTGTAAACGGGACTGCCCAGTATGGGCCAATAGGCTCGCTGCAGTTTCTTCCATTCTTATGTTCTTATGTTAATTCACTGGAGTCGGTGCAGCGAAGAATGACGAAAATGATTCCGGGACTTAGAAACCTTCCATATCAAGATATATTAAAGAAACTAAACTTGCATTCCCTAGAAAGACGAAGAGTGCGGGGAGATATGATAGAAGTATTTTAGTGGGTGAAAGAAATCAATAAAGGAGATATAAAGTTCTTGTAATATCCGAGCAGGATAGGACTCGGAACAACGGATTTAAGTTGGATAAGTTTAGGTTTAGGAGGGAGATAGGAAGGAACTGGTTCACAAATAGGGTGGTAGACGAGTGGAACAAGCTTAGCAACTTTGTAGTAAGTGCTGGAACGCTGGAAAGTTTTAAAAGGAGGCTAGATAGATTCATGGATGATAGAGAGTGGTTGTAACTCTAGACAGGAGCTGCCATGCATAGTCCAACCGGCCTATTGCAAACTCCTTATTTTCTTAGGTGCCATATTCTGTTCTAACTGATGCAGAGGAAATTGCTTCATATATTATCCTCGTTACACACCAGTTCACTGCAACAGGAAATCATAGTTATTCCTTCAACACGTTAACAGTTGTTATCGTTTATTGTCTTTATGTTTCCTTATATTAAACATTTTAAATAACTGTAATCCTTAAAAATCAAACTGATTTTTTTTAGTTTCCTTCTTAACAATTACAGGTAAAATTCATTAAAAAAAAACTCAATGTCCAACGTAGTTTACATCTGAACATCCCTACACACACAAAAAAGGAAAATTGACCATTCACAATTTCTTATATAAACAACGACTTGACAAATATTTTCGTACATTCGTCTGTCTTTTTATTTCTCTTCATCGCGTGTCTCCATCCTCGTAGTGAAGACAGTGTGAGAGATGTACAGTACAACATCCAATAGCCAAGACCACGGCCGGACGTATTAATCAAGCAATTCTCTATTCTGGCTTGGATATAAAGCAGTGGGCCAGAAGGCTAGGCATAACGTGGGATACTGTACGAGGCGCAGGCTTTACTCGGCCTGCACTAAATGGACGTTGTGGCCGCTAAAACAGACTCTTCCTGGACAACCCGGCCGATCAAGGTCAAACTGGTCGAGTAATGAACTTGAAGCGCAGGGAAGTTCTTAAGAAGGACAACGTGACAGGACGCTGCATCTCAGGGGACGCTTTAATACATACGTGAAACTGATGGTATTTGAGACTTATGGAATGGAAGAAAAAATCACTATTAGCATTCCGAATATTGTATGGCAGCATAAAGATGTCATATTCACTTCCGGTTTTTAGTTTTCTAACCAGTGAAGGCCTCTGTGTTACTCCGCCCACCACTTATAAAGGAATATTTACCCGTGTGGCGGCTTCTTACCTGATGTGAGAGTTCAGCAAGAGGAGAACACAGGAAATTACACTTATACTTGGTCAAGCTTTTTATACACTGAACAGAGCTGAACAAAGTAGAGCAATATTATAGTCTCGCTAACACCAAGACATTGTAGATTTTCTTGCTTTATAGACAAGTAACGAAGATGACACTGAAGAAAAAAATACGACACATTGTTGAAAAAACGTGACAATAAAATGCGTTGGTTATAACCCTTGTATGAAATGTGTTCGTCCTAATGGTCAGACGGACATACTAGCATACCCACGAGACCTCAAAAATACTTCAGTATATCACGGCGTTATACTTCATCATGCAACAAACCCAATTTCCTCATAACTCTACTCGGCATAGAAGTAAGTTACTCCTCCAAATGCACACTTCTCCATCCGTTAAGTGAATGTGTGACAATGTTTCTCTGTTGGTGGGAGAATAAGTGAATCAGTCAGTGAAAAAGTCATGTATAAGCATGGTGTGTGTGTGTGTGTGTGTGTGTGTGTGTGTGTGTGTGTGTGTGTGTGTGAAAGAGTGAGTGAGTGAAAGTCGAGTTTTAGTTTTAGGTGCAGATAAAATAAGATAAGTTTCAAAACAAGTGACGATTTTGAGACCAGATAAATGAAAGTGAAGAAAGAAATTGTAAACAAAGAAAAATTGGAAATAGACCATACTATTCATACAACTGTAATGCTTAAAAAAAACAACAACTCACGCACGGAATAAAAATCATCCAAGAGTCAAACAAAATACTAATACTACTAATAATAACATAGACAGGCACTCAGCGAGGCTCTTTGGTTTATTTAAAAACTGTAATGTTTTTGTTTTATTATTGTCTACACTTTTAGGGTTTCTTTTGGCAAAATATGAGGGAAATAGTTCCTTTAGAAAGACGCAAACAAAAGAAGAAAGTCAAAAGAGATAAGGACAAAGCGTTGAAGGCTTTCGCAGTATTTATTCGAAGAAGTTCAGAATAATAATAATAATAATAATAATAATAATAATAATAACCTGGGATACAAGATATGGGTATAAAAAAAGAAAATTAAGGATGACGTTATGGCATATTTCTCCATTTCTTTGTTTAATATTATACTAGTTTTATTGACTTTATTATTGATATTATTGTTATTATTATTATTGTTCCATCAAAGCATAATATTCACTCTTGGTAATTGCTACTAATGAGATTCCCAGGTCATTAGTGAGGGCGGAAGACAACAACACGGCCTTTTATATAATATTGTCTTAGGAAAACTTATCATAAATTTAAGGTTATTTTAACAGGTACCGGGACTAATGCTATTATTGCTGCTAGTACAATAACTGCTACTACTCCTATTACTACTACTACTACAGCTACATTTACTACTTTTTTTTGTTTGTTTTTTATTAGATGGCCTCCAGCCTCCCCCAATAGCCACACCTTCGCCACCATTTTATTACCTTAATGTTAAATATCCTCATACATAAGTAGCTATCCTAACAGTGTTTAGTTGAGCCGCAGGTCTATGCAACTGTTGTCGGCTTTGGGGCCGATACATTTACTACTACTACTACATTTACCACTACTACTACTCCTGTACTACAACAATTACTAAAATTTCTATTACTGCTCGAGCAGATGAAAAACACACGAAGGACTGGATAAAACGAACAGTGTAAGATAAACCGACCGATATAACAAAACAAATTAAACAGAAGTATACACAAAGATGCAATTTTTAGTTTAATGATAAACGTTCGTCAATACATACCAGGGATCGGATCTTAAACGTTCTTTCGGCAATTTATTTTTTCCGAAGTGAAGATATAAGAACTAAATAACTGTATTACTCTCGGTAAGCTGCGATGGAAATAGTATAACCTCTTCTAAAATGGAACTGAAATCGCACATATTCTTTACCGTAAAGGAGTGAATTATTACGGGAAAATAACTAGTGTGCAAATCATTGATAATTAATCCGGGTTTGGTTTCCGGATTCTTCAAGATTAGCAAGTTTATCGGGATATGGATAAAGTTCCTGTAGTCTCAGATTATTTTCAATGCCATTCTGACGGCCATTGATCGTATAGTAGACGCGTTCTTACACCAATAATCAAGACAGAATCACTAATGAACGAACAGACGAACGAACCAATGAGGAGTCGGGTTCACTGAGGTCTCCCAGTGGCGGGCTTCCCTCCCCATGCAGTCAACATCAGACTATAGTGCTTCTCGATCCAATGAACTCATTTTCCTCTCGTATGAAATATTTTTGTAAACCTGTTATCCATTATACACGTTTTGGAATGAAAATTACGGCATCTTTTCCGCAGTTATTCGCGGCAATTAATTAAGTAATTGCTGGTGTTTCAACAAGGAGGAGGATTATCATGAAGGGGTTAATCAGCATCCGAGACCAAAACACACATCTGTTTCATAACGTTTAGCGAAGATTTGTGCAACATTTGGTTTTGGGATAGGGAATGTTTATCAGCCGGTGTTGTTGTTTTGCGTTTGTCTGTGTTTATGTCCGTGTGTGTGTGTGTGTATGTAGCATCGGATCAGATGTGCATATCAAGCCTTTGGCAGGCACCGAAACCGCGTCTTCAGCTGTAGGGAGCTAAAATTATCTACAAAGCTTCACGTATATCGAGCAGTGGTCCTCCCCACCCTGCTATATGGCAGTGAGACATGAATCACATACAGGGGGCACCTCAAGGCACTTGAAAATTTTCACTAACGTAGTGTACGTTCCATCCTCCGAGTTTGTTGGGAAAACAAGAGAACAAATGCCAATATTCTTGCTGACACCAACTGTAGGAGCATCGAGGCTACCATTATCCATGAACATCTACGCTGGACTAGCCATGTTACCCGCATGGACGACAGTAGACTACCAAAGCAACCACTTTACAGTCACCTAACGAATAGTAAACGCAAAGCCGCCGGGCAATTGAAAAGGTAAAAGGATAGTCTTAAGACAAACCAGAAAAAAAGTGCCAAATCGAACCTCCTCACCTGGGAGACACTTACTCCACATCGTAACGCTTGGAGGATCACCACACGAGCTGTCAATACTTTCGAGTTAGTCCGACTGCAAACCGAGGCAGACAAGCGCCAACGCCGGAAAGACGCTGCCACCGCCCCTCTCGCACTAAAAGCAGCCCTCCACATGTGCAATGAATGTGGACGACCTGCGGGTCCCGTATCGGCCTCTTTAGTCACCTCAAAACTCACCAACAGAAGTGACACACTTAATAACTCATATCATTGTATCAAAGCTGGATGACCGTCATACTCGATTCTGAGTAACATCAAAGTAGTAGTAGTACTAGTGTGTGTGTGTGTGTGTGTGTGAAACTCCGTTTTTCATTGTATCTTTCCTCGCCTAACTACTTGTCCGTCTCCCTTTAATTTTCCACTTATCTGTAATTATCTGTACCAAGCCTTGTTTTCTTAGCCTCTCTCTCTCTCTCTCTCTCTCTCTCTCTCTCTCTCTCTCTCTCTCTCTCTCTCTGTGTATGTGTGATGTCAATTCCTCTCTACTTTTCTTGTCTTCCCCTGTCTCTCTCTTTCTCCCCATTCCTCTTATTTTCTCTCTATTTTTCCTGTCAGATGGATGAATGTGTCAGAAGGGTGTGTCAGAGGAAGGATCTATCACAACGGAAAATACAGTCACTCTGATCATTCTTCAAGTTCTTTTAACTGACGCGAATCTAGTCCCTGAATTCTCAACTGGGTGTAGTCGTTGGAACATATTCCCATTCGGTAAAAAGAAAAAAAGAAATCATATACCCAAATCTAAAGTCTATTGATGTGTGTTGACAGGTCTATACTGAATATATCAAATTACAGAAGAGAAAATAGCTAGTATACCAAGTGCAGTATCAGTACAGTATATACCGAACGTACTAAGGTAACAGAAATACACAAAACGTAAAAAATCGCGACAGAAATACACTAATATACCAAGCTGCAATATCTGTATGGAAAATACATATCATAACATGATAAAACATACCAAATATACCAAGTTAAGACTTTAGTATACAGAACAAACCGAGGAACTAATTAAACATACCAAATATACAAAGTTGCTACAAAACTTAGACGAAGCATTCTAAGTTCCACAAAAAATAGATAAAATATTCTAAGTTACAACAAAATAAAAGACAAATTAAAATTTGCATGGTAGTTTGGATGAGATAACAGCCTCATGCACACAGGTACTTGGACCATCACACGGTAATTAGTGCTCCTGATACGACAAGACTTAGATCAACAGGACCAAACGATAACGTTGATGATGCAAGCTCTTAGTTGGCGGTGGGGGAGGAGGAGCAAGAGAGGAGGGGTGGAGATAGAGGTAGGGTAAGGAAGGGGAGGAGAACGAGGTAGGGTAAGGGAGGGGAGGAGAACGAGGTAGGGGAAGGGAAGGGAGGGGAACGAGGTAGGAGGGAGTAAGAGGGGGAGGGGGGGGGGTAAGCAAGAGGGAAAGGAAAACAAGGTAGTGGATAATGGACTAAGGAGGCTGGGGTCAGGGAGGAGAGAAGAAAAGGTGGGGACGTGGACAAAGGAGAGTAGGTTGGGGAGAGAAGACGAGGTAGGGGAAAGGAATGGGGACGGGGGAGGACGAGGTTGGGAAGCAGACGAGGGAGGATGACTACTTGAAGGAGGAATTTAGAGAAAGGTAAAAGGTTGTCCCAGAGGTTTGACTACTCTTTATGGGCAGACAGACACAGCCTGCGGTATACAAGGAGTCAAAATAACAGGTACTGTACTACATTCACCTACAATTACAACTAGGTGGACTTGAGGTACCCTGAGTACGAATTTGTGACCTTTAGGACAGGAGGCGAAATTTATATCCACTCAGCCACCACATCCCGAATATGTGAAGAAGAGGGTTGGAAAGTATGAAGAGGGGTACAGGAAGAAAGAGTGGAAGTGGTGGACGGAGGGGGGAATGCGAGTTGGAAGAGCGGGGGATGGGGGCAAGTTTGAAAGCAGCTAAAAATATACATAATAATAGGAGGTGGAAGGGGAGGGGCGACGTTTTTTCTCTATCCGTTATTCAGTCAGACAGGGAAGGTATTCACATAGCTTATTGACGTAACTAAAAACATGTGGCGTGAGTAAGTGGATGATGAGACACGAGAGGGTGAGACTTGGGTGAGGGAAACTGTGAGGGAGGGGGAGGGGTGGAAGTGAGACTGTGAGGTGTGATGATGGAGATGGTAGGCCGACAGACGAGGCAGCTGACATTGATAAAGTGTGTGTGTATGGGGGGATTATGGCGGTAGAACCCAGATTCCCTAAAGTTCACAAAATGATATTTTCCCGTAACTTTGGGCTTAGTAAATCACATACAGCGACGGCAGCGACTCGGTGCTGATTCCACAACGTTTTTGTCGTGGCAGCGAGAGTTAGATACATTCTCACGTTCCTAACAAAGTGTGGGTTGACCATGGTGTGGTGGATGGTATTAAGACTGTCACCGTCGTCACTATACCTCTACCTACCACGACTGTTTAGTACACTTTCTACTGCGCGAAAAATTCTTCAGTAAATAAGGTAAAGATTTAGTACTGGAGTTGATTACTGACGAAAATTCAAGCTTTATTCAGAGGCACATAAACGTCCCCAATAAATAGTCTTCAGTCTGCCCTACAAGGAAACACAACGCAATGGATTTATGACAGTACTTCTCGTCTCTACTAGGAATCACAGATGGATTATAGCGTCATCAGTTACGATGTGTAGTCAATATGTTATTCAGGATTAAAGCAATACGCCAGTGTTATAATTTGCTGCACAAACTGTATTGTTGAATGCTTTGTTATTTGTTTCAGTTTATTTGATCGATGTGATACAATTTACTGTTTCAAAGGGAGTCCAAGTCGAGAGCTTGATTATTGCGAACCGGTGTATCAAAGTCGATGAGATAAACATATAGACATATGGCCTCAAATCCTGTGGCGGGAAATGAGACCTGGATTCATGACTGGGACCTCAAGTCAAAGATGGCATCCAAGTTCAGAAATCAATCCTCTCCTGGGTAATGCATGGCCTCTATTTCCGAAGATGTTAAAGGGCTCCTGCTGAGAAACCACCTGCCACATAAAACAACGATCACCGGTGACTATTATGCTGGCCCATGGAAACTGAGACGTCATCTGGGAGAAGAGGTTCAATCACCCTCCTGGCAGCCTAGAACTGGCCCCAGGCGTTTATTATCCATTTTGAAACCCAGAATCCCACCTCCGAGGACACCGCTTTTAAGATGATGAGATAAAGGAGGATACTGATGTTTGATTTGAGGAACAGTCGGAAGAATTATGTAAGATTGGCTTCGTAAGTTTGAAGGATAAATGGAGTAAGATTATTTAAGTCAAGGGAGTCTATGCTGGAATGGCAACAGTAGATCCTTTTCGGCAGTTTCGCACGTGAGACTCAAGATGTTAGAGCAGCCATCAATTTAATGCACGGCGGAAGGTGACCAGGTATAGAATATACACAAGTTTGATGGAGCCATAAATGGTTGTTTACCTGTAGCAGGTGGTGGCCTGAATCCGGCCCTCAAGATCTAATGAAAATTAAATAATTTACGAGTACAAGGTACTGTGCACCGACTATATAATAAGTCTTTGAAGACTAACAAAACATTTCTCGACTGTAGTCACGACTCATGGTCTTCATTTCAAAGACCTTGTCCATGGTAAATTCCGTAAAGAAAACACTACACGAATGATAGTGGGGATTCGGTCTAGCAGAAGTGTACACGAATTTTTTCTTCACAAGGAGGAAACACAAAGAGTGTGTTGCAGAACTTCACCAACTGTCTTTTTTATACTTCCTCCATAAAGTAAGAGGGGTATATAGGGCGACTTATTTCCGTTCATAATATAACTTTGTAAATATCTTGACTGGCTTCAACAGTCAGCAGGTTGAATCGGCCTTAACCAGAGTTTATAACAGAAAACGAACAGATTTCAAAATCTTGGAGACACTTTGTTGAATCGAACACAAATTTAAAAAAAATAGAGATGCTGGTTACGGTAATTGGTGCGGTTATCACTGTGGTGCCAATACATTTGATAAGCTGACCGAGGCAGACTTTCATTGTTTATCGTCAGGTAATATGTGTGACGTAAAAATGGCAGAGGGACAGATACCAGGCAATAAAGACATATTTCACGTTATCCTCGTAAGGTTTCTAGGCCCTGTTGGCAAGACAAGATATAATACACAGGGTTATATATTCTGCTTAATGGCTTTGAGTGTCCACACAGGAACCACTATCGCGTCCGCTTGACTGTGCGATTGATATGATCATCCCATGAATAAAATTCGAATGGCAAGACTAAGCCAGAGTGACCAGGCGGGAAGCTGAGTGACCAGTGTCTGCGGTGTTGCATGTTAGCCTTAGTAGCGATATCACTGAGCAATTCTCGAAAGGGTGAAGGCGCTTGAATAGGTCCGTGAAAAATAATATTAATTAGCCAGAAAATAGATTATTTAAAATCAACATGAAGAATTTTCGGGACGGAGACCTAAGAAGACTACCCTAAACCACTCAAATTCATATTGAAAGAAGAAAGATCTCCCCCTTAGATACTTAAGAGGATGAGGTTCATTAGAGGAAGCGAAGCCATATAAAAGGAGACTCAGGGCTCATCCAAAGGTAAATTTTGGTAAAGACTTTACCAATAGTGAGATCAATAACAAGTTACTAGAGTTCAGTGAAAGGTATACCTGTAGGTGAGGGGGGTATATATATATATATATATATATATATATATATATATATATATATATATATATATATATATATATATATATATATATATATATATATATATATATATATATATATATATATACCCTCTCTATTAGAGGAACATTAAATGTGGCAGACAGGGGAGAAATGAACTCCTATAGACAGCTGTCCTTATTTATATACATGGTCTAAAAGTGAAATGCAGTTATTTTTTCTTTTAAACCTTCCTTCTCTGGGACTGCAAATATATTCTGTATGAATCCATTGGCGTCTTCATATAAAGTTATAAGCAATATTATTTTCTATGTGTTCTGCTTATGAGAGGCAGGGTGAGGGAGCTAGGAGTCAGCGAAACTCACCCACTTGCGCGCGGGAAGACTTCCCCTTCCATCGACCTTGATAACAACTAATAAGTGTGAGGAGAAAAAGCGGTCCTCACTGACGACCTATTATCGTTTGTGATGACTGTTATAACCAACACTAATACACCAAACGGATAATACAAGAGACTGATAATAAATGGAAACATGGATGCGATTACTGCTAGGGAAAATAATCGTATATCAGTTTCTCAGACAAAATCTGTATCGCCCGAAAAGGAATTCAGGAAAAAAAAAAAACAATCTTGGGATGTACAGTACAATTCGGTTAAATTTAAAATCTTTCCTGTGTAGGTCATCATTGATCCTGTTTTAGTATTATGTTAAACTAAAGATCTTATGGAATTCACCTCTAGATATCCTATTCTCTAAGATATTTCACTGAGTGTTCTTTCTCTCTTCCGCCCAGGACTCAGCAGCATTTCAGATATAAAACCTTAAGTGTTCAGGCCGAGGAACGCACCCCACTCCTCTTACATCTTGAGCTTGATACCATCGTCTCTTCCTGAAATTGAGTTTAGATACAACCCATGACCGGGATGTCTGACGAGTGAAATATAATAACTGAAAAAAAAAGCATAGTGTTCAGGTACTTTGGTACTGGGTATCAAAGTACGCGTATATTTAAAAATGGAGTAACACTATTTGATACTCTAAGATGGTAAATGAAAGTAATGCAGGTAAGAGGTGTGTAGGGGCGGTTCATGAATTACGATAGTTACACACAGTACTGTAGGAGTGACACAACACACACAAAAAAATCCCAGTAAGGAAGTGCCTAACCACAACTCGTGAGGTCGGGCACTGTACACCGCCAAAACCACAACAACTCAACTCACAGCGAGTCACTGGACCAGATGATCATATAAAAAACCGCTGACACCACACCAAACACCCGAGGGAGCCAGCTTTAGTGTCTAGACTACACCATAATACTCCCAGAATGAGTTTTATGAGAGAGAGAGTTAGCCTAGACTACACCATAATACTCCCAGAATGAGTTTTTATGAGAGAGAGAGAGAGTTAGCTGTTGATAAATTACTGAGTGAGAGGATCGCCCCAACAACACCTCTCACCCATCCTCTGCACGACGACAGCTCTCACTTGGCACCAGCTCACCCTCCTTGGCAGTGCACGACAGCTCACACACGGCACCTCACCCCCAGCACGACAGCTCACTGGGCACCCTCCCGCCCCTCCTTGGTACACGACAGCTCACACGGCACCCTCCTCACTCTCCTTGGTACACGACAGCTCACTCGGCACCCTCCTCACCCTCCTTGGTACACGACAGCTCACACGGCACCCTCTCACCTCCTGGTACACACAGCTCACACGGCACCCTCTTCCACCCTCCTTGGTGCACGACAGCTCACTCTGGCACCCTCCTTGGTACACGACAGCTCACACGTGGCACCCTCCTCGCCCTCCTTGGTACACGATACAGCTCACACGGCACCTCCTCGCCCTCCTTGGTACACGACAGCTCACTCTGCACTCCTCCTCGCCTCTCCTTGGTGCACGAGACAGCTCACACGGCACCCTCCTCAGCACCCTCCTCCCTCCTTGGTACACGACAGCTCACACGGCACCCTCCTCGCCCTCCTTGGCACACGACAGCTCACACGGCACTCCTCCTCACCCTCCTTGCACACGACAGCTCACTCTGGCACCCTCCTCACCCCTCCTGGCACGACAAGCTCACTCGGCACCTCACCCTCCTCCTTGGTACAATGACAGCTCACACGGCACCCTCCTGCCCTCCTTGGTACACGACACAGTCACACGGCACCCCCTCCTCACCTCCTTGGTGCTAATGACAGCTCACACGGCACCTCTCCTTGGTGCACGACAGCTCACTCGGCACCCTCCTCACCCTTGGTGCACGACAGCTCCTCTGGCACCCTCCTCACCTCCTTTGGTGCACCTGGCACCCCTCCTCAATTCTCCTTCTTGCAGCAGTTCACTCCTGGCACCCTCCTCACCCTCCTTGGTACACGACAGCTCACACGGCACCTCCTCACCCTCCTTGGTGCACGAGCTCACTCTGGCACCCTCTCAATCTCCTTGGTGCACGACAGCTCACTCGGCACCCTCCTCACCCTCCTTGGTACACGACAGCTCACTCGGCACCCTCCTCGCCCTCCTTGGTACACGACAGCTCACACGGCACCCTCCTCACCCTCCTCGGTACACGACAGCTCACACGGCACTCTCATTACTCACCACACGGTACATACTTCAACCATCCTTTGGCTGGAGTTTGTGATGGTCTGCCCGTGACGCCTCCGTTCAGTCCTGGAAATTTAGTCCAAATTTTCGGAGAAATTTTCCAATTCCTCACGATATTCTGCCCTAAAGATCTTTATGCTTGTGGATAGGAATGTGGGGAAGGTCTCTTATTACGTCTGGAAGCACAGGTCTTGAATCAGATGCGGTGACTTCCTAAACATGTTAAGTTTAAGTTCGTAACACTAAAGACAAAAAAACCCACGTAAGCTAAAACAGCGTTCTCTCTCCTAGAAGCTTACTGTTTACTCGAAAGGCTAGGATCTCTCTCTCTCTCTCTCTCTCTCTAACTAGCTCACAGGTCACAAAAAAGACTCGGCTGTAGTAAGAATAATCCACAAAGATCCTGGAGGCTCAGAGTCTATGGATCAAGGAGCAACAAACAACAATACAAAATAAAAAGAACAAGATTATAAAGGCTTGACAAACATGGAACTTGGTAAACTATGACGTCACGAACCAACATATGTGTAATAATATTCTTCCCTTTTTTCCAGTAATTTTTGTCCCAGTTTCAGAAATACTTTATTGATGTTGACAGTATTGTACATTTTTGCTCACTAATATATTTGCCTTTGTGTTTCGGTATTCGCTTAATTAATTGTGTTTTGTTATATATTCGATTACTATTGTTTTTCATACAGTCGCAAACAAGTTTTAAATTCATTGGTTCTTCATAGATGCATTGAAAGGTAATTTTGTTCATTTTTCTGGGTATGCAGCCCGTCCTTCCCCTCCCCTCCCACACGCATACCTCGCCTCCTCACAGCCACCTGTATACACATGCAGCCTCCACACACACTCAGAACAATAGCTTACACACATATACATGTACACAGCCACACTAACCCATAAACAGCCACACTCATGCACACTCGTACACACACACTCGTACACACACTCATACACAGCCACACTCACGCACACTCGTACACAGCCACACTCACACACACACACTCGTACACAGCCACACTCACCCATAAACAGTCATACTCATGCACACTCGTACACAGCCACACTCGTACACAGCCACTCTCTCACACACTCGTACACAGCCACACTCACACACACTCGTACACAGCCACACTCACACACACACTCGTACACAGCCACACACACACACACTCGTACACAGCCACACACACACACACACCTTCCTAACTATAAAAAAAAATAATGCCACATTATGGTATGGCAAAATTTGATAACCTAATTTTTGTTACCCAATGAACACAATGGATCCTGAGAACTGAGCCAAAACTCATGACCCGTTTAACGGCGGCTGAGCTGAAAATAAATGTTGACATATTATTATATACTGTATGCAACTAATACGCACTGAATGTTTTTTAGGTTAATTATTTTAGTTCTGTTTGTCGTATTTCTTTAAGCTTAATAAGTTTATATACTAGCTGTGCATGCCGAGTAAAACATGAGCTTTAATTATTCAATGATATTTATGTTAGCTCTGTAATCCTAATAAAATATAGACATTTAGCTATTTATCTCTGTGACTGAGTTGTGCACACATCACGTATATACATCAACTCTAATTTCATCCCAGTTTGCTCGGTGTATTTTCCAGCCCCGCAAGTTTTAAAATAAAAGGCCAGTGATCACATAGGCATGTTCTATGTGATGGCCAATTAATTTCGTTTGGGTTTACTTTGCATGTTTTGGCGAGGCCATTAAAACAGATTTCACTTGTTATCGTTCTATTTTTGAGGAAATATATCTATCATGTTTTCCAATAACACCCACGGCAAATTTAACAAAACCTTTCTGGGGGTGGGGAAGAGGTGGGTGGGGGACGGAGGTGGGTGGGGTGGGTGGGGAAGAGAAGGTGGGTGGGGAAGAATGGGTTAGAAGGAGGTGGGTTGGGGGAGGGAGATGTAGATGTGGGGAAGAGGTGGATGGGAGGGGTTGAGAATCATTTGTTTGAACCCCATCAATACATATGAATATTGGCTACATAATAATGGTATTTTTGTTCGGGATATATTATGGTTGGATTATTACCGTACTCCTGCCCCTCCCCCCCACAAGAGAGAGAGAGAGAAAGAGAGAGAGAGAGAAGTGTGTTTGTGTGTGAGTGTGAGTAAATTACCGAGTCAGTGTAACGGTAAAATTATATAATAAACCAAATAAGACTAAAAAAAAAAAACAAGCACTGTAAACGACTTCGAAATTAACCAGAAGACTTTACTGAAACTAGTTATCTTATTCCAAGTTACGAGGAAAAATGCATGTAAGAAAGATTGAGAATTCGAGGCCTGAATGTAAGATCAAGGTTTTTTAGTGTGGGAGAATTTCTCACAATTTTGACAAATAAGATGAAATAAAAGATGAAAAACAGCTTTCTATTTTTCTTCCTGCCAGATTATTATGTATTTTGATAAACATCGCAGTGCATTATATTATGTGGAAGAAAAATTAAATAAGTCTTTCTTTCTGTTTACCTTTTTTTTTTTGCTATCTCTTCCAAAATCAAGATCTATGATGTATTTCCAGACGACAGAACATGGCAGAAGAAATATTGAGATCAGAGGAATATTTCCATATACATGCAACTGATAATTATCTTAATGATCTCAGAATTAAGTTTTCGACTGTTGCGTTTCTTTAGTGAACTTTTTTCAGTTTAGTTTAGCTTACAGTACATGTGGCAATATCTCGAGCCTCAAAAGCGTGAGTAAACAATCTCGGTACCATATACGGGTATAATTCCTCCTTACGAACACACACACACACACACACACTCCCAATACTATGAGACCCAGCAGGTGTTTCTGAATACACGAACGGCATTCAATTTCGGAAACAGATAATAGTACCCCCCCCCCCTTCCAAAAAATGGTGAATCGTGTCATAATGGAACTAAAGTGAGCGTTTTGGTGGCCACAAGATTTCGACTCCATCAACACCAGGAGATATAAGGCCTTCAGGACTGCGTGGGGGCACGTCTCTCCTGCCAGCTGGGTGAACTCACTACTTAGTTCACGGTTGGTTCAGTGGTGGTTCATTGTTGGTTCAGTGGTGGTTCATTGTTGGTTCAGTGGTGGTTCATTGTTGGTTCAGTGGTGGTTCATTGTTGGTTCATTGTTGGTTCAGTGGTGGTTCATTGTTGGTTTAGTGGTGGTTCATTGTTGGTTCAGTGGTGGTTTATGGTTGGTTCAGTGGTGGTTTATTTTTGCTTCAGTGGTGATTCATTGTTAGTTCATTGGTGGTTCCGTACCGCTTCACTGCTAATTCTGTGGTTCTTTAAAGATCTATTGTGTATAAACTACCTTTGATTTACTGCCAATGCTCCGTTGGTTCGTTGAATACTGTTTGGTTAGTTCACTGTCGGTATTATTGGGGCTTATGTGTCCCGTTTAGCAAAGATTCTGTTGGTTCAATACTCCTGTTCACTCTTAACCTGTCGTGTGGCTTTCAGTAGGTTAAACCTCTCTGTAAATCTCCCTTATGAGAGAGAGACAGAGAGAGGAACAAAGCACCAAGAAATACTTTAATCTCACAGTGGACGCTTCATGTCCCAAACTTTCCTCCTTATTGGCTTATACTCCCTGAGCTCAGAACTTTCGCGGGAGAAAACAGATTTCTTGCCCACAAACTCCTGACTTCCACACACCCTATCTAATATACTTTAAAAAACTTGTGCTCTCTTTCTCTCTCTCTATCTCTAAGTGAAAAACGAAAACTAAATTCAATGTGTTCTTTATATTTTGTCTGGAA
Source organism: Homarus americanus (assembly GCF_018991925.1). Classification (NCBI taxonomy): domain Eukaryota; kingdom Metazoa; phylum Arthropoda; class Malacostraca; order Decapoda; family Nephropidae; genus Homarus; species Homarus americanus. The sequence continues at coordinate 929,472 of NW_024713681.1, forward strand.
GTTATGAATGGATTATTTTTTTAAGTTTTCTAAAGAGGAAAGTTAAAGGGGAGTATTGTTCCCTCCACTGAGTCATGTATTCAGTTCAATTCTTAATCTAAATTTCAATCTTTTTTAGGGAGAATGACCATGGATAAAGACAAATCTCTTCCGCCCCACAAAAAAATCACAAGTAGCGTAGTCAGTTCATTTCCTTCTCTATGTTTTATTCTACACAATTATATCATATTCAGCGTTAAGTTCCTGGTGTAAAAATACCAGATTCCAACATCCAAGTGCCAGGTACGAGGAATTAAACTGTCTGTAACCGTGGCGCAATGTTGGTGAACAAGATGGACAACACCATCTAGATTCTGTATGTTCTGTTTACATCGAATAAAAAATAAGGCAGTGTAGTGTAAACAACATTAAAAAAAAAACACGTGACACTAACCTTCTCTCTCCCCAAGAAGAGGTCATCGCCGGTCACAGGGCGCTTCAACCACACACACCTAAAACAGAGATAGATCGTATTAGTGAGGTATATTCTGAGACCCGACACTTGTCAAGAAATTTCGGGGTATTCCATCAGAAGACATCAAGTGTACCAATATACCTCCTCAATCATTAGCCAAGCGTAAGCGAAAGACGAGTACTAACTTATGGTTTAGCTTCTGTCCGTCTAGCCATTCGTTTGTTCGTTAGCAGCCATATTATCACACATATTTATGAGTGAATGTCCTTCAAATTCAGCTCAGAGGAAAGACGATGACATATTATCATGTTGTAGTTGGAATTTTCACCGGCATATGTAACCTGGTTGTGTGTCAGCTTGTTGTAGGTGTTATGTGTTGTAGTCTGATTGTGTTGGGCGTATCCTATTCTGTTGTCGAGTCTTAAATGTATTAAAAGGGTTTCTGAATTGCTTTTGTTTAATCTATATGTGTTGTTGGATATATAATATTCCGTAGTGAGCCTTTAGAGAGCCTTTCTTCAGTGTGTTGAGTCTGAGTGTGTGTCGGTGGGTGTACGGCCGGTGGTAATGCACGTAATTTGAAAACAATCAATAGGAAGGAAAACGATCAAATAAGTGCTACGTCTTCGTGTGTTATAGCGTTCATTACTGTGTCATATGTTGGGGTCTGTCTTTTATTGGGGTGTGTCATGTGTTGGGGTGTGTTTTAGCTAAGGAAACTTTGAGTGTGTGAGATGTGGCTGCATTTTAATAGTGTATTATTGTGTAATAAGTGTGTTAGCTATATTCGAATGAACTGATTGCAAAATTTGTGTCGTATTATAGAGTGCATCCCCGTGTCTTGCAGTAGTGTGGTGTACCCTTGTGTGAGTTTTCATTGGTTACTATGTCTTGGTAATGTGTCTTCTGAGTCTAGAAATATGTTTTAGTGCATTCAGTTTGTTTTTAACTTTCGAGGAATTTGTGAATTTATAAAGTCCATATATTTTATGGATAAGATTAACATTATTGAGATTATTGTTACAGTTTCCGGACCAAAATGGCTGTGACTTGATTAATTTATAATAACTCAGATCAATGGGAGTTTCAGTGAGTGTTGTCTCATTTCCAGGACTGGTCGCCTCATGGTATAATTTTTGTGAATGAATAAAACACGTGACCCAAGAAAGTGATCAAGACTGTATGCTCCTACCCCTTCTACCAGGTATACATACACCGGAAGATTAATACGTAGATGAATATTCAGTTAGGGTTCGTGACTATTCTCGTAATACTGTCTATACAAGTTTTTATGTTTCTTGTTGTTCCTGGTTCATCCTTTGCAACATATGTAGTTTTTCTACTATGTAGTGGTTCGTATCTTCGTCCTCTTTAGTCCTAGTTGCATCTACCACTAAAGGCTCGTGTGCCTCACTTTAAATTAGCCTCACAACATTCACTCATTGTCGGTAATCAATCATGTCTCAAGCTATAAAGCCTGAAACAGGTTCGTCTCAGCACAGTCACCATTTCATCGTATAACAACTCTAGCCATATGCTTAAATCACAGAATTGTACACATCATGAAAAGTCATCCTGTTTCTCTCCGCTTCTTCTTCATTCTCAAATTGAATGAATCACAAGCAAAGTCCCTCTGTTAATCTCCCGTGTTCTAATGGTTCAAGCCTTTTGTATTTAGTTTTAAATCTCGCCATCACTTCCCTGTTACTCAACTTTCCTCTACATACAAGTGCAGATGGTCAAGACCTGTATGGCACCTGGGGAGGATCAAACCCACGTTGCCAGGTGAGAGCATCTCGACAGTATCACCAGTATTAAGCTCCATGATCTCCAGTGCCGTTTTTAGACCTGTGGAGGTCCATGGGCAGCTTCTTTGTGGAGGCCCCCCTCATTATAACTACCCAAGAGGGTGGGGTGGCGAGTGAAGCGAGCCTAAACATCTGGGAGTTCCGGGGGGCGCTGAAAGCCCCCCAGGGAAAATTTTGAAATTTGAAAACTTCTTTGGAGAATTTTGAAGCCATATGTAGTTATATTGAGGAAATTAGAACACAGCGCCCTGATGGCATTCGTAATGGAAGTGATAATGAAAAAAATATTTTATTTGTTTTTTTTAATCTCAATTTCGTTATTCCATGTAGTTCATTTTTAATCTATATATGTTTGAGGAATTCTAAATATATTATTGGCAACACAAACAATAGCATTCATTAAAAATATACGGTTCATAGGAAAACAGGTATTCATGAATTTCAAGGAGTAGCTAGCCTAATTTCTATCACGCTTCTTGCTGAACATTGTTTTACGTGATGGAATAGATAAATATGAATTTTAAAGAATGAAAATAAAAATAATCCAAATGAATAAACAAATAAATAAAATATTGTAATATGTGGAGGCCCCTGGGCAGCTGCCCACTTTGCCCACTCCTAAATCCGGCCCTGATGATCTCGCATAAAAGTTCTGGGATCATTCTGTTCCCCACTTTCCAATATTTCGTCTCTTATAAAGGTTGTCTTATCACTAACAATCACTTAAATAGGACGTATCGTGTCTGAAGGCTGTAAAATCCTTGTACTGCTTAATGGCCTTCATAGGTGCCAGTAATTGACCCTTCTAACCAGTGGGCATAGGGGTGATACAGTGCCATATTACGTCGGCACCTGCCTTATGTATAATTTACTCTTTCTATCCGATTCCTTATCTCCCCACATAGTCTCTCACCTCACTTCCTTCCACTCATGGACTTGGTGGAGGTCTTACAGAATCAACCTCAAAGACAATCTATCCTTTTGTACACCGAGTCCTCGTCTCTAGATATCTTGTGTTAGTGGATTTGGTTCTTTGGCTTCTTGAAGATGTGATTGAGATACTAGGTCTCTTATTTTTGGGCAGAGACGCCGCCCTTTCTACTCCTTGTCCTTATGGTATAACATCGTGGTGACACTGATAATGGCAGTAAAAAAGCTGTCCCTGAGGCAGATTCTGAATTAACACGAAACTCTGGTTAATGGAGTTTGAAATTTATACTGTTTAAATATCCCATAAATACTCAAGTAGGATATTCCATTTTTAATTTACAGATCGTTTTCAAATGTCTTCAGCATCAGTAAAATAAACAAAACCAATAATAAATTATAGAATTGATTTGGTTGAATAACTCGCATTTTAGACTCTTAATGAAGAATAAACGAATATTTTGTTTGGATGTTCTGTATGGGAACTGACGTGTTGTATTGAGCTACTGTAATATTTCAGGCCCTGCACACTTCACAAAGGCTAGTGTAGTGAAGTCATGGTGGTGGGGAGTCATGGTAATCAGTTGGTCATGGTACAGGTCATGGTAGAGTGGATCATGGTATTAGTGAGTCATGGTAGTAGTGGTCATGGTAGTGGTGGGTCATGGTGATAGTGAGTCATGGTAGTAGTGAGATTATGGGTATTATTGGTAGTGGGTCATATTGGTGGATCTCTGAAGCGTGTGATTCATTGGTCATGGTGGTCAGGTCGTGGGTCATGGTAGTGGTGAAACCATAGGTGGCTGTGACAGGGAATCATGGCAGTGGTGAGTCATGATTGTGGGTATTATTATTGGTGGGGGTGCCTTCGTGGGCTAACAGTGGAAATAGTAGTCGTGAGTTATGGTAGTCGTGAGTCATGGTAGTCATGGTGCATGTTAGTCGTGGAGTCGCGCCAATGTTGAATTCCGGTTATATGGGTATTAATTATTGAGTGGGTCTCATGGTAGTGGTGTTGCTGATAGTATGAATGAAACATAGTAGTGATGAGTCATTATTATTTAGTTAGGCGTGGTAGGTCATGGTAGTAGTGGGTCATATTATGACGGTCATAATAATTCTTGACAACAATTGCGCGGTAGATTTCATAAACAATGGTAAAATTCACGCTAGGCGTGGGTCATGACATTGAAGTCATAGTGATAGTGAGTCACTTTGACCAAACGATTGTGATGGTCATAATTGGAGTGAGTCCATGGTAATGAAGCGGAGTCATAGTAATGGCAAGAGTCATAAATGGAATCTGCAGTAGTAAGGAATCGCAAGTAATGGTAGGCGTGGTAATAATAGGACACGTGGTAGAACTGGGTCTATAGTGGCAAGTGATGGGTCAGGGTGATAGTGGGTTATAATGATATGTCTGTCTGTTCTCTGGTAATGAACCATAGTAATACCAGTGGGTCATGACGGCGTGGATCTAATGACAATGGAGTCTGTATAGTGAAACCTACAATGGCCGTATTTCAAATGAGCTGGAACTTATAGTAATGTGATTTCATGGTATTGATGGAATCATAGTAGTAGAAGTCATGTTAGCAGAGGTCATCATGATGGTGATCCATAGTAATTATAGGTCATGATGTGAAACATAATGATGGGGTCATAGTGGCGTGGTCTCATGGTTGTGAACATTGTTAACCAGTGGGGTGCCGGTAATGTGGGTCTGATTATAGTGGAGTCTCAGGTCATGGTGGTGGTTTGTGGTAGTAATAGTTCATGATGGTAGGTCATTGGTGGGTCATAATGGAGTGGGTCATGGTAGTGATGTGTCTGATGGCGGTCTATGGTAGTAGTGGTCCATGGTGGTGGGTCTAACTGGTAGTAGTGGATGCATGTTATAGTGAGTCGTGGCAGTGGTGAGTCATGTTGGTAGGTCATAGTGGAAGTGGTGAAACCCATGATAGTAAGTGGGGTCATGGTAGTAGTGCGTTGGCGGGTATTGTGGTAGTGGTAGGTCATAGTAGCAGTGTGGTGGGTCATAGTAGTGGGTCATAGTAGTCGTGGGATTATATTGGTCATGAGTCATGTTGGTCTGACAAGATCATAGTAGTAGTGGGTCATGATTGGCTGAACAATGATATATTGACAGTGATGGAATTAAAAATTGAAGTGGTATTGGTAGTAATGGGTCATGATGGTGTGGAGTATGGTAATGAGGAGTCATGGTAGTAGTGGAGTCATAGTAGTAATAATGTCTGACCAGTTACATGAGTCATAGTAGTAGTGTGGAGGATATAGTAGTATGGGTCCATAAATGAGTAGATGCTATTGCAGTGAACCATGGTAGTAGTGAGTCATGATAGTGATTTCATAGTAGTAGTGGGTCCCATGTCATGATCGCCAGCAGTAGTGGGTCATAGGTATTGGCGTTCATGGTAGTAGGGTTATGGAGTAGTGGTGCAGGCCAGTAAGTGGATCGCTGAACAATAGGTCATGATAGTAGTGGGTCAGTAATAGATCATGGTAATGAGTGGGTCATGGTAATGGTAGTGGTCATAGTAGTGGTGGGTCACAGTAGTAGTGTTCCATGGTAGTGGTGGGTCATATTTAGTGATTGGATCATGGTGGTAGTGGGTCATAGTGGCATGGCGGGATTGTAAGTAGTAATTGAGTCATGGTAGTAATTAGTCATGGTGGTAGTGAGTCATGGTAGTCGTGGGTCACAGTAGTAGTGAGAGTCATGGTAGTAGTGGGTCATGGTAGTGAATTAGATTCACAGTAGTAGTGATCATGGTAGTAGTGGGTCATGTTAGTGGTAAGTCATAGTAGTGAGTCTATAGTGTTAGTGAGTCTTGGTAGTAGTGGTATGGCAGTAGTGGATCCTAGTGTAATAAGGTCATGGTGGGTGAGTCATGGTAGTGGCAAGTCATAGTGGTTGTGGGTCACAGTTAAGTGAGTCATGATTGTGGTATTAGTAGTGGGTCTGGTAGTAGTGGTCATGGTAGTAGTGGGTCATAGTAGTATTGAGTCATAGTGTGGGTCATAGGTAATGATGAGGAACCATGGTAGTGAGCTGGGTCATGGTCAGCAATGGGTCATGGTAGTAGTGAGTCATGGTAGTGGGTCATGGTGCTAATTGAGTCATGGTGGTAGGTGCATGGTAGTAGTGGACAGCGACGATAGTGGGTGGAAGTAGTGAGTCTGTTAGCATAGTGGTGGATGTGGTAGTGAGTCATGGTAGAGGTGAACCATGGATTTTAGCCAATGGGTCATGGTAGTAGTGAGTCATGGTAGTAGTGGATCACGGTAGTGGTGGTCATGGTAGTGGTGGGTCATGGTAGTGAGTGAGTCCTGGTAGTAGTAAGTCATGGTATTAATGGTCATGGTAGATAGATGCTGGTAGTAGTGAGTCACGGTAATAGTGAGTCATAAGCAGTAGTGGGTCATGGTAGTGTTAAGTGAGTCATGTGGTAGTAGTGAGTCATGGTAGTAGTGGAGTCACGGTAGTAGTAGTGAGTCTACAGTAGTGGGTCATGGTAGTAGTGCGTCATGGTGTGGTGGGTCATGGTAGTAGTGGTCATGGTAGTAATGGGTCATGTTAGTAGTGAGTCATGGTAGTAGTGAGTCACAGTAGTAGTGAGTCATGGTAGTAGTGGTCATGGTATTAGTGAGTCATGGTCTCGTAGTGAGTCACGGTAGTAGTGAAATCATGGTGTGTAGTGAAGTCACAGTAGTATTGAGTCATGGTAATGTGGGTCATAGTATTAGTGGAACCCATGGTAGTAGTGTAGTCACACGGTAGTAGTGGTCATAGTAGTAATGGTCATAATCAGTGGTGAGTCGTGGTAGTAGTGAGTCAGGTAGTAGTGGGCCATGGTAGTAGTGAGTCACAGTAGTGGTAGAATCATGGTGTGGGTCATGAGGTAGTAGTGGGTCATGGTGATGGTGAACCATCGGTATTGAGGTCATATGGTAGTAGTGGAATATGAGTAGTAGTAGTCATGGTAGTGGTAGTCATAAGGTAGTAGTGGAATCATGGTAGTAATGGGGTCATGGTAGTAGTGAGTCATGGTTGTAGTGGGTCTGGTAGTGGAGTCACAGTAGTGGTGAGTCGATCTAGGAGTGGGTCTGAGTAGTGGATAATCATGGTGGTTGTAGTCATAGTAGTAATTAGGTCCATGTGTCAGTGGATGTCCATATTAGGTAGTGGGTCATGGTAGTAGTGAGTCATGATAGTGCGTATTGGTAGTAGTGGGTCATGGTAGTAGTGGGTCATGGTAGTAATGGGTCATGGTAGTAATGGGTCATGGTAGTAGTGAGTCATGGTAGTAGTGGGTCATGGTAGTAGTGAGTCATGGAAGTAGTGGGTATTGGTAGTAGTGGGTCAAGGTAGTAGTGGGTCATGGTAGTAGTGAGTCATGGTAGTAGTGGTTCATGGTAGTAGTGGGTCATGGTAGTAGTGAGTCATGATAGTGCGTATTGGTAGTAGTGGGTCATGGTAGTAGCGAGTCATGGTAGTAGTGAGTAATGATGCACCTTTATATTCGTCCAAAAGTTCGAGTATTTCGAGAAGATGTAAATGTCCCCAATACATGGTAAAGTTCAGGCAGGGGCTCAATCAATCCACAGGTTCTAAAACTATATCGTGGTCAATTTGAACCTCCGATATAGAAACGTATCCTTGAAGGTAATGACATATGTTATGGCAATTCTAAAAATGATGCATAAAAATCGTATTAAAAGAATATATAGAACAATAACAAAGTAAATCTGTCTTTATTATCTACATAGATAATATCGCTGGCTTTTTTTTACAGGGATTAGCACACCTGGGCACAGGTCACTAACCCACATCGGGGCCTGGGGGCAAAAATGTATTATTATTGATGATGATGATGATGATGATGATGATGATGATGATGATGATGATGATGATGATGATGATGATGATGATGATGATTTAAAGAGTCATAATAAAAATAATAATAATAATAATGAAGACCCATAGAGAAAGAACAAAAAAGATCAAGAGTGAGAAACGATATAGTATGTTGTGTTCTCAAAGTGAGAAACAATTGAGGCCCTGCAATTGTATGTAAATGAGGCAGAAAGTCAAATGAGCAGCCTGGAACTTGGTCACAATTTTTGTGATGCCATATGGCAGCAGGGTCTACCATTAGACAACAAATTAATTATGCTTCCAATATCTTCCCAGGTGGTAGTACCTCCCTGTTTGATAGCTGCCTTTTACTTACTACCATAGGAATCTTAATGGGGTAGGTTAGGTTAGGTTAGATAATGTTAAATTGCCGTTTGGGTGTTTAATCTTGAGGTAAAATAAGTTTCACGTGAATTAACTATGGTGTCAAACTAGTACCAAGACTCATCCCTATAGTTAAAGAGAAAACATGACCTCCTTGCTGTATCGTTGTGACTCCAGAATCTAAATCGTGGAATCCATATATAAGTGAACACGACTACCTCTTAATTCACTACCACAGCAATTTCCCGTCGATAAACCCGCGTCACACTGAGCAGCTTTGTTACAGCACACGCGCTAGTGGGTCACAAACTCTGTGCAAATAGTGACCAAGTGGGGCACAGAGTACGGTGAGGCTTTGTGTTTCCCGCCAGTATAGATTATTTGTGGTCCCCCTCCTTGTTTACGCGTGTGAGAGCACGACGATAAATATCCGGTCTAAATCTGGTTATGTGGCGTCTCCATCAGAAAGGTTATAGGTGTGTCAAGGGGAAAGAGAGCCAGAGGGAGAGAAAGAGCGAAAAGGGGAATGGGGAGGAGGTGTTAGTAATATAATACAAAATGTCAGCAGGAATTGGGAGAGACACCCAGTAAGTCGGTGGAGTTACCGGGACTTAAGTTAAAGGGTGAACCCCGGCCACCAGTGTGCATATTCAACGAGGTAACACAATCTGCAGTTCCAGTGGCCAGGTGACTGCACCGCTTACACTCCACCAGAAAGGCTGTAGAGAATAATCTGGACTCCTTCAGGGGTAACTTTAACGTTCATTAGAACTTTTCCGAATAAACCTGCTGTCCTTTTTCTCATATTTCATTCACTCGAATTTACTGCTTAAGCTGATCTGCTTCACGAGCATTTAGAAAAATTTCGCTCACCTCCACCTATAATAGTGGTTTTTTTTTTCCTTCACAAACACTACGACATCATCTCGTTTTCACGCTTACAGATCCAGCGACTGATCCGGTCTCCGCCACGCGCCACATACCTTGCTGGTCGACTTTTCGGAATACAAATCTGAAAAAGTCTCATTTTTACCTATTCAGGCATCACATTCCCAGAACACCTTCGAGATTATTTTATTTTCGTATTTGCATACTGCAGGTTTAGATGTATTGATTCCTGAGTTGTGTGTTGAGCAAGACGGTGACATAGTTGATAGATCCATCACCAGTGTTAAATCAGCGACACATAAAATGAGTTTAAAAGTCTCACAGTTGAAGTTCGCTGATTGTTTCAATTGTGAGAGAGATTTGTATGTAAATTGTTGTAGTTGTTTTCCAGCAAAGACTAATTATACCAAGTCAACCTACTTCGAGTCAAAATTCTTCCAACACGTCATCTGGCCAGCAGCCCGATGGGGTTGCCCGGGGGGTGGTCCGGGGTGCGTGATTTTTTTTCATGAGGGCTTCTCCATTTTCAACAAGCAGCACCGTCGCAGTGTTTGAAGCTCGGCACCACTCTACACTCCGTAAGAAAGAGAGAATAAGAGACGCTCATTCATGTTTGGCTTAATACTGCATATCCTAACGTAATAGATACTAATAAACAAATAATAACCTAACCTAACCTAACCCAACCTAACCTAGTCACGGCCAAGATAGAACGAATTCTTGCTGCCACCAGCTGATTGTACAGTGGTGTAGCGCTTCAAGCACTGCAACCCTGCCGCTTGTTCAAAATGAAGGAAGCCCTCAGGAAAAAAAAAATCGCGTCAGGGGTGGGAGCTCAGTTATCAGCTGGCCGTCGTGATGCGAATGTCTAGGACAATGCCTAATAAATGCTCCGTATTTGGATGTATATTAAATTACAAACTATTTGATAGAAGTTTGAATTTTCATCGATTTCTAATGGACGAAAAACAGAGAAAAAAGTGGATTTTATCGTGCATGCAGCCAGGGCCGGATTCATGAGTGGGCAAAGTGGGCAGCTGCCCAGGGGCCTCCACAATCCGGGGGTCTCCACATATTACAATATTTTATTTATTTGTTTATTCATTTAGATTATTATTTTTTCATTCTTTAAAATTCATTTTTATCTATTCTATCACGTCTCCAGTCATGTCTCACTTTTGTGTGTGTGTGTGTGTGTGTGTGTGTGTGTGTGTGTGTGTGTGTTGGGAATTTGTACACTATCAATAAATACACAGTTAATTAAAAATTTCTCAATGTTCTAATTTCCTCAATATAACTACATATGGCTTCAAAATTCTCCAAAGAAGTGTTCAAATTTCAAAATTTTCCCGGGGGGCTTACAGCGCCCCCCGGAACTCCCAGATGTTTAGGCTCGCTTCACTCGCCACCCCACCCTCTTGGGTAGTTATAATGAGGGGGGCCTCCACAAAGAGGCTGCCCATGGGCCTCCACAGGTCTAAGCACTGCATACAGCAAATATATAGGGTGCAACAGGAGGAAGGGCTATACTTGGGAGCAGTTGGCAGGTTTAAATTTAAATTCCCTTAAGTCTAACTTTCAGCCAGGAAACCAGATATGGAGAGACAAGTACCTATTTGTTGTTGGAAACTGTTGTACAGCCTAAGTATCTGTAATATGTCTTATGACCATATTGATAAACTGAAAACCTCTACACATATATACTTGTATTCACTGATTTACTGTAATAGCTTGGGGAGAGAGAATGATGATAATTATAATCAATAATTTGTTTTTATTATTTTCTTTAACTATTCTATCTAATTCTTGTATTCCTTCTGCCCTCCCAGTAAATAGCTAGCCCATATGCTTATGATTACTTATTGCTTTGACAATGATACTATTAGCAAAATTATAAGAGTTTAAATAATAAAAAATAATAATAAAGAGAAAAATAAGAGGATTGTCAATAATAATAATAATAACTTTTAATAATAAGAATATGAATGTCACAAAAATAATGATTACATAAACAGTTCAAGTGGCTAACTCAAAGATAGTGTGCTAGGGGATGAGAAAATCAGGATTTATGGCTAGACTGTCATCTAATACAGTGGGGTGGCCAACCATGTCACACAATAAGCTCTGCCCGTGCGAGTGAGCTGACTTGGGTTAATTCGACTTTGGTTTTCCAGGATACGCTGAATGCATTTTCTAAAGTATCGACAAGAAAACAATAATATAATGTTTACTAAGAAAAGGATTAACTGTGTTTGAATAAAGTACAATACTGTTGAAAAATCGTCTTTCTTTACAGACCGGGATGACTCACGTAGTGTAGACCACCTGAGGAGGATGGCTGCACCTGTACGATACCTGGGAGGGGCAACACAGGACACCATGCGTGACCCCAGCTGCCTAGGACGCCTACTTTCGGGGCATGATGGTGGTGAGGCTACGTCAGATACCAAAGTGACAGGGGAAATAGGAGGACCTATGGGGCACCCTGGGTTGTGGGAGGCGGGAGGCTCACTGGAAGAAGAGCGCTCCCTTCACCTTCCGGCTGACATGCCCGAGGGTCACGCTGCCTCTGTTCTGGGTTCCCGAGGCATTCTCACTTCTCCTGAAGCTGTGTCATCTTGTAACTTGAAGAAATGCAACAGGGGCGAAAACATTCAGTGCCGTTGTATGTACTCCTGCCCTACACGGTTCCTGCCTGACACACGCAGACACATTCACAGTGGACACGCAAATATAACCGTAACGACAAACTTCATGAGAAATGATTACTGTAAGGCAGGAGAAAACTTCATATACCATGCATCGAACTACTCTTGTCCTCCCACGAACTGCAGCAGGAGAGATTTCACCGCGAACTCTCCGAAGAGATTAAAAAGGGGCAGTAAGCTATCTGGGCATCACCTGGGTCTCCGATTACCTGCAGGAACGATTAACCTGGAGGTGGGGGCACTACTGTTGGTGGTGGCCATGGTAGTAAGCTCGTGCCACGCCATGCCCACCCTGCTGCCCCAACCCTCCCCCAGTGGGGCCAACACCTCCCAGGAAACACTCAAGAGGGGTGAGTACTGCACCTTCCTTTTCCCTCTGCCATCTCTGGGGACACCTGTCTTGTGATGTGCAGAATGTGTATTTTTGTGGTTTTTATGTGTTATTATAATATGTTTAAATTGAGAAGGGGCCTCTATCTCCCCATTTTCCCTCTTCCACCCTCGTATAAGCATCAACAAATTAAGATGAATAACAATACAAAAGTTTAAGTATTTCTATGTTTAATATCTCCCCTAAGTTCTGAATATAAAAATAAAAATTATTAATACTTTTTTCATATATATTACGTATAACAGTTGCCTTCTTATGATTGCTACACAACTCTGTACACCTGTATATATAAACAAATGATATGCCTTGAATAGTTGTCAATACGGACTCGCTGTGTGCAGGTAACTACCACCAAAATATAAAACGAATCAATCACAACTAAACTAAATAGTCTGGAAAATATAATTTTGTTCGGTTAAGTTTGATATGTTCGACAAGTTGATTTTTACAACGGATTTCACGAAAAAATGGGCGCCTTTAATTGTTAAATAGTTTGTCGTGGGCACTAGTTCACGGCAAAATATCCACGTCGGTATATGCAAGGAACGCAAAACACTTGCATAAATAAAAATATTACTTTGTCGGGTACAGAAAAAAGGCCTATTTACAAAGAAGAAACCAGTAAAAACGTAAAAAAAAGCAAGAAGAAGAATGAAGGGAAAAGAAAGACACAAAAAACATAGAGCAGAGGAGTAAATAGAGATATAAAGGAGAGAATAAATGAGGAACGAACATTATCCAACAAAAACAAGGTAAATCAACACAGACCTGCGGGTTAAGGAGACAATGTCACACACACACACACAGAGCTCCTGTTCCCAAGATAACACGATTCCCTCCTGCACAGCTTAAGTCAACAAGAGTTTTACACACCTCCCCAGCTATACATTTTTCCTAAAACCCAGTTTCCCTTTGTAGTCTGGTGTAATATAAAACATCTTAAATTATACCGTGAAGCTGTGTTTTACCCGGTAGCATTGTGTAGAGGATTCCAAGAGTTGGTTGACGATGGAGCAGATGTGAATCTTGAATGTGATATAAAATCTTATTGATAAGATGCTCATTAACCTTTGAAAATCTACACATTTCTATTGGTAACAAAGGAAGGTGCGTCCCGGGTTTTGTAGGTAATTGGGTTTGAAGGATGACTATTTCTGTTTATTATTACAAATTGGAATAATGGGATCACCTCAAGATTAGAACCCCCAACTTATTGCACCTGATGATTAAACATCCAATCGCTACTGGAGATGTTATGTTATGTTTGGTAGTCGTTAGGGCGGTCATTCTTAAAGTAAGCTGGGGACAAATCTTCAGGTGATCCAGATGTTGGTATAATATCCGGCAGTTTGGTAGCCTCCGAATAAAAAACAAAAGAAAAGAAAATTAACGTTGGTGCTTCAAAAACCTAGAATTTTAAATACGTTATTACACTCCTAGTTATAAGAGGTAGTTAGTCAATACTAATTTATAGATAAGTTGTAGACCAATAAGGTGATATTGAGGCACTGTTGACATAGTTCACTAGCAATGGCACCGCTTCAGTGACTCGGAAACCACCGTGACCATCGACTTTACTCGGTCCGCTTTCAGGAGGGCTGGGCGAGTCATTTCTCCCTGTCCTGCTCCATGACCTCGGGAATCAGTTGAACAGGGTTACAGTTATATAATTTTTATAATAGTAAAATTTCAATGAAATATATGGAATTCATGGAAGAAATAATGCCATCAGATATTAAACTAATATAAACCTCTTAACCCTAAAGTTCATTACTGGAACTTCTCGTACACTTGCTTACTTTCTGCTTTGGATTGCTGGCCGTCAACACCTGGGTCAATACTGCTGCAGCAAAGTTGAAGACACATTCCCATGCAGTGCCGTTTTTAGCAGTGTTTCAGCAGACTCCACTCTGGTAATATTCTAATGCAAAATATTAATTTTCTTCTTTGCATAAGCTTTCTTTTTTTTTTTTTTTACAGAAACATATAATTTTAGAACACAATTGATGGTAATGGAAAATTTTCTTCTTTGTTCTATTAAATTCCCAATTGCACTAAAAAAAATATGAAAAATAGTTTCTAGAGGGATAGGAGCCAATTTTGGGAGCTGCTCACAGCTCTCGGTACACTACAGGTATATTCTGTACCCAGCAGGCTTTGCCAGTTGGGTATTATTTTTATTATTGTTATTATTATTATTACTAATATTATTAGTTTACTCAAAACATGCAAGAGAACCGCTTACTTGGATATAACGTATTAGTGTGTCAGTTGTACATAATCGTATGGGTGTGAGCTAACTTACACATTCACTTTTACGAGATTGTTCTATAAACCAGTGTGAAATATTCAGATAATATTATATATTTATGAATTACCTTTCAAGGGGTCTTAATTAGTGGAAAGGCTGAAACCAAGCTCGTATAACCCTCCCGTATAATTCTCATCGATTTACCTTATCTGAATAAATGACTTTAACTCCACTTCCTGCTTTTAATGTCCCCTTCTCCTCTTCCAGTCAGATTTACACACGTTGAAAATTATGGGAAAATATCGCTGCGTATTCTGCGTATATTAGCCTAAGTTTATTCTGCAAGTTATACAGAAAAGCAGGTATGATTTTTAGGAGACAAAGGTTTACGTAGGTGAGGGTTATGAAGTATGACACTAATGTAATACATCTTTTGAAGTTATATATTATTATTATTATTATTACCAGTAGCAATTTTTAGTACATATAAACGACAAGAGATTATTAACTAACTATTAATCATTATTATATATTCTTCTTAATATTTTCTTTTATCTGGCGACAATCTAACCTAACCTAACCTAACCAACAACCTAACTTACCCTGACCAAACTAACCTAACATAATTCTAAGGCGATTTATATTATTGAATTTCCTTTCGATTTAAACATTTCCTCTGATAGGTAAAGATGGGCCCCAGGCCCCACAGTGTAGCAGATCTGTCTTCCTCTCTCTGAGCATCACTAACAACAGGTTGATTGAACAACACGGTGGAATAACAGTGGAACAACAAAGAAAGATGCGAGTACAGAACTTCAATAACAAAGAGTTAACAAACAACAGTTGAATCACGAAAAATTTATATTTAACGTTCAATAACAAAGAATCAATAACATGTATCCCACAAAGAAGAAATCCTGTAACGATTCCCAAACAAAAGTTCAGTACCAGAGACTAAACAAAATATTCCATAACAAAAACATTCACAACAGAGGGGATACCATAACAAAGGTTCGATAACAGAGATTCAATAACAACTGCATAGTTTCTTTCACCCCTTCCCCCTCCTACCCCCAGCTCCCCCCTCCCCCCAGCATCCCCAGTGTCTGATAGTTCCCTTGATCTTTTACGAGTGTGTATATAGTGAAGGTCACAAGCGTTTCCTCTGTTATTACAACACACAGGAGCAGAGCGAGTAGTGCTAACTTACTATTATCAAATTTGGAATTTTAGTGTGCATCAGTGTATGAAAGTGTGATTTGTATTCTCTGGTTCCTATCTGGTTGTGTAAAAATATGATGTATTTTGAATGTGTATAGCTATAATGATAAAAGGACGTGTCTGTGTGCATGTCTGTCAGTTCCGCCGTAGCTCTAAAACGGAAGCATTTAGAGACTTGAAGCTTTACACACCCATAT
Source organism: Homarus americanus (assembly GCF_018991925.1). Taxonomy (NCBI): domain Eukaryota; kingdom Metazoa; phylum Arthropoda; class Malacostraca; order Decapoda; family Nephropidae; genus Homarus; species Homarus americanus. The sequence goes on from NW_024713681.1 coordinate 945,580, forward strand.
TACATGGGTCCCAAGGTTGTGGACCTTGGTATTACTATTGACCACGGACACCCCAGTGGTCGGTCGGGCACAAACCATAAATCTTCCCCGACTGAGTTAATCACCACCGCGATTACGGGAGGCGGTAACCCGCATCAGGGAGGACAAACTGTGACAGTCAAGGTTATACAGTTCTTACCAAAAGCTGTGTGAAGCCGAGTAATTTTGCTAATGTGATTATAAGTGTACCTGTTCATACATTATGGTTATCTGTGTAAGTTTGTGTGTGTGTGTGTGTGTGTGTGTGTGTGTGTGTGTGTGTGTGTGTGCATAGTCTATTGAGCATAGTTTCGACCTCACGTGTATGCAGAATAATGAGACAATACCCGCAGATGCTCCCCAGACATCGAGGTGACGTCAGTGGCAGAACTCTGAACGTCTACACTCCTGAATCTTCCGTATGTTCGTCTTACAAATCACAAATACGGCAATTTACTTAAGCTGTGACGCAACCCAAACCTCCCTTTTGAACATTGGGTTGTGAGAAGTGTTCAACAGACTCCTCCCGCCAGGTGAATATAACGCATAACTATCTACAAACTCACTGAATGTGTTGCAGGTGAAGCTGGCATAACTAGAGAGCGTCGACTCCCTCCTCCACTCACTTTGTGGATGACAAAGCGTCTCTCGATGAGATGGGGAAGTCGCTGAAGTACGACATGATGGCTCTCAATACAGTTCAAGTTTAGAAGCTCCAAAAGTTGTTGGTAGCGAAAGGCAGAGCGGGGAAGATGACAGAGGAAGGAGCAGGAGGTTAGGAAGGGAATTGTAGTGGGAGAGACAGTGCCGTGGCTTTACACGACTGCGTTTATTTGGTTAGCGCATAGCGCACGTATTTGGTTTTGTCTGTGTTGGGTGTGTGATCCTCGGGTCACCACTCCTCCGGATTGTGTCAGTTCAAGTTTAGAAGCTCCAACAACTTTCCCTGAATACGAATTCGCAACCTTTCGATTTACAACAGGTACCTACTTTACTGCTAGGTGAACAGGGACCAAGGGGGCTAGGAAGAGTGTCCAAACAACTTCCGCTTGCCCGGGAATCGAACCCGTGACATCTTGCTTGCGAGGCAATAGCGGTACCGCTTCTAACACAAGCGCCCCAATACAGAGGTCTGTTAAGCGAGAGGTTGACATATTATTTCTGACTCCGATTGAGTTTGTCAGGTTTCTGAGTCACATCAGATACACAAATGTATAATTCCGTCGCATTTGTGCACAGACAGACAGACAGACAGACAGACAGACAGACACACACACATACAGACACACATGTACAAAATCCATATCCAGTAAAACGGACATATGAACACAATCTCTGGTTTGGTGAATGTATCCCATCACTGTATGGAAATCACACCCGGTTCTAATACTGTTATCGGCAGTGATCACAACCCACACTTGTAGCTTACGACCTGTCTCTCTCACTGGCACGTGTAACATATAAAATCAATTCTGTCCAACGAATTTTTATGCAAATATATTCAAAACGTTAACTTTTTTATAAAAAAGTTCGCTCAGAAACATCAATACAAATGTCGAATAATGTTTAATAACACAGGTAAAATAATATCCATACGTTATTAATGTCATAAATTATGACTCATAATCATCATGTTTTAACCCAGATAGAAATATACTTGTAGCTTGAGAAACGACACAATATGTTCCAAATATGAAGATTTTTCTTTACGATCTCGTATTTTCTTTGCCCGTCAGGGAATATAGAGATAGAAAGGGGAACCGGGGGTGACAGACACACACAGAGACCTGAGGGACACATCTGCTCTATTAGCGTCTTGTATTGTAATCCTGCGACGCTTATAGACAGTGAGGGAAAATGCGGTATTCCCTTTGGCAGGCAGCGACAGAGAGAACACAATGACGAGGTTTATTCAGTGGCATCGAGAACTATGATCATTAGCCCGGGAAGAGGTGAAACAGGTGACTTGTAAGAAAACAAAATCGAAATATCGAATGAGGAAAGACACGAACCCTCATCAAAAACACATGAAGCAGACATAATATGATTGGATATAGATAAAGCAGACGAAAAAAATTCACTTACCTGATGGCCCTTTAGAGTCTAAAGGGCCACCAGGCAAGTGAAGTTTAGACAAAGCAGATACGACACAATGTGAAATATGTCTCCTTTTTTGTCATACAAGGAGGCAATGCGACAGGCGCTGCATTCGATTCCCTTCACTTCCCAAACTGTAGTTTAGGTACCCATTCACAGCAGGGTAGACTGGGGGTGCTAAAGGGGTGAACGAGCGACCTTTGGGACAGGAGGTGAACACTGTATTCACTCGTCAGCCAACATATGAAAGAGAAAAAAGACGGAAATCATCGGGAAGAAATGAGACAGACGAGACATCATCGTAAACATGTGAAGCGTTACTGAAACAGATGAAACTTTTTCGGAAACATCACCGGAAACAGATGAAACACATGAAACATCCATAGAAACACACAGGTAGACGGTAGTAGGCAGCTATCAAACAGGGAGGTACTACCGCCTGGGAAGATATTGGAAGCATAATGTTTTGTCTAATGGTGGACCCTGCTGCCATATGGCATCACAAAAATTGTGACCAAGTCCCAGGTTGCTGATCTGACTTTCTGCCTCATTTACACACAATTGCAGGGTCTCAAATGTTTCTCTTACTTTGACAACACAACATTCATATCGTTTCTCATTATTAATATTTTTTTTCATTTTTGTATTTCTTTATGGTTCTTTATTATTATTATTGTTATTATTATTTTAGTTTTATTTTTTATTTTTTATTATAAATGTTATTTACTATGAACTAATTATTGCTATTATTATACATTTTCGTCCCCCCAGGCCCCGATGTGGGTCAGTGATCTGTGCCCGGGTGGGCTGATCCCTGTAAATAAAAGAGAACAAAAAGACGTTCGTGGAAAGAAATGAAACAATCGAACTATCACCGGAAACATGAAACTACTAAAAAATCAACGGAAACAGATGAAAGTGCACAAGGAAGAGAAAAAAACAGACGGATTACCATCGAATACAATCAATGAGGTGATACGAAAATCAGATGAAAACAAGGTTAACATCTCCCGCAATCAGATCAAGAGAAGGAATACAAAGAGACACACCGTAGTTAATGACACCGAAGCCACCGTATCCCTTCCTCAGCACAAATCTAATTCTATATGAGCGATGCCCCATCGTTTCATGGGGTAATCGGATCCTCTTTATCATATCCCACCAGGACATGAACCCTCTCAAGCCTGATTGAGGATCTGTGACCGGGTTCTCAGCAAGGGGCTCGGTCGATTTCTTAGCAAAATTAGGTCTCAGTCGGGTACTTATCAAGGATCAGTCAGGTACTCAGTAGGGTCTCCAGTCTCCTTGATATGGCCGATGAAAGGAAGGAGAGGAAGATGGTAAATGATGAAGGGAAGTGCAAATGGTAAAGGGTCAGAGAGGAAGATAAAAAGTGGAAAGATGATCTAGAAGAGAAAGATATATGTTCGGTTTATAAAGTATTGACAATTATAAAAAAAACCCACCTACCTGTAAATATGCATTAACAGCACCAAAAGAATAAAGCCTTTACAAAACCTTCAGATTTAAATACAAGACACGTACACATTTTGGTGAACGAAACAAACTTAACGAGATATCGAGGCCGCCAGTGTGTGGGATGGAGGAGCGGGTGAATTCTGAAAACGTTTGATTCTCCAGGGAAATTCAGACGAGGGTGATGTAGCAGGCGTCAGCTGGGAGGTGAAGGGGGGAGGTGGGGTCAGTGGGGATATAGTAGAGGCGTCATCATATTAGTTAGAGGGAGGGTGTTGGGGGGTATAGTGGAGGTGAAGTGGAGGAGGGTGTAATAAGGGGTTGGTGAATTTACATTAGAGGGGAATGATGAATATAGATGATCAGGAGGTAAGGAAGGATGTTAAGGATATTGATGGTATAAGGAGAATTAGAATAAAAACTAGTGGCTAGTGTCATTTAGTGGAACAACAAGTGATTGTGGGCACTTCGTGCCCGGTGGCGAGTCCGGTGGTACACTTTACCAAAGTGTGAAAGTTCGAACGCTCGTGCTTGGCTAGAGCGCAACCACGGGAAGGCTGGCAGCGTACAGCGACATCGTTTTCCAGCGTAAAAAAAATGGTTAATTAATGCCTTCCTAAAGAAACCTTCGACATGGGACCAGGTTTGTTCCACTCTACGAATTTTTTGCGATTTTTCCACCAAGTTTGATGAAAAACGATTGTGCCGTTTCGGCTGCCCAGAACAGACACACACACAGACACACGGCTATTCCCATAGTATATGAGATAATCATGGTCGTGGTTGTTATAATCATGGTCGTAGTTGTTATAATCATGGTAGTGGTTGTTATAATCATAGTCGTGGTTGTTATAATCATTGTCGTGGTTGTTATAATCATGGTCGTGGTTGCTATAACCCTGGTAGTGGTTGTTATATTCATGGTCGTGCTTGTTATAATAATAGTCGTGGTTGTCATAATCATGGTCGTTATAATCATAGTCGTGGTTGTTATAATCATGGTCCTGGCTGTTATAATCATGGTCGTGCTACTTACATTATCTAATATACTATAAGAAGGAATGGAATAAAGGTTAGAATAATTAGTTAAAGAAATATTCGCCATAAGGAGAGGTTAAAATCATAATTTTTTTTATTATGAATCACCGATGATCATTCCGAGATAAATTATATTATGAAGAGAAGTGACCTTGATTCTGGTTAAATTAGTCACCATCTGCTTAAGTCATCACCTGTGTTAAGTAATCATAGTCATTATGTACGTTAGTCAGTTTTAGGCCCATCTCACATGACTGACCGACCATCGATGTTCTTTCCGCGCGAGGGTGTTAGTTTTCCGTCTTATTATTTACGCTGGTGGATGTAAGACCTCCTACCCTCACTGACGCAGCTATGGTTAATTTGGCGTTATTCTTGTTTATAAATGCCTTCTAATCTGTCTCAAGTCTATCCGTCCTCTCTATTGCCATCCCAACTGTCTGTTCGTCTGCGTGGTGTTTGAATGTAAGCCCGTCTGTACTCTTTGTGTCGTCAATTCTGTCTGTCTTATCCGTTGTTGGCGTGTGTCTGCCTGTTTGTCTAATGTGAACTAGTCAATCAGTTGTCTGTCTGTCATGTTAGTTGCCATATTGTCTATCTGTGCATGTATGAATCTGTCTATTTTTGTCAACCTCCTGTCTGTTTCACTGTTTATATTCACCCTGTGTCTATTGTAGTCATCTTCTCCAAGCATTCCTGTTATTATTTTTTTATCTCTTCACCTTATCCATGTACAGTGGAATAAGCATACACTGTAGCTGTAAGGTCGTCTGGTAACGTTGAAACTGCGCATCCAGACACATGATGAAACTCAGCTCCCCCCCACCTGTTATCTCTATCTATTTTCAGTTTCCCCTTCTTTATTTTTCTATTTACTCATCTTCCTTCCTTTACTAATCCAAACAACATTAAAAAAAGTAGGCTAAGAAAAAAAGTGGGGGGAGGAGGAGGGAACCGTATGATAACTGCAATCGTGGGCCGACAGAGTACAGCGAATGAGGGTGCGCCAAATCTGTTGACTTGCATCGTTTTCCAGCGTAAATAAAATGGTTATGTAATGGCTTCCTAAAGAAACCATAGATATGGGACCAGGTTTGTTCCACTCTACGAGTTTTTTGCGATTTTTCCACCAAGTTTGATGAAAAACGATTGTGCCATTTCGGCTGCCCAGAACAGATACACACACGGCTAGTCCTATAGTATATAAGATTAGGTAAGGGAAAAGATAGAGTTAAGCTTCAACACAAGTAGACCACAGCAGTAAAGTTTATATGAGATGAAATTTAATGGTAAATAAGTCCTTTGATATTATATTTGTGGTTAGTGATCACTGTGGACCAAAGATGCATCTATTAGCATCATCTCTGATGCAGGTATTGACCGGCTTGACTGTGTGTCAAATAAAACGACCTAGTTGTTGACAAATTCTACTGAACTGTAAATAATAGTCCTAAATTCATTATCCAACTCTCGTGAAATGACAACACATGCAATATTGACATGCCTGTAAAAGTGGAATATAAAAGTTGAAAGTAAATAGCTGTGTATACACAAAAGAGTTAGGGTAGAATTTCCCATAATTTCACTTTTCCAAGGATATATATATATTTTTATTTTCTCATTAACTACAATGTTTAATACGTTTCAGTTGCGTCACACATATGTATGAATGCCATGTCTGACTCTGACACATTTATTTGAAAGTTGACCTGATTATCAAAAGAAAGAAAGACCCAATTTTTCACTCCCGTCTGTTATAATTTGTTCTCTTACTTTAGGAATAACAGAACAAAATTCGTCACCATTTTGACTGTTATCTGTGTGTCGCAGCTTGAGTGTGCTAATCAATTCTTTCTTGTATCTTCAGTCGGGAAAAAATGACCAAGAATCTCTTAGGATCTTTGGCCACCAAGTTCGCGTGGGACTTTGAAGGAGATATATCCGTTCTTACATCTCAAGGAGGAAGTCTTATGTTAAGAGTTGTTAAAAATCTTAAGACCTCTGTCACCGAGTCGTAGGTTAGAGGAAACAGACACCCTCGCTACTCAGTTAGGGGTAAAGTTTTATCGTAGGAGCTTTTGGGAACCTGAACCCAGAGCGGTTTAATGTAGGAGTGAGGACGTTGTGGAGGAAGTTATGAGTTAACGAGCCTCGACCCTCAACTAATGGACTTGTTCTGTTCCGCTCCACTGAAGTCTCGTTGTTATTGTGACTAACCTTTGTGACCAGAGTCGTTGTATTCACAAACCTCGACGACTAATTGCGTGGTTACAATGGACGGCTATATATATATATATATATATATATATATATATATATATATATATATATATATATATATATATATATATATATATATATATACACTCGTAAATGAATGCTAAATTTTTTATATATGAAATTCTGCAATACATAACGAGCCTAAAGTTTCACAGCAAAATACGTAATTGATACATGCATAAAGTAAAGAAGTACCTAAAAAAATACATTAATTAATTGTAGACACACATCTGATCTTTTGGTCACTTAAGAAAGACTCTTTATCATTCAACCCTGAAGTTCAAAAGGTGTGATCAACCTGCCAAGTCTTGTGAGAGTTCATTCGTGGGTCATAAGTTATAGTGAAGAAAACAGTTTGCTTTTTTTTGGGTCACAATCACTCTGACCTTGGACTTCATCATCAGTAAGTTTTTGTGTATACCGCCCCCCCCCCCCAAAAAAAAAATCCCTTGTAAAGTTTGCTGAGGTAGGAAGTGTAAAGGAAAGTTATCGCGCGAAAACCAAAAAGTTAATCTTTGAGGATGCTGGTTTATAGGAAGATGGTTTAATGTTTCTAGGATAATGAGTTGACTCGAGAACGATGTTTTAACCTTTTAAGGATGATAGTTTAACGTTTTTTTGAGATTATGTTTTAATTGGTGCAATTACAGCTTGCGTTCCACAATTTGTCGAGTACTTTAGAAAGGTATTCTGAGAAAAATGGCACCGGAAAAAATGGCACAGGAAAATATGGCACAGGAAAAATGGCACAGGAAACAAGGGCACAATTTTCATTCTCGAAAAAATGGTACAACAAATTTCACTTCGAGCTCACGAACCACAAACGAGCTAAGGAGCTAATGTTTGAGGCTATCCAGCGTATTCGAGTTAATGATGATGTTTGGTAACTTGTTATATCACCTTTGTTTAGCCCTGACTTCCACTTATACACCTCGATCATATCGCCCCTCACTCTACATCTCTCGAGGGAGTGCATATTAAGATGCTTTAACCTGTCTCTGTACTCAAGGTTCCTAATGCCCAGGATTAGTCTTGTCATTCACCTCTGAATTCTTTCTAGGGATTCTATATCCATTCTGTAGTACGGTGACCAGAATTGAACTGCGTAACTTAAGTGAGGGCTCACAAGCGGAAGATATAGTTTTAGGATGACCTCGCTAGTCTTGTAACTAACACTCCTTTGTATGAAACCAAGTACTTTGTTAGCCCTGTTTCGAGCAAATACACATTGTTTACTTGGTTTAAGATTCCTACTTATCATTACTCCTAAATCTTTCTCACAGTCGGATTTCTCTATAACATCGTTGTTCATCTGGTATCTGGTTTCTCTGTTTACATTTTCTAGACTAACTTCTTTACATTTGTCCACATTAAATTTCATCTGCCATTTTTCAGACCATTCGATATTTATTTTATTTTTTATATTCCTGTAGTTTTGCGGAGTCCACGAAAGATTTAATTATACGCCCTATTTTAGTGTCATCAGCAAATTTAACTATGTTGCTGTCTACGCCTATATGTATGACAGTAACAAATGTTCTAAAATTTTAGCGAAAACATGTCAATAAAAATTAATGTGCCATTTTTGCTTAGTCTGATGATTATGCCTTTTTTCCGGTGCCATAGTTTCCTATTCCCATTTCTTCTGTGCCATTTTTCCTACATTCCTTTAGAAAGTGTACTATAAAAATTTTCTTATTGTTTTAGAATTTGTAGTATTTTGATGTTTTTAGGTAAGGTAAGGTAAGATTAGATTAAGTTAAGTTAGGTTTGATTAAAGACCTCTTTGTAGATCGCACACTGTAGTAGCATCGTTTAATTATTTAAAGATGATGGTTTAACTCTTAGAGGATGATGGTTTAGTGCCTTGAGTATGATAGATTAAACCATCGTCCTAATTCCTAAAAGATAACAAGTTGACAGTACCAATTCACCCTCAAGCCAAAACTTACCAGGGGTGAAACAGCTGTGTAGTTCACCCAGATCTTTAAGTGACTCCAAACTAAATAAGAGAAGTCCTCACCCAAGGTCTTTTGTCCTCACCCTAGGTCTGATGTCCTCACCCTAGATCTTATGTCCTCACCCTAGGTCTTATGTCCTCACCCTAGGTCTTACGTCCTCACCTTAGGTCTTATGCCCTCACCCTAGGTCTTATGTCCTCACCCTTATGATCTTATGTCCTCACCCTAGGTCTTATGTCCTCACCCTAGGTCTTATGTCCTCACCCTAGGTCTTACGTCCTCACCTTAGGTCTTATGCCCTCACCCTAGGTCTTATGTCCTCACCCTAGATCTTATGTCCTCACCCTAGGTCCCTCACCTTATGTGTCCTCACCCTAGATCTTATGTCACCCTAGATCTTATGTTCTCACCCTAGATCCTCACCCTAGATCTTATGTCCTCACCCTAGATCTTATGTTCTCACCCTCTTATGTCCTCACCCTAGGTCTTATGTTCTCACCCTAGATCTTATGTCCTCACCCTAGATCCTCACCCTAGATCTTATGTTCTCACCCTAGATCTTATGTTCTCACCCTAGATCTTATGTTCTCACCCTAGATCTTATGGGTCCTCACCCTAGGTCTTATGTCCTCACCCTAGGTCTTATGTCCTCACCCTAGATCTTATGTTCTCACCCTAGATCTTATGTTCTCACCCTAGGTCTTATGTCCTCACCCTAGGTCTTATGTCCTCACCCTAGATCTTATGTCCTCACCCTAGATCTTATGTTCTCACCCTAGATCTTATGTTCTCACCCTAGGTCTTATGTCCTCACCCTAGGTCTTATGTCCTCACCCTAGATCTTATGTTCTCACCCTAGATCTTATGTTCTCACCCTAGGTCTTATGTCCTCACCCTAGGTCTTATGTCCTCACCCTAGGTCTTATGTCCTCACCCTAGGTCTTATGTCCTCACCCTAGATCTTATGTTCTCACCCTAGATCTTATGTTCTCACCCTAGGTCCTAAGTCTTCACCCTATAAGATTTTTTTTTGTAATGAACAAGATTCGTTGAAGTCGATTTCCGAGAACTCCAAATTCTGATCTAATCTAGCCTAACTTAAATGAATCTAACTTAACCTAACCAATCAAACCTAATACAATATTGCTCTCAAGTAAAGTACACCAGTTTCATATAAGATAAGGCAAGGATTTTCATAAATTTTCAGTCGCGAATTTCAAGGACTCTTGAGCATTATAATAAGTTTTCTTATATAATATTTGATAACAAGATAATAAATAAAACGGCGGAAGAGATTACGATTCAGATAGTATAATGTTAATAGACTGACTGATAGACGGACAGACAGACCATCAGTGACATACTATTAAACTGCAACAAGATCGTCTTTATGTACTCAGAAATTAGCTTCCATCAGGTGGGTGGCTTCAGGTACCAGCCTGTGTTGCGGCAAATTAAACCAAATTATCACTGAACTATGATTATAGCAGGAACGGACCACTAATTACTTTGGCCCGTCCCCACTAAAGCCATAGTTCAGTGATGGTTTGTTTTAATTAGCTTGAGTGCACAAAGCGCGCGTGGGTAGTGACATATTTACCGCCAGCCTAAGGGTAAGTTATATCAAATTTAAAAATTATTATTTAGCGGTTCATACACCTGGCTCCTCCTAATTGGGGATTAATAAACAACTTTTCTCCTACAACAAATATTTTAAGTACAATGGTGACAGTGATAAGTAAACTATTACTCAGAAGAATTAAAGATAAGAGGTGAGAGTTTTTCATGTTTCGAGAGATAAAGTTAGTGGAGATGGTCTAATAACCTCTTGTGTACGGCGTCGCCTCTGAGCGGAATAAAATAGTCTGTCGTCAGCCAAATAAAGACTTGGACCAGAGTTCTTAGGGTGACTTCCTAGTAACTGGAAAAGTAAGAACGAAAGAAAAAATAAATATATACTGTATATCTTGCACTAAATATGGGCAATTGCCTAATAACGATAACGTCTATGTATTTTTTCTGGAAACATCTGTTAGGCCATAGACTAGTCTTAGATCCAATTAAGGGATAAAATTTACTACGACGAACACCAAAACTATAAACGACATACAAGGAAACGGGTTAAGACAAAGGTAAGGACAAAAGACAAAAGAAAAAGACATGTTAACTTGTCGTTGTCTGACAAGTTACAGTGTTGCCTCATTTAAATAAGATACGTACATCAAGGAGGTGAAACTAAGACGATCCTCGACTACCTGACCTGGCGGGAGTCCTCAACGCCTGAACCTACCACCACTTGACACTATCAGCGCTCTGAAGACCCCTGGCAACACGACACTTATTGCCAGGCCTCGACGAATTAAAGGACTACTCGTATCTAGGGGGTTGGAGCTCTCAGACGAACCTGTGGGGTTTAATATCACCAGGGGGATTTTCTAACACATTTATGTGGCATTGAAATAGATAAGAATCGTGTTTTGGAGGTAGTGTTATTTTCCCACAGAGTTTAATAGTGTGTGTTCATTTAGCGCGTTTATATATTTCTACCATGACTATTTTGGGATAAATTTCTATATTATTAACCGGTACAATAATGTATTTAATACATGTAAATTAAATTGTAATATGTCATACTTTTCAAACGCTGTATTGCACGATATAGGTTACATAGTCAATATTGTGTAATTTATTGAATATCTTATATAGTTTATAGTACATTTAAACACAGCAAAACGCATCATTATCTAGTATACCAAGTTGGCCCAGCGTGTCTTAGGAAGCTACAATGAGGGAGCATTGTGGGGGGAGGGAGCGTAGAAGGGGAGGGAACATAACGGGGGGGGCATCGTGGAGGGAGGGAGCATAATTCACGCCACTAAGGACACCAGTAACTGCTTTTTTAATGACCCTATATTTTCCAAAGGGTTTTCAGAGGTCAATTAATTTATTACCCACTGCCTGAACAGAGGATAATCTCTTTTACTTTCACTTACTGTATTCAGTTTCTTTCTCAACTTGTGTGTTTGATTGGCTGAAGAGTTGTATCTTTATATCGTTGATAACTAGTCTGATTACTAACAGAGATAGGCGCTTAAAGACCTTAATACTGAAGCTTAGTAAAGACACTATAAAGTCAACGAGTCTCTCTCTCTCTCTCTCTCTCTCTCTCTCTCTCTCTCTCTCTCTCTTTTTCCTTACTCGGTAAAGAGCAGCGAACACCATCACCAAAGCTGTGAGAGCGAGTGATGTGTCCGCCCACCAGCCCCCACCACCTGCACCTTGATGGGTACTTGGGCAGACTGCAGGTAGCCAGACGTGAGTGGGTCAAGCCTCAGCGTCAGTAGTCCTTGGAGAATATATCCTCCTAGCGGCGTCCTTACTGCCTCTAACTCACTGTAATTTGCTTTAACTCACTGTAACTTGACGTGAATTGATGCAACTTAACATGAGTGGGTAGTAAGCTGATAACTGGTGAAATGATAGATTAAAAAACTATATATTTCAGTACAGAGATGGACAAAAGTTACTCCGGTAAAAAAGAAAATCCTTAAAAAGTTTACCCGGTCATCCTGTCAGCGACCGTGGGAGAGAGACTGATGGTCCTGCAACACTGTAGTTCCCGTATTACTAATATTTTCTTCATTGTTATTTGTTTACGAACTGAGACTCACAAAGCCACTATAGCTGTTTCATCACTTGTTTAGTCACCTGGTGGAAATCACACAGAATTTGTCATCCACGAAATGCAATATGACTCCATGAGCAGTTATGTTCTCAAATAAATCAAAGGCCTGGTTGAAATGTTGATAATTTAGTGTCGATAAATATCATGTTAATAGACTCTCTTCTGCTATTAATTGTTATACCTAATAGTACTTGTCACCTAAAATGGTGTACAATTCAAGAAATATATCTGTATCATTGTATGAAATAGAAAAAAAAACATCACAAATATTAAATGAAAGTCAGCCTCACCTTACACCACCGTCAGCTTTACATGTAAGTGGGGAAATCCCGTTGTAAAATTGTAACTTGAAAATATTTTTCCATTTTCCATTTAGTTTTTTTATTGCCATTATAAATGTGGGGCTATATTAGTCCCCGGTGGTCGTGGCTCCACAACTCTTTTGTTTTGTGCAAATTCGGCTACGCAAGAGAGAGAGAGAGAGAGAGAGAGAGAGAGAGAGAGAGAGAGAGAGAGTGCAAACTTACTGAAACGAAATTCGATAATCTATATAAGGTAAAAAATCTTTTCTCTGTGCAACACTTTTTCAGAGAGCAGTATAGGCGAACACTGCAGGATCGACCTCCACTGTATTCAAACCACCCAACTTTATCGAGTCATTTTCTCGGTCTAAATTACATTCCAGCGTCATGTCACACAGAATTCAATAGCTGCTGGAGACGTATACTATAGCTTGTATGTATCTAGTTGAGAAGTAAAGCCCACTGCGGTTATTGAAGATATTGCTTGTAGATGGGATGCCTTAAGTACTGATTCCGGAGACAACGTAAAAGATAAAATCGTTCTCCTTTTCTCGTTTTTTTCTTTTCCGTTTTCTGTAAGTCGCACAAAAACGTATTCTCAGTGAGGGTTTTATTTAAATTATCTCAAATTCTTAATGAAACATCAAAGGAATATTTCAGATTAGTTATTACGCTAGAAAGAATTTAAATGACACAAATGATGGAAATAAAAGTTATGAAGAATCTGGCTACATATTTCAACCCATCCATGCTGAAACGTGATGGTTGCCGTACTGGTAATTAAATTACTCTTTTTTTATAATACTCAGAAATATTTTGAACATCAATCGTTATGATGATGGTTTAAATCTGTGACTAAAACTTGGAATATTATTGTCGATACAAGCAGAGAAAAAACACTAATCATGCGGCTGGCAGTGAGCGGAGCGGGCAAAGCAGTGCAGGTGGGCTAAAGTTCTTTCACTGGGTCTTGTCAGTCAGTCAGCAATTGCGTTCATAGAGTTGGTAATGCAGCTAATTTGATCCCTTTGACCCTGGTGGCTTTAAGAGAAAATGAGTAAAGTCAGCAGCTTCTCTCCCATAGCTTAAATTTGGGAGGCGGTACAAAGTGCTGCGGCGCCGCTTTCTTTATAATGGACTTTAATTACCCTTCGACAATAGGGCTTAATTACGGCAGTTCTTTCATTAACCCAAATAATATTATTTTCTTGGCGAAATTTCAAAAATGTTAGTCAATAACTACCACGTATATAAGCATAAACTGCACAAATATGTATAATTCGGAGACATTTACACATGAATACAAAAGAATCGTCAACTGTTACACACACACACACACATTGACATTTAGTCATAAACCCAAACTTACATATAAAAACACATAAACGTATACACATTCACATGCATATGAAGATGCTTACACAGAAAACATACTAACAAATAAATAAGCAAAATACAAACACAATCGTTAACAATAAACACGCAAAGAAAATGTCACTGATGGTTTACGGTTTAACAAAATCCCATCCCACGTACAGTAAGTAAGGAGCACAATAACAAGACCCAAGAGACGACTTCCCGAGAACCAGGAGCCGATATACTGTACGTTCCCATACTAAAATTTTCTAGTAACTGGAGATGTAAGACCGCCCTTAACTGGCTGGCATTTCTTGATAATAAATAGCGCAGGGAGAGATCAGGCAAGTGCCGCTGTTAAATCTATTCACCAAGGCAACCTCCTGTCAAAGACTGAATATAGTCGAGGTCAAAATCTGAGAAGAATTTCAGATTTTGTGTTGCACCGGAGACCACCACCAGTCCCGAGAGTTGAACAGAGACAGTAAACAGAAAAGTAGGGATAAGATGTTAGAGAGGAAGGTGAACGAAACAATAAATCAGGTTTATATGCTAATAAATGAAAATGTACAGGTCAAGAATGATATTGTAGCCATGAATAGTAGATTGCAGTAATTCATCGTATTTTTTTCTAAGGCAACTGTGTCGGTGGTTGTTGGTTGGTCTGGTATAGGGAGTCGTTTGGCACAGCGACGACGATTTGTGTTCACTTGTTGACGGTAGGGGGAGCCCCTTTTAGAATAGCTTCGGCAGACCAATGGTGGTGTTCCGAATCATCACCAACAGTAACTGGAGCTAACATGGGATCTTGGTGACTGTATTAAGGATGGAGGAATATCTCGGTGACCCAAAGTTAGTAAAGTAACAATATTAAAGTCAGTAATCGTAACATGGAGGAGAGGAAGGGGTATCCTGGCATTCCTTGGCCCAAGCCTTCCTCAGTTACGACTGTAGTACTTCCTTGGACGACTCCTGCCTTCAGCCTACTAGTAAAGCTGAACTATATATATAACGTCTATATAATATCAAAATTACACCGAGACTTTACTCTAACTAGACAGTTTCACTTTGCAACAGTTAGGTAGACACAATCAACCCACAGCATCTTTGTGAATTCTAAACCCACGGGTCGATACTTCGGTTTTAGTGCCTCTGGCTGTATTAAATTGGGTAATGGCGAGAGACTGACATAAACAACCTCACTCTGAAAGGACGTTGTCTCTGTATAGGAGCGGTGGATGAGGCTCCATTTACATATTAATACCTTTGGAAGGTTCACACGCTAGGATTCGGGGCTCAGAATAGACATTGGTTGAGGACAGGTATGGAAATCATTATCATATTAGAAGGTCAAGGTCACAGCTGGTCAAGGTCATATCAAAAGGTCAAGGTCACAGCAGAAGGTCATGGTCACAGTAGGTCAAGGTCACAAGTCAGGTCATAACAGGTCAAGGTCACAGTAGGTCATGGTCACAAGTCAGGTCACAACAGGTCAAGGTCACAGCAGGCCAAAGTAACAGCAGGAGGTCAAGGTCACAACAGGTCAAGGTCACGGAATAAGGTTAAGGTCACAGCCGGTCAAGGTCACAGCAGAAGTTCTAAGTCACAGCAGGTCAAGGTCACAGCAGAAGTAAACACAAGGGGAGTGTCAGAGATGTAAATGTGATTAAGAAAGGGACTGAAAAGATGAGATTGATATAATGGACAAAAGAAGTGAACAAAACGAATAAATGAATAAAATAAATAAAGACGTACAAGTACAAGAAACGAAGTGAGAAATGTGCTGTGGCTCTGTGGTGTGGCGTGGCGTGGCTCTGTGGTGTGGTGAGGTGTGGTGAGGTGGTTTGGCGTGGCTCTGTGGTGTGGTGTGACGTGGTTCTGTGGTGTGGTGTGGCGTGGCTCTGTGCATCGAAAATTTACCTCGATGATGAAAGCTTAGAGACTGGTAAAAAAAAGTGACTTATCATTTATAGTCTTGGAATTAGCAAACGATTACACTGACGCTCACAAACACGCATATGTATATTAAGAAAAATATGTATCTTCAAAGGTGCTTCTTACTCGGCTGAAATTGGAAAGCCAAGCCAGTTCACACGGAAAATGTAATTATATGACTGATTTATGCAGACGACAGAAACAAGTTGTTCCCATCTTGGATTACTTCACCAGATTTCCAGCTACTGGTGTTTCGTATTTCAGTGACAAATATTATGACAGGTCGGACGTGCCTCGAGATATGCAGGAAACAAAGGAGACTAAAATGTGCAGGGATAAGATCGCTAAAATATACGAAACAATGTGTCGGGATAAGATAATATATGAAGCAAGTTTATAGCTAAGAAAATGAATATAACTGGATAAAAAACGTAGGCGAAATGCGTAAACTGCGAGGTACCGTGTGGTGTTAATGTGAGGGACAGTGGGAGTTACACACCACCTGTGAAATTTGCATGACGAGCACGATTGTAATTATTTTAATGTGTATTGGTGGCACAGTCTGTTGTGGCAGTCACTGGTGGCCGATCATTAGACATCAGGTACTGGCATTCCTTGATGTTGTTATATTGTAGCTTCTGACATACCAATGAGTGGAGGACTTTGACGCACCCTCTTTACAGTATGTACAACTAATAGAATTGTTTGTGTACACTGGTATCTGAAACAAGTGTTGGATGATGACGGCAGCGAGCGCCATGTTCCTTGACTCACCCCGGCCTCCAAGCTCATCGACGAATTAGGATGGTATGAATTATTGAAGCACCGAGAGGCTTCTATTTTCAACTGGTCGATATATGAACCAGACTCATTCCAGGTAACCAGTACCGCCTTCTAATTTTCAGAGGGCCGTATGTTAAATCTTCCTCTCATAAGAGGAGTGAGAACAAATCAGGGAATGAATACGCATGAAAGGATGCCAAAGTGCCAAAATCGAAATGCAAATTGTGTCATAATTGCCCCAAGGCTTTGCCAGAACTACTAATGTTCTCTAATCAATGGTTTTATGCAGAGCTAAATAACATTTCAGAATAAAGCCTAACAACTATAGAAAGGTTTCATTCTCAGATTCGAGCGAATGAATACGTTTACTTGCTGTCTTTGGAAAGCTTTCTGGGATAGCTGCTAAATGTAGAACTATGGAGAGAGAGAGAGAGAGATAAATTATTCCCACAGGAGGATCTGGTGAGGCTGTGGGACGGTAACTTTTCTTAATAAAGCCAAGACGTCTCAAGGTGAGGTCCACTTGTTGATTATTGATATCGTGTGTGTGTGTGTGTGTGTGTGTGTGTGTTACAAAATTATATATTAAGTCAGAATGACTCCATCTCCACTGAAACTATTTGGCCGTGTTGAATAATTTAGACTATAAAGGGCCATATACTGTATAATTATTTTGTATATATTTCTAAGATAATTGGACCAGTGGCTTTCATATTCGTGTTTCACCCTGACAACCTTAAGAACAATAATACATTTACACCAATAATAAATAATCTAACATAGTACTGCGCCTAGAGCACCAGAACCTTGTAAACAAAGAAGAAAGGAATCCTTTATCGTCCCAGCATACGAAAACAAAACATTTTTGATATCACATGACAAACGGTCTCATGTTTTCATCTCATCATATGACTGATAACATCATTAATGACTATCATAAACACGTGTTCTATATATAATTTCTTATTACATATAAAGGCGTTATCACAGGAAGAAACAGACACGTTCAATGTTTCAACGAGATGGTGCGTCTATCAGCAACTGTTGAGAGTCACGCCACTCGTTGAAGAATTTTGTGTCCTTGAATCTACTTACAATAGTCTCAGTGCTAGATCAAGGCCCTTCTGGCCCTCGTCTTTGTTTTATTCCTTAAGTAAAGTTAAATTTAGAGCACAACTTTTACTTACGATTTTTTTTTTAATTTTGAGGTTGGTCAGCAACACAATAAACACTGCTCATAGTTTCGAATCGACTAGGTCAATTAGGGAGACGGCAGGGGAACCACAAAGATGAGGTCGAGTCTTGTGTTGCTGCTACATGTATGGGCAATTTGACGGGACCTGGAACTTTCCGTCACCTACACACTAGTTATTTTTGAACAGCTTAGGAACGACTCAAACTACAAAACTTCCATCAATATTTTTTTTTTACAATTCGTGACTAGTTGTAGCAGGGGAGGGGGAGATGAAGTCGTTGAACAAGTGAACGTTAATATATTTTTTCTGTCCAGAT
Source organism: Homarus americanus (assembly GCF_018991925.1). Taxonomy (NCBI): domain Eukaryota; kingdom Metazoa; phylum Arthropoda; class Malacostraca; order Decapoda; family Nephropidae; genus Homarus; species Homarus americanus. Next base: position 964,023 of record NW_024713681.1, read on the forward strand.
ATATTAGTATTGTTAATCTGTGTTGAGTATATTTAAAATGGAGCATAATTAATATTTATCATTGTAGAAGATTCTGACGACTCTCCAGCAGCTATCAATTCTCCATAACCTCAGCGTCCAGGTAAATATTCATAATGAGAAGTAATAAAGTACTGTACATCTTATGTCATTACTTATCTGCATACTAATTTTGAAGAGCATTCTCACCACATCAGGTGTATATACATAGATTAAGTCGATTGTTTTAAACAGTTTTTCAATATTAGTGAAAAATATGCGACTTCTTCCCGCTCTCAGCCACCATTCACTCAAGCTTTCAAGGAAATCCTTCGCTCATCCCATTTATTTCTACTTCTCTATGACAAACAAATGCACACTGCATAAGAAGCCCTGGGCACTGCACTAAACCGCCTCCACTTCCTCAGCTATAAAGTTAACAGCTTATATGAATCCTGTGAATTGCAGCACAGATTTTCAAAGTAATATAACACCCATTAAAAGAACTGGAATGCTTTCTTTGTATACCTGGAGATAGGAATTTGACAGCCAGGATCTAGTGTGCCACCGTCGGTATAGAGAAGAAACAGGACATAACTGAACAAAATTAGAAACGAAATGACGTAGACACAAGCCACATAAGTACCAAAGTGATTCATATCTATTCGTTCAAGTTATAGTGTTATGCACATCAACCTTCCTCCGACATTGTCCCACCCCCTTCCATTACTTTAGGTCCCAACACACTCCAGGTTGTAGATTCCACTAAGCTCCTCGGCGTCACCATAGACAACAAACTAAATTGGAAACCACACGTCAGTGAAGTTGTCAAATCCTCCAGTTTCCGTTTCCACCTCCTCTGCCGACTCAAGTCCCTCGGAGTTCCTGCACCCGAGCTCCTCAGCTTTTACTCAACATTCATAATTCCCAAGCTCACCTATGCCTCCCCTACCTGGTCTTCCTCCCTAAATGCCACACAACGTAAACACCTAGGAAAAGTGCAAAAGAGGGCATGCGAGATTATTCTCTCCCCTTCCTACTCCACATATCAAGAAGCGCTCAACACACTGACCCTTTCGACTCTCACTGAACATCATCACGACCTCCTCTGCAAATTTGGTAAGAAGCTTCTGCACCAACCTCGACACCGACTCCTACTGAGATCCCTAGCCCGAGAATTGCTGTTCGACACCACAACCGCATCCAGCCCATACGTGCACGAACTGATCGCTATAAGAACAGCCCAGTCCCAACCATTGTAAAAATTATCAATAACTTGTAATAAACCAGTGTATTCACTCCCAGTAAATACTACTTCTTGCACTGTCACTATGTCGAAATGCCCTGTAGTTTGAGCTTTTCCCCATCTAGTTATTATATATCTTATTTGTATCACTTATGTTATTTGTATATTATTTGTAAATCGTAACCCATTCCCCAATTATGTAACTGTATATTTTCAGCCTTCTGGCTGCCAAGCTCTTTCAATAAACCGTTAATTATTATTATTATTATTATTATTATTATTATTATTATTATTATTATTATTATTATTATTATTATTATTATTATTATTATTATTATAAGATACCCGGTCGGACACCCACCCACACAAGGACTGACGGATGTATACTATTTCCCTCTTCCTACGCCGCTCGCCTTCAGCACGACAGAGACAGAGTTAGGGTGAGTGGGCAGGATGTGAGCAGTGTGCACGGATCAAAGCTTCACGTTTTATGCAGGCAAGAGTGTTGTCCTGGATATATCAGAAGGAAAACTGATACCCCCCCAAAAAAAAAAAAATATGACCGAGTGTGAGTCTTGTTCAGGAAGTTATGCTTGTATTGTACATTAATAGTTTGCCTTGTGGTAAGATTTACATTTATAAGGTCGTCGTGTAATGCCTTGTTAATACGAAGTGTATTTGGCAATATTTGCTCGCTGTAATACTTTCCTAATACGATACGCTTATACGCTAATAATTGGACAAAGGTAAGACTTTGTTGACAGATTGTTATCAGGCGAGATGAGAGAGTCAAGTGGCGGGCCTTTGTGTTTACTCTGGCTCAGAAACAGTTTGGGTGTTGTGGTGATGACGGAGACTAAACCACCAGTCTAGACCAGCCACTGCCTCCCCTCTACTACCCCGTGTGTGTGTGTGTTTACGTGTTTGTGTGACTGGTTTATTTCCGTGTCAGCTTGTTTGTTAACCACACCCTGTGGAATCTGTTCCCCAGGGGTCAGTACTAGGCCCACTCTTGTTCATAATCTACATAAACAATTTAGATACTGGGATCAGCAGTGACATAAGCAAGTTTGCGGATGACACCAAAATAGGGCGGCAAATTAATTCAGGGCAGGATGCAAATGCATTACAGGAGGATCTAAATAAACTGCAGGGGTGGTCTGAAAAAATGGCAAATGAAATTCAACACCAGCAAGTGCAGCGTACTTAATATTGGAAGAACAAATACTTATAATGTATGCAGCCTTAACAACATCAACCTAGAGAAGTCGACTTGTGAAAGAACCTAGGGGTATTTGTAAGCCCGAACCTACGGCCTAGAAAACAGTGCGTTAATGTTCGAAATAAGGCAAACAGAGTATTGGGTTTTATATCTAGAAGTGTAAGTAACAAGCGTGCAGAGGTCTTATTGCAACTATATCTTGCGCTAGTTAGGCCGCACCTCGATTATGCGGTTCAGTTCTGGTGCCCCTATTATAGAATGGATATAAATTCACTAGAGTCGGTGCAGCGAAGAATAACAAAAATGATTCCGGGACTTAGAAACCTTCCATATCAGGATAGGTTAAAGAAACTTAACTTGCATTCCCTAGAAAGACGAAGAGTGCGGGGAGATATGATAGAAGTATTTAAGTGGGTGAAAGGAATCAATAAAGGGGATATAGATAAAGTTCTTATAATATCCGAGCAGGATAGGACTCGGAGCAACGGATTCAAGTTGGATAAGTTTAGGTTTAGGAGGGAGATAGGAAGAAACTGGTTCACAAATAGGGTGGTGGACGAGTGGAACAAGCTTAGCAACTTTGTAGTAAGTGCGGGAACTCTGGAAAGTTTCAAAAGGAGGCTAGATAGATTCATGGATGATAGAGAGTGGTAGTAACTCTCGACAGGAGCTGCCATGTACAGGCCAACCGGCCTATTGCAGACTCCTTATTTTCTTATGTTCTTATGTTCTCAACAAGTGAGTGCGTGTCGATGTAGCAGTTTACAGGACACTGCTGGAAGGCTACAACATCCATCTTGGTAAGAATAGCTTTATCCATTATGGGAATTTAATAAAAAAGACAGGGTTGTCATTAGCTTTTCATGGTGATTTGAATGACTATGACTTTTATCTTCGTCGCTAATGCTTATTTAAGGATATATGTCCATAATTTGCACAACGTGCATCGTTCTAGTGCTAAAGGGGTCATATATCCATAAATAACCCTTAATTAACGAAATACAGTAAAGGTCTTTCTTTCAAATCACCATGCACTAGCAAAACATCCATGGAAAAACGCCAGACCATCAATAAATGAAAAGTGTCTCGTAAGTGCAATTTTAGACGTAAATGTATGTGGCTCTTGGTGTGTTCGACAGCCAGGTGGGAATTAAGGCAGCTGAGTGGGGATGGCGCCAGTAAACACACACACCTGGGGAGGCACGTGGGGACAAGTGTTGGTGCAGCAAGTGGGGTGTGGGTTAAAGCGCACCAAGGACGAATCTGGTTGTCAATAAACGAGAGAAAGAAGATTAAGAAAGAAGAGAAATGGTGGACTGGGAAGGACGAAAATCACACGAGAAGAAGAGGGTTAAAAAAAAGAGAGAAAGACAAGGGCAGTAGAAACAGTCCTCCTTCCCCCCTTTAAAAAGAAAAATTAAAATCAAATGGACAAAAAGGCATACGAAAGGAGGAACACAGACAAGAATAAATATGGTGTAAATTATGGGTTAGAATATGTTGACCTTCAGCCATGTTATTGTGATCAAGAGTCAGGAATACGGTCTGGTTTGTTTACACTGGCGGCGTCGTGTATTTTTTATCTGCCATTTTCCAGAACTCCGAAGCATAACGCTGGCCACAATGGAGAAAGAAACTAAGAACTGCGAAAGTCTTTTAAATCCCATGCGGTGAGCTAATCCCTTCTCCCACCAGGGGCTGTGGTGTTTCTACCTGACCTTTACCTTATCTTTGTACAAAACACACACACACACACACACACATATATCCCACCAGTACTACAAACTTAGGTTTTGATCATGTTTTCTGACTTGTATGTTCTACATAAAGAGTTTTTATGTATGTCTGAAGACTAATCAATAGTACAAAAAGGCGAGATAGACTATTAATGAGATCCTGCCAGAGTGTGCCTTGGTGAGGGAGGTATTGACCGCCTCACCACACACTCCAACCATCAGGTGAGCATTGATCCATGCCTCGCTGATCAATATGGTGGCTGTACTACTCCTCTTCATCCCATTGTTCCTACCTCCTCCTGTTTTTGATGACCTGATATAACTTTAATAAAACTTAGTTTTTAGGATTTCTTTAATTTATTTTGACATGGATGTACAGGGTGGGGCAAGAAACAACCTACACATTCACAAGGTTATAAAAGCTCATCTGTGTCACTGTTTTTTCATCCACGCTGTGTTATTTTTCGTTTCTTAAGGCAATACAAGGATTTTGTTTAGCCCAATTAGTATTTTTACCAAGCACGGCCGGTCCTCGAGAAGCCTGTTGAGTTAAGGTATAAGTCAGTTTTCGTTAGAGATAATGAGACACGTGTTGAGGAAATACCAATCGTGTTGTGTCTTGTCTGTGTTGTTCTTGAGGGAAGTGATGGTGAAAATGTGAGTGTGTCAGTGTTGGCGTTTGGGAAAGTACTATTGAACGTGTGTGGAGGTGGTGGTGGTAGAGATGGTGGTAGTGGTGGTGGTTATGGAGGTGCACCACACACCAACCAGAGCTATGACACCAATACCAATTTGGGTGACATAATTGAGTTCCAAGGAAGCCTTTATCCAATGTAATGAAGCTTTAAATTGAACGATTTCCTATACACCGCGGGGGGAAAAGCGGAATCCTCTGCTTCTTTGCATTTCAACAGCGCTTTCTAAATACTATTATATATGTAAACACACACAGTATACTATATATGTATGTATACTTTTCCTCGATATCCTTCTTCCTCATCTCTATGTATAGGTAAATATTCTGTATCTTTCTCTCTCTCACTGCCCTTGCTGCTACATCCCTGAGTAATGGACCTCACTGTAAAACATAAAATTCTCTGACCATAGAGTCACCTCACAGACTCACCCTCGACTATACACTAGTCTCATGAATTCTTCACCGCAAAGAAAGAAATAAAAAAGAAAAAGAAAGAAAGAGGAGAAGAAGGTTGGATGGCTGAACACTGATGAATGATCTGGCTCATATATACGTGAGGATAAGAAGGAGAAAGAGAAGAAGGAAGAGGAAAAGGAAGAGGAGAAAGAAGGAGAATTTTTTTTCCTCTTTTCACCAGCACCAACCGTCATGTGAACTTCCCGCTTCGGAAATTTACCTCGTCGTAGCTTTAACCTCGAGGTCTTATATGTAAGCTATATAAGCTGACATTATCTCCCCGGAGTATAAATGTTCCTTCCTCACAGCGAGCACAGCGAGGGTTTTTCTCAATGTTTTTTTCTCAATGTTTTACGAAGGCTCCAGGTCGTTTTTTTTTCTGTTTTCCTGGAATCCCCAAAAATATACAATTCTTATTTACAAACAGTGAAAAAAAATCAACAAGCAGTGAATATATGTTATCTCAAAAGAAAATATTGTTGAGTTTCTGGATAGTACCACATAGAATGCTTGGGGCACTGACTCCACTACGGCCTCAACTATATTGTTGCCTGAAGCCGAGATTCGCTCTGGTCCTCTACAAGTACATGTACAGGTAATATTATTCTATTATATTTTCCACCATGAATTCAAGAAAGGTGTAAAAAAAAGAAGTCCATAATTGTGTGTGGCTGACCTCATTCCTAATATCACTTCCTTCCGCTTGGTAAGTAAGACAATTAGGGTAAATGTATTTACGTGTCATAGTGATATGTATGTGCACGTAACGAGGCAGAAGCGATACGAACACGATAATAAGTAGTAAAAATTAGGCTATTACTGATAGGAGAAGGAGAAGGAGGAAGAGAGTAGTGGTGATGGAGGAAGGAGTGATCTTGGAATCACAGATGAGGCGGACGTAAAAGATGAAAGACGGAGACAGAGGAAGACATAAACAAGATCATGGACGGGGCGACACCATGGGACACGGGAAAGGACAGACGAGGAGGTTTGGGGAGATGAATAGTGGATGACAATGACAAAGATGTATAGATTTAGAACCAAGAAAACTTGACGAATGAGATATTGACGATGGGAAGAATTTTGGAAGATACAAAACGGTGAACTCGACATTACGGGTGATGGAGGCACTGATGACGAGGAAGGGAAGACAAGACGCACAAAACAATGACACCAACGACCTTCATCTGGAGCGTGTGGGAAGTCCTCAGCGCTAATCGTTATATGATTTCTATTTTTTATTCAGGTCAAACAATACCTGTACCTTCACTCCCTATAATCCCTTAAGGGATTTACAAGGAAACAAATATACGAAATTATTGGAGTTAGGAAATTTACACAGGAACTCCCCCCTCCCCCCTAAAAAAAAATCCAATCGACGAAACTTCCAAATCAAACATGTCATGAAACCAATTGCATTATGCTGTATACATTGTTTCATGCCAACTCACAGAGAGACAGTCTGCAAATATATCAGTATAAAAAAAGTCCAACAGACCAGACAATTCCGGCAAAATTCAGTTTAGCACAAGTCGAGGAAATGCAGCCAACGCCACCTCAGTAACTGTCAGGATCTTCCACCAGTAAAATTAGACCAAGTGTTAAAAACTTTCTCCTGCAGCAACCATTGTGGTTCAGACTTGACAACAGTGTTAGTGCCTCACTCACTCACAAGTTAGAGTTCGCTTTTCAACAACTTCGAATGGAAACTTGGATTATGATACAGATATCCGAGAAGGTTTTATTTTCAAACGAACTTCAATATTTTGTGAAATATTAAAATGTAAAGAAAGTATAATGGTTAGGACTCTTTTTAATAGGTCTATATCCCCCCCAGATACGACCTACCATCACTGTCCTCGCCACCATCGTCTCCACCACCATAACCATAAATGACGTCACCCCAAGACAAAACATCCGTGGAGTTCTTTTTATAATAATATCCCAAATACAAAAATAGGCATGACGACTAAATTCCTGGCCTAATCACCACTTTCCACCACACTATCGTCCACTTAATATTTCCCCAGATAAAAAAGTTTATCCATCATTAAGCTCCAGAGTTCTTATCTCCGTGCTCAAAGATCAGACCTGAACTCTAATGGTTGTAGCAACTCACAATGTACGATGACTTTGTTGGTTAATGACATGACTTGACATGCAGACAAGGAACACAATACTACGGATGGTGGATAGTGTTACGATATTAGAACATTAATGACTTGGAGCTCGAGATTAAATTTCCTTATTAGTTATTCGTGTTTCCACCTATCCTAACTTTACTGTTTGGTTTCTATTCACTGAAGTAAACAAGTATTTGACGAATTGCTTTATTGAGTAACTTGTACAGGTGACGGAAGGATTCAGAGTGACTACCGTATACCATCTAACAAACAAATCAACTCCTACAATACAAATAAAGAATGGAAACTGTCTCATTGACTTCAGTACAATGACGCATAAGACTATCTCATTCACAACTCATTCGCACGCAGACCACAAGAGGGCAGCACTCGTACCGGAAGAAGTCTGACACACACACACACACACACCTAACAGACATCACGGACTTACTAATCACTATAAACGTCTTCTTCCCACACATACACACAAACACTAGAAAGAATACTATGCCAACTCTGAACCCCGGAAATAACCCTTTAAACTAAACTGATGTGATGAAGAACTGGCACACACGATCAAGTGAGGAGGAGCTTGGTTGGTAAAAGGTGAGAATGTAACAAAATAGACCTAAACTCGAAACACAATAATAGATAATTATCTCCGAAGTATTTGTTATCTATTCACTAAAAAGTCATTATCTGTCTTTCATCCAAAATTAAACCAATTCACGCGACACTCACTGGCTTTGATAGTAGTGAGAGCCAACATAAATTAAGCAACATTGTGCAGAGATATTACTTTAAATTCTGAGTGAGTGTGTTGTCGTGTGTCTGTACCAGTGTAGTGCATGATATTCTTAACAAGTGTGTTGTGTACGATATTCTTGACAGGTGTGTTGTGTACGATATTCTTGACAGGTGTGTTGTGTACGTTATTCTTGACAGGTGTGTTGTGTACGTTATTCTTGACAGGTGTGTTGTGCGGTGTCTGTACGGCACGCTTACATGACTGTTCCTGTTTACGTGTGTCCTTTCATATTTATTTTTCAGTTTGTATATTCAGATATGTGTTGTGGCATTTACTGATGTTTATTAACTGATGAGTTTTCTTTAATACCTGCTAATGAGAAGGTACTCAAACAGTATTCATTTGTCCATGTAAATTGGATGTTATGTAACAGTACCTTTGTTTCATATAAATATTCACCCAAATGAATAACACCAACTTATTCATCAAGTTATTCAACACGTGAGTCAACCTGTCGTTGGCGACAAACAGCTGGGCTTGTAACTCTATCAAAAGTCGAACTCAGGTCAGCTGATTAATCAAAAGAGCTGGCTCGCTTCCACGCCTCTCTCAGACAGAGAGAGGGCGGTAGACTATTACCACTTGGACAGGGAAGTCAGACACGTAACTCAAGTGTTATCTCAAAGTGTTATTCACAACACTTCCCCGGAGAGAATTCATAATTTATTCTCTCAGATTATATCTGTGTATATAGCTGCGTCTACAAAAAAACAATTAATGTGATACTAAAACAGCGACCAAGTTACACACTGGGGATGACAAATGTTCTTCTAAAATGTCTCCCAAAATTACCGGAAAATATCATCCTGGGAATAATAATGAAACCTTATATACAGAATAGCCTATATTCCCTCCTAAAGAATAAAACTGCAGTAAATATATATGCAAATTACCTGATGAGTCAGCAGTAAACCTCCTCAATGAGAAGGTTCGGACACGTTGCATTCTAAGAACTGTTTACCTGTCCACTTACCTTAACACGCACCCACCATCCTTCATGACAATATCACAAACAGCACAAACATCCAGAAAAGGTGAATATTTTATAAAAAAACAAAACAAACCCAGGCGAACTATCAATCTAAAACAACATTCACCCAAATGTATGAAGCAAGTTGACCTTCTGACCAATCCACAATCGTGCCCTTTAGTTCGTGGACATAGCGTATTTCTCGGAACTATTGGAAGGCATCAATTATTTCACTTACAATCACGCTGATTGCGGGCGCTAACACAAACACGGTATCTGGGGGTAAGTAAACATCTCTCTCTCTCCCTCTCTCTCCATCTTTCCTTCTCTCTCTCCTTCTCTCCCCCTCTTCTCTCTCTCTCCCTCTCTCCTTCTCTCCCACTCCTCTTCTCTCTCTCTCCCTCTCTCCTCACTCACTCACCCACTCCTTTCCTCATTCTCGCCATCTCTCCTTCTCTCCCTTTCCTCTACCTCTCCTCTCTCTCTTCACCCAGTCTCCTTTCCCTCCCCCCCCCTTTCTCCTTTTCCTTCACCCTCTCTCTTTCACTCTCTCTCATTATCTCCCCACCTCTCTCTCTCTCTCATTATCTCCCCACCTCTCTCTCTCTCATTATCTCCCCACCTCTCTCTCTCTCCTACCTCCCCCCTCTCTCTCTCTCCATCTACCTCTCCACACTCTCCCACTTATAGAAACCAACTAAAAATATAGTACACAGTAAAAAACGAAGCACTAACCAATACCAAAACAAATCAGCCCAAACCACAGAGGTAAATAAATCTACCCTTTTATGCCCTCACAACTCTGGCGGTGGTGACTGGGTGCTCCTCTTCCTCTGTTTGTCCATCACTCATCCTTCCCTCCCCAGGTGTTTGTCTTGTGCTCTTGGCCGCCACCTGGTTTACCTGAGTCATCTGGTTCACCTGACTCACCTGGATTTTCTATAGTTCACCTGAATCATCCAACCTCCTTAGTTCACCTGACCCACCTGGCTTCCTTATTTCAACTGACCCTCCTGGCCTCCTTATTTCAACTGACTCACCTGGTCCACTTCGCTCCTCCACATATCAATATTTAACTCATCGTTTCATCAGTTATATTATATTTCTACCCATCAAGCAGTAGTGTGTGTGTGGGGGGGGGGGGGATATAGGTGTTATTCAGCCCCCAAACAGCAGATTGTGGTGTCAGTTAGCCCTGGAGTAGGCGTGAGCAAGGATCAATAATTCCCATTGTTATGACAACCAGGTGAACCGCGATAACGTAAAAAAGATTCCGAGACAAAAACATCATTACCTGAGGCGATGAAGGAAGTATCTCGCTCCTCAGAGACCGCAGTGAAACCACAGTTCTTCTAGATAAGTGTGAAGTATATATAGAAACCTCAGGCACTGTATTTTGTTTAGATTTACTGCAGTTCCAAATGCCATTATCGTAGAGATAGTTAGTGAAGGGTGAAGTACGGAACGGACACACTTAAACACACATATATATACTTATTTTCATACGTATATGCGTGAACACCAAATAAAAATACAAAAATTTAAGTTAAAAAAAAACAAATATACCGCAACATAAAAACAAAAACACCTCCTCTCCTAAGCCAGTGCTATACAATACTCACACTGGTCTACATCTGACTGCAGTAGCCAGGTCACTCTGCTGAACAAAACCCTCTTATAAAACATGTTAGTTTACTCCCAAGTTCTTCACTTTCAGTAAGCATTATGTACACAGGCTTTGGCCTTATCATAACCTGTAAGAAGGAGCGAGGTGATAGTGTTGTGATGAAAGATCTGGCACGAGTCTCACGTACTTAACCAAGAGAGTTTGTTACCTCATCAACATATGTGAGGAGGGAGATTTAGTACCTCGTTTTAATCCCCTGAATTATATGATCAGCATCAGCGTCACGCCCTCGGTAGTTGGCCACCAGTAGTGAGAAGGGAAGAGTTAAAAGTGTGAAGATATATCACGAGGCAACAAAGGGACGTAGGCGACAAGAAACGAGCAGTTAAGTTTGTGAGTCTGGCTGGCTGGCTGGCTGGCGAGTTCAGCTCTCCCTGCCAGACAAAGAATACGGACTCTCCTCGCTGGGGTTGAAGGATCACAAACATGACCACCTACACTGTACCAGACAAATTTTTTTTTGTTTTTTGTTTTATCAGAAGAAAATTTACAAAGGAGAAACAGCTGGCGTGAAGATTATACTGTAATATATAGAACCTCTTGGGGCTGAGCTATTTGGCTTTTGTTCGTCCTCTCTTAATCAAGGCGGACCACATCGACTTTTCTTTTTGTTTGTTATGTATCTTAATGAAAGCAGTCTCAAGGTATGTTGGTTTCTTGCATGGCTTTGTGCTGATTTTTCTGTCAGCTGAAAAAAACGTAGCTAACGACCTCAGTCCTTCACAATAGGTTTCCCTACTTTAAAAAAAAAATATTATTCTTAATCTCGGAATGTAAAGGTCTGAATAAAAGAGTCAACGGCAAGCGAAGGATCACAGGCGGCTTGACTATGGAGCATTGTCTCCAGAACTCTCTGGTTCACTTGGGTCTTAAATTCACCTGGACGACCTTAAAAGATATATACTAAATATGCTGCCAATTTCTGCATTCAACTTGTTAACAAATAGACGGAATTTCGAGGCACTATATAACTTCCTATACTTCACTTGTTCTTTTCTTAAGGTTTATCGTTAGGACAAACAGATGATACAGCCATGAATTTATAAATACCCTTAACCTCATGGACAAAAATACGTAACACAAAAATAACTTCCCATGAGTGAGATAGACGGTTGGTTCGAATTTGAGGAAGTGGGAAAAATAGCCCAAAAAGTTTAAAAAAAATGTAAATTCTAAAAGAGGAGATTAGAATGCGTGGCACATTCACTGAGGATTATTTTTGTGTACATCTGACGTCTCAACTCCAGTTGGCTTTGTTAGGCAAGAGGACATAAGCTCTTCAGTGCGCTTTACTGCTAACACAAAAATAAAACTGAGATATTTACTCTATAATACTCCTTGAATTTTGTTCCCTAAGTGTTATACTTTTAGTCTTACACATTGTCCTTCCTTTGATCAATACACATTACCACCTTACGCATAATTCCCCCTTAAGTATAACCCCTATCCCCCATCAAGGGTTCAACGGTACATTTTCTTTATGCCTAACAACTTTTCACAGCATAAAATAAACAGTATTAATATTCCAGTATAATAACAGTGAAAGACGTCAACCAGTAACGGTCCTAAATTAGCCCTTGTAATTTACAGCGACATAATTAAACACGCTATAAAATAAAGCTTCTCTTTAATATTGTTCAACATATCAAAATACAAGAGTTCTTTTGACAAGCGAATTCCGATATTTTTTGATATTCAGTATTGGTGATCCTGACCCTCCGCGGCTCTGATGCCTGTTATTGAGCGGGACGTCGATATCCTCCTGAGATAGTTTGACCTTTTCTAGCACAAATATTTCCAGTTTTCGATAGTGATCATTTTTACCCTGGTGGCCCAGATGTTGCTCGGCGTCATCTGAGGCAGTGGGGCGTCAGACCTGTTATACGGTGAGATGGTGCGAAATGATTACATTGATGTATTACAGAAAAAAAAGTGTTCCGAGTAGACAAACCTAATAAAAACCCTCTGAAACTTTGACATATTGAACTGAATCACATCTCTATGTTACAGGGGAATTCATGGAAAATACCTCCATGTATTCACAGTATTTCAGAAGTGTTATTTGAAATAGCAGAACAGTAAACACCAAGTCGGTAAGTCACAGTAGCAGCTACCATCGACATTATAATATTAAGTCCCATACACGAACCAGCCTTACCACGCGTCTGTTGAGTGATGACACATTCAAGAATATCCAAACGCCCCCTAATCTGTTGACTCCACAAACAATCAACTGGAGGATGACGGAACACCCAGCAATACACTGTAAATAGCAATATCAACGCCCGAGTGAGGAGGAGGTGAACGCTATATACTACACTGTACTGTATTACCTGAGGCTACGGTTATGCTCTAGCAAGATCAGCACCTTCAGTCACTCGTGAATTTCTCCGAGTTTTCTAGAGAATCTGGAATACTTACACGAGATTCCGTTTTATTTTTGTTTTCTGTTTATCGACGGACGTAAGATCTCTATGGATTAGAAGGACGACATGTGAAAAAAGGTAAATGAGGAAAGAAAAGATCGAAAAACAAAACAAAAGACATTAGGTTTCTAGAATGTTTAACAAAATTGGAATAATCTTTAGAATTTTCTCGGACTGGAATTCATCTAATATATATCTGGTTCCTCTTCAGAACTCTGGCCACCCTGTCTAGTTCTGGCCACACTGTCTAGTTCTGGCCACCCTGTCTAGTTTTGGCCACACTGTCTAGTTCTGGCCACACTGTCTAGTTCTGATCACACTGTCTAGTTCGGGCCACACTGCCTAGTTCTGGTCACCCTGCCTAGTCCTGCTCATACTGTCTAGGTGTGGCCACAGTCTAGTTCTGGCCACCCTGTCTACTTCTGACCAACCTGTCTAGTTCTGGCGACCGTGTCTAGTTCTGGCCACACTTTTTAGTTCTGACCACACTGTCTAGTTCTGGCCACATAGTTCTAGTTCTGGACACCATATCTGGTTCTGACCACACTGTCTAGTTCTGGCCACATAGTTCTAGTTCTGGACACCATATCTGGTTCTGACCACACTGTCTAGTTCTGGACAAGACGTCTAGTGCTGATCACACTGTAGTTGTGGCCACACTGTCTAGTTCTGCCCACACTGTCTAGTTCTGGCCACACTGTCTAGTTCTAGTCACCCTGTTTAGTTCTGGCCACACTGTCTAGTTTTAACCAACCTGCCTAGTTCTGGCCACACTGTCTAGTTCTGGCCACACTGCCTTGTTATGGCTACACTTTCTAGTTATGGCCACACTGTCTAGTTGCTGCAGGTGGTAGTTGTCATCATTGCGTGTTTATTGTATGGTAATCTGTAGTGACGTCCATACGCATAAGCGTTCAGACCAGAGCAGACCGGACCAGACCAGGACGTGACGTGATGTCACTTACCGGGCCAATTATGAACCCGTTACTATGAATTATTTGGTGCATTGCTAGTCGGACTGGTCGTTATTCCCACTGATCAACGATAATTGGGCGAATATCGATGTTTCTCAAAGGGACCAGGGGGTTACGTTCCCCTTGTATTATACTCTTGCTGCCTGGTGGTGAAGTATGTTTAATTAGTGTTTTAGACGTACGTTCAAAATACGGCAGTGGGAGTGTTTTAGACGTACTGTACTTTCAGAATACTAGGGAATTTAGCGTATGTACTTTATCGCAGTGTTTTTTGACGGACGTAGAAAAATTTATCATGGTGCATTTAGCGCACGTTTATATTTATAATTCCGTAAAGTCTCACAAGATAAATAATTACTTACGCCGCAAGAAGCAAGATTGATTAGGTTCCCAGAAGAAAGTATTTTTTCCGTTTTCTTTAATATTTTTTTTTCTGCTGCCGATATAATATTAACCAAGAGTTTTCCTGATATTATCGTTACTTTCCTAAATTACCCTGTTTTATTTTTGTCAATTATATATCGATAAGTGCTCTATCATTCTTCTCTATCTCTTTGGCCATATCTTTACGCTAACTTCGGGTGTCTTTTCACAATCTTTCGTATTATTGTAGTCATCGTACTAGCCCCGTGATAAAGCCAGGGTGACTCTTGTTTGCTGTAAAACATTATGCAACAAATTTTCTCTGGCAATGTTCTCTAATTTGTATTTCTCTTTATTCCCTTTTGTTCGGTATCATATTATAATTTCGGGTTTCCCTATTCTTTGTATGCCTGTGTTTTCATTTATACAACAACTGGGAGATGCATCGATCAGCTGGTGTATTTTCGAGTAAGTTTCACTAAACATAACAAATAACATTTTCTATTAAACTGACCTCGTGATATTTTTAACAAACTCATAATTTGTTCCGCCGATTAACATGCAACACGTAGTCCAGACCTTAACACACACACACACACACACACAGCGATTTCTTCTTGTATTTTTTGTGTGCGTTTTATATTTTTTCTGTCGTTCTATCCTCAGCCATACATTCATATCGCCCCTCCATTCATCCTCCCCTTTCCCCCCACACCGGGTGACCGACAACCGATTTTCAAATTGTTAATGCAATTTTATCTTCCCTTTCCCACATTTACGCTCGATGATGCACAATTTCCCTCACACCCCACACTAATGTTCCCTTAAGATGATCTTAACAACTACTACATATCTGTCTGATTTGTCTAGCTATCTACAGTATATATTCTACATATATACAAGTGAGTGTGTGTGTGTGTGTGTGTGTGTGTGTGTGTGTGTGTTTGTGTGCGTGTGTGTGTGTGTGCGTACATACATTAGCAGTGTCTTGCATTAATTAAATTCCCAGGATTGTGTGCGGCAATAAGCCTCCCTGATCACTAGGACTTGCAACAGATATGAATAGTAATAATGTCTCCGGGAGATTTCCTGTGTTGTGCGCCTAATGAATAAACCAAAGTAATCCACAACACACATTGCACAATCACACATTGCACAATCGACCTGGTCTTATTGTAATACAAGAAACTGTAATGCAAGCCGTGTCGCGGAAGGTTCAGTGTTACAGGACCTCCAGTTGGTATGGTAGTTTCAGTCCATTCTGAAACGCTTTCAGTACCAAACAGTAACAGCGCTGTTGGAAGCACGATGCAGCATACATAGATACGTATGGCTGCCCTTTCACCTTAGGAATTCATAAATGTATGATAATATATTTAGGCTGCAGGTTTTGAGTTTACTACATGTCAATAATGAGGCCCATGAAGCATGACTCGGCACTGACTTCATAAAACAAAAATTGAATCTTGAAATACGAACGTGAAAAGTCGACATTATTGTATACTACTAACAGTAAAATTATCTTATAAGCAACTGATTTTGAAACTATTAATATATGTGAAACTCACGTCGGGTAATTCTTGATTTTTTTTTCATCAGTCGAGATCTACGAATATGTTATCAAAGAGATTTCAAGAAAAAAAGCCATCGATTGTGTATTGACGTTGTTTCCTGCGCTACTGATGGTTACGACGAGATTTGGCGTCACTCAGTGTTGGCGAGGATAAGTCACCACTTGAGACCGAGTTTATGACGTTTAGGTTACGTCACATCACTAAGGTTTATCATTCGGTGACGTCAATGCAACGTCATCATTGGAAGTATCATAAAGTTGCGTTATCACATTTTGGTTATCCCTAGGAGCAATATTGTGTTATAACGCCGGCCAGATGTCAACACCGTGAACTATACCCACAGCGTTACGTCAAATTTCCATCCCTAATAGTATTTATATCATGCCATAACATCAGCATTACGTCACCCCTGGAGGCTATGACGAGAGCGTCACGTCAACACTGGGGAGTTTTATCGGATAACAGCACTTAATGACGCCATCACTGATAACTACGAAGAGCAGCGGAGTCCATATTACGTCACTATATTGTGGATATACTGTAACATTCTCTGGCTACAGCATTTACATATTCTCCCATTAACTCCTAAAAGATAGAACTGGTCTTCACAGTCGTGGTTCTTGACCCGGGATCATTGTATGTGGCGATGAAGGTGATTAATTGTTCTAGAGCAAGGGGGCCGCAACCTTTATACACTAGTCGGCCACTTAATGGTACAAATAACCAGCGATCGGCCGCAGGTGTACTAAGCCAACATAAGTCAGCACTGTGTTCCACAGAACTGAATGTAAAACCGGAAATGCAGGACTATATTTTGTTTTTATAAACAACACCGATATTTAAGACTAAACTTAACTTTCATTTTCAGAATTGAGTCCCTGTAGGTCAACTTGTGCTTGTAACGAATAGAAGGAAGGCATATGTATTTCTGTGTCAGTAATATCTTGTGAAAATTGTGTCGTAGTTCAAATACTTGACTCAGCTGTTGTTGTTTATATCTATTTCTGTGCTGCAACAACTAGGGTCCGTAAGCACGCACTCTTAAGTAAATCCATGCGCTTGACAATAACTATTAATAATTAAGGAAGATAATGCTTTCTGTTAGCGTGCGGACTGTATGTGTGGGCTGGGGTGAACTGGGGTGGACTACGGTGAACTTTAAGGGCCTTACACTGTATATTAAGGCTGGTCTGTGGACACTCACGCAGGAGGTTCATCGCCTCTGCTGAAGAATTGTGTCATGTTGGAGAACTTCTCAAACTCCATTACATGAACATCTGTACTTGTCAACGCTTCCAGATATACACACAAAACCAAAACATTCCTAAAGCATCAGGAATTGATGGCCATAAGTATTCCTAATATCTAGAGTTCCATCCACGTCGTTGGTGGCCAAGGTGCTGTCAAGGACGACGCCAAAGGCTGGGTAGTGGGTATCTGTTTACATTTGTGACTTAGATCCCAGTCCTCCCCAGCTGATCCTGTGTTGTTCTTTCGTTTCTCTTTCCGTAATTGGCAATTTGGCCGCAAGGTTCCCGGCTCGATGGCTGATCCATCAGGTTTCCTATGATGAAGACGTTGATTTTTTCGTATGAGCGCTGTCCTTAGTGTTCTAGTTGTGTTATTTTACTGTGGGACTGAATGCTCTGGAGAATATTTTCTTCGCTTGCTAGATTAGACTATTGTTCCATGTCCTATCACTGCTATATAATAATACTTGATAGCAAAATTTTACTTAAAAAGGGGGAACAATTAAACCATAGCCCCCCAAATTACTGATGGTGTAATAATACTAGGATAAAAATAGTGCCACGAGTTGTGTATAAGGAAAGTGTTTTTTTCTCTCTCTATGATCACCACTGGACATAAAATAGCATTGGAAAGACGTCGTTCGTTCTGTTTAACAATCACATAAATTCCAAACACTTACAACCAGCTAGAGTTTACGAGATGGAGCAATACGGAGCTCCTTTTCATTTTCAAAGTTTATGTTCTCTCTCAGCAATACGGAAGTAAATAATTATTTCCAATGAGACGGATAGTCTTCTGTCCCACGTGGACTTTTAGGTGGATGGGTCTCCTGGTGATGTGTTAAGGGGAAACAGAGAAAGCCTAGATAACTGAGGGTGAAAATACAGAAAATGCTGATTATACGTAATGAGAAGCACTGAGTGAGACAAGTGTGGTAAAGTTTGTGTAGATCAAATATGGAACTTATGTGAATGAAGAAGCGAATAGACTTTATTAGTAGAATGTCGATCCTTTTAGCTTTTCTGTTGTGGACGGTTGAACGGGGTGAGGCTGGTTGATTTAAGTTAGATATATTTTTCATATTTGATTAATAGGTCTAAAAATTTTCTTCGTATAAGTAAGAAAGTTAGAATACACTCCTATTGCCCTCCACCCCCTTCTCCCCTATACAAATACAAAACTAACATTATAACGCAAACTAAATCCTAAACCGTACAATTCTACGGCAACAGTACACGGGTCAAGAATTTCAAGCACAAACATTAAGTACACGGGGACTCTACCGTGACTGGTTGCGATATTTTTTCTTCTGTTACGGGGAAAATCTTATTGCTAATATTCGCTAATCCGGATCCTGGGTAAAGAATGAAAGATGACGTGCCTTGACAGTATGTGAGGGTGAGGGGTAATAAGATGGTTGACCTGTAGGGGATCAGAAGCGTGCAAGACCCTCTACTCTACTCTACTCTACTCTACTCTACTCTCACGCTAAACTAGACGTACAATCACTCTCGGTACCTCTCCTCCTCCACGTCCTCCTCGTTGACTCTTTTCTTTCCAAATCCTTCTAGAGTGTGACGACAGACATCAAAGCATTGCAGTTATAATATACCACGACGTGGAATATTACTTACGAGAAAAAGAGAGAAGTAAGTGAATTTAAGACTGTCTAAGAATTAGATACACATACAAGCATCAGCGTCAACAGAAGTACGAGAAATAAAATTAGTACTGCATAGATTTTCGTTACGAGCAGCGTGGCGTGTTATCCTGGCGTTAAGCGACCGATGACCCATACACTTAACATTATGTGGAATGGAATACGTAGATGACACGCTAACATTCTATAAGGAGATGGGGACATATTATTGATTATAAATGGTGGATCGGCGTGCCTCCTTACGAAAAACAAAAATCGCACGCACACTCGCACAAGGATAATCAAGAATTGGTCATTGCCTTGGACTGGAAGCACCTACTAAAACACACTCGGGAAAAAACAAACAAAAATCTCGACTCAGGAACGGCAAAAATTTCATTGACTGAACGCGTCCAAATAATATTTATCTCTACTTATACAAACAGAACAAAGCTTTTTTTTGGTTTAATCTGGTGTGTTTTCTTTTCCAGGTCTTGATTCTTTGTGGGGAAGGGTGTAAGGGGGTCTCTGTCCGCGTATTGTGGCGAAGGAGGGGAACTAATGGTCACCTGGTCCCTGTAATGGATATTCGCAATCTGGAACACCATTTAGAATCTTTGGGTAAAGTATTTAACATGTATAGGTGGCTGAGTAGTTATCAACATGGGACACTGTACAGATCAACCGGCCGAAAATCTAGTACGCGGAAAAACCACCACTGATCACGGGTTCTTTTATTCAGTAAGATGTACAGTACAGTAGCAGGTGAAAATGAGTCACAGGGTTACAGTGAAATACAGGTACAGGAACATAAATTAACAGTATGCATATAACATTTCTATAAGAGAGGAGGTGAATGTGTGAGGAGATTTGTGTGGGTGACCTCGTATGATTTAAGTCTATTCTAGAGCAAATAAAGATCTTAAGAACATTCTTCTCTCACTCAAACCATCCAGCGAAGACCTTGCACTTTGTTAGCATGACGGTGGTAATTTATGCATGCTCCTTACCACTACCTTCAGTACACCTATCAACTATATAATAATTCAATATATTCATAATTTAGTCATTCAACCATTAATTCATTAACTTAATTATAAATTATCCATTATCATTATTCATTATAATGTTCTATTACGGGAGCTCTTAGGACGAGCGAGACAGACCTTTGGGGAGGGAGAATTAATTAGTGGGCCAGACACCGGGTGTAGGGAGTCACAGGTGGTGGTGGTGGTGGTGGTGGGGGTCACAGGTGGTGCTTGGAGATGACAAGTGGTGCTTAAGGTCACAGGTGGTGTTGGGGTCACAGGTGGTGCTTGAGGTAACAAGTGGTGCTGGGGGTAACAGGTGGTGCTTGGGGGTCACAGGTGGGGCTGGGGGTCCACAGGTGGTGCTGGGGCTCACACATCAGCTGTCCTCAGTCACATAGACGACCACATTACCTGTATGATTACACCACCTGCACGACTACCATATCTACACGACAACGTCACCTGCACTACATCTACCACAAAATTACTTGCCACGACACCTACACAACCACTACACTTGCGCAATCACGACACATGCATAACCACGACACATGCATAACCACGATACAACATAATCACGACACGATATAACCACGACTCATACATAACCCACAATGCAAAATAACCATGGCATAATTGGCATATACATAACCACAATACATACATAACCACGACATATGCATAACCACGTCAAATACATAACCACGACACATGCATAACTACTACACATACATAACCACGACACATACATAACCACGACACATACATAACCACGACGCATACATAACCACGACACATACATAAATAACCACGACACAAAGTATATAACGACACATACATAACCACGACACATACATAACCACTACACATACATAACCACGACACCTGCGTAACCTGATACATACATAACCACGACACATGTATAACCACGACACATACATAACCACGACACCTATATAACCACTACACATACATAACCACTACACATACATAACCACGACACATACATAACCACGACACATACATCTCCACGACACATACATAACCACGACACATATTGTTAAGAATCGTCGTTATTTGGTAACATGACTTACTAAGTTTTCTATATATTATTGTAAATATTCTTTAATTATTTCATATCTTGATCTGTGTATAATTTTATTGTTTTAGTACTCTTATATTGAGTGATAAAGTATGAGGTTATATTTAGGATGATTTTAATAATTGTAAGGGTACGTGTTGGGAATGCTGGCCATATCGATGTTCTTTTGTTTTGAGGTTGACGCCTGGGGACGCGGAACGACTGGACAGACTCTCTACTCTGAGCTCTCACTCGGAGCAGACGCTTCCTGTTTTTTCCTTCCACTGCTTTCTTGTTTCTATCAAAGGTGCACCGGGGGGTTGTCGGGTGATCCTATGTATGTGGAGGTTCTGGCTATTGCTGTGTGTGGGGTAAGACTGTTGTTAGCCAGGTTAATATAGGATTTTTCCGGAAGTGTTCTCAGGTAGGTGTGTTTGTGTTAATTAGTGTTAATTCGTTTTTGTATTCTTTCTTGTAATGGTATTTACCAGTTCGTATATGTATTGGTCCTAAGTATTCTTTGATAGGAGTGTTTGTATAAGTATTATTTCATTTTGGTGTTCTTGTACGTAATACAAGTAAATGTGTAAGATAAGAAATAATCATGTTTATTTTTTGTTAAGCTTTGTTTCAATAACACTGGATCATCTTTCACTAATTATTTTGTCATATATTAATAACTTTGAGTGACCAATGTCTAAAAATATATATGGACATTTAGTGCAAAGTTTCCATGGGAGCACTGTTCCAGTGCTGGAATTTTGGTTGTTTTGTGGGGTGAAAATGATAAATATTAAGTGATATTCCAGTGCTTTGAAGGTCTTAAGTATATAAGAAGGAAGTGATCGTAACAATATACCATAACCACGACACATATATAACCACAATAAACATAATCACGACACACCTCAACTACGACACATACATAACCACGACACATACATAACCACGACATATACATAACCACGACACATGCCTAACCACGACATATACATAACCACGACACAAACACAACCACGACACATACACAACCACGACACATGTATAACCACGACACATACTCTTCAAATGACGAATCTTAACAGGTATGAAGCTAAAAAATTTAATGAAATTAAAATGGATAAATAACTTTATACTTTTGACAGTTCACTCAACGAATACAATGAAGCCAGGAGGACAAGGCAACACTGTAGAGACAAACAAATAAACTACAGTAATACGTAATATGATTCTCAATGGTAACTGGGGAATAATATTCAAGGCAAGTGGATGTAATCGAGTACTTATGTTATATTACCTTTCAGGATGTTTTACTGTGTTGATAGTCATGGATTCAGTATACAAGGCGTCTAGGGCTCTTTCATTGTTCTCTTATGCGTAAACTATTAACTTCTCTGATTCCTATTTACGGAAGGAAACCTAAACCTGGGACCGAATTTTCAAAGAAGAATCATAGGTAATTTTTTTTTCTCCGTAACTGAGGTTGAGATAAAAACATCTAATTATGGTAGAGTCTCGGTGCAATTTATACTCAAAGCGGTCGATATCCTTGTATACTGGGGCTAAATTATAACAATTAGATACGTTTTTCATCTTTTGTTGCTTTTATTTTATCTGCTATTGCGAAGGAATGTAAACGTACTAAGCTCTTGAGAATTAGGGCCGTGACTTGTAAAATATCACCAAGTAGGCAAGATGAAGCCATTCTTCTCACGCCATTAATATCAACTTATCGTAGGTGTGGCGGGGTGATTAATAGACGGTAAGGAGGCTGTGTGTGTGTGTGTGTGTGTGTGTGTGTGTGTGTGTGTGTGTTCCCTCCCTTCCTGATACTGCCTCCGTTTGCCTCATCCCTCTTCCACCACCACCATCTGGTTCCCTCCTCCACCACCTGTCATTGCGTGTATCACCTGCCTCATTATCCCTTACTTTACCACCTTATGTTTTCCCTTTACCACCAACCGTTACGTGTACCATCTGCTACCCGCCACATCCACCACCTGCTGTTGTATGTAAACACCACACCCTCCTCTACCTGCTCAACCCTTCCTTACATCCCACTCCTCTACCCGTCCACGCTTCTCGACCTGTTCCTCTCTTATCTTTTCGCCATTTATATTGCCTCCTCTACCTAATCCTCCTCCATCACTCGTCCCAGACCCTTTACCGACGCGTGTACCTTCGCGCCCCCCCCCCCTCACTCCTTCTGTTCTAGCTGGTTAAATATTGGTTCTGTCGAAGTTAATCAGGCTGGTACATTTATATTATATTGGGTTAGAGTAACGAAACCCAATTGTCTGTTTCTTTCTTTTATTAAGGAACTGTTGTTGATACAATTCCTGAGTGTAAGTCAACCGTAACTTCCACTGTAGTGTTAAGAGAAGGACGGGGGCTATGTAAACAGACCGTTTAATGACGCCCTTCTTGGGTGAGGGGTTGAGTAGTACTTCTATGAGTAGTGACCCATCCAGGGAGAACGAAATAGGCACGTCGTCCTCCCTAGTAGAGGGAAGACGGAACCATCTACGATGGCTCTCAAATAACGTCTTCCTCTAGTCAAGAATATCAAACTACTGCCCGCTTTAGGTGGCCAGGGAGCCGGCTACTTAATGCCTTAACTCAGCATAATATGACGCAGCTTCCCATGGACACACCTTATCACGTGCACTGAACATGTCACCTCATAGCTAGTGGAAGTTACGGTTGACTTACACTCAGGAATTGTATCAACAACAGTTCCTTAATAAAAGGAAGAAACAGACAATTGGGTTTCGTTACTCTAACCCAATATAATATAAATGTACCAGCCTGATTAACTTGCACGGGTAAGGGAGGGGAGGAGGAAGGAGGTGCACAGAGAAGACGGGAAAAGGAAAAGGAACATATGAACATAAGAATGGAGGAAACTGCAGCAGGCCTATTGGCCCATACTGGGCAGTCCCATTTACACCCAACCCCTATCGCTCATATATCCATCCAACCTATGTTTGAAGCTATCCAGCGTATTCGAGTTAATGATGATATTTGGTAACTTGTTCCACTCATCCATTACTCTGTTTCCCAACCAATGTTTACCTATTTCGCGCCTAAATCTGAATTTGTCTAATTTAAGACCATTGTTACGAGTTCGCTCCTGGTTGGGAGAGGACAAGGAATATGTAGATTATATGTTATAATTTAATTATCATACGGCACTACGGTGATGAGGTTTGCTTGATCTTTAATTCTTCAAATATATCTATAGTTGTTACAGCAGTTATGAATAATAACTATGAGAAGATTGTAATAATATTGGAACCTACATGGAATGATAACACCTGTCGTGATTCCTTTACGGTTAAATTGAAAAAAATAAAAACAAGTTGCACATCTGTACTCTGTTAAACATTAATGTATGTAATATATCGTATCTCTTAATGCCATACTGCCATGATCCCCTGTCACTAGCGGCGGCCCTGGTGTCCCCGCCAGGTAATGACCCTTTGTAAATATTTCATGACTACGTCCCACATCCATGCAACACTCAGGGTATTCTAACCTCTCTGACCTTTACCCGTGCAGGCTCTCACTGTACAAGTTGTAGGCTGTCACTATGACAGTTGTAGGCTGTCACTATAACACAGTTGTAGGTTGTCACTATAAAACAATTGTAGGCTGTCACTATAGCAGCTGTAGGCTGTCACTATAACCAGTTGTAGGCTGTCACTATAACCAATTGTAGGCTGTCACTATAACCAGTTGCAGGCTGTCACTATAACCAATTGTAGGCTGTCACTATAACCAATTGTAGGCAGTCACTATAACCAGTTGTAGGCTGTCACTATAATCAGTTGTAGTTTGTCACTGTAACACAGTTGTAGGCTGTCACTATACACAGTTATAGGCTGTCACTATAACACAGTTGTAGGCTGTCACTATACACAGTTATAGGCTGTCACTATAACACAGTTGTAGGCTGTCACTATACACAGTTATAGGCTGTCACTATAACACAGTTGTAGGCTGTCACTGTAACACAGTTGTAGGCTGTCACTATACACAGTTATAGGCTGTCACTATAACACAGTTGTAGGCTGTCACTGTAAAACAGCTGTAGGCTGTCACTATAACACAGTTGTAGGCTGTCACTACAACACAGTTGTAGGCTGTCACTATAACACAGTTGTAGGCTGTCACTATAACACTAAAGCCATGGCGGGCTGACCCACGTTGGTATATTTTATTTTTACCGGCCTCTATTCTGCAACAGTTAATATCATCATTTATACATGCAAGGTGAAAGTCTCCTATTGCTGCAGGGTGTCCAATAATGCCCTACCCAAGGCTAAAAAATCTCTCAACACAGTCTACATCAAAGGCTCACAAGAATATTACTGTCTTGTTCCCTTCACGGCAGCAAGAAAAGTCACTGACGTTTCCCCAAGAGCAATCTCTTTTAACCTCATTTAACTAACCCTTAAAACGTTTCTCCGAGTGTTAAAATACGTTTTTTAAGTACGAATAAAGAGTTAAGAGGAGCTAAGGTCTCTAACAAGAGTGACGGCCATAGTCTTGCTGGATACCGAACAGCAATGAACACTGAGGAACTTCATTAAGATGGAAATGCAGGTGTTTGAAGTGTGGTGAACAGTTAGTATACTTCAGTGGAGCCTTCGTGCAGGATAATGAGAAAATTGAGTCGAACAATATAGAAAAAAACAAACAAATAAAACTACTTAATGCAAAGAAATGACAAGAAAAGTTTACTTGTGATCATATAGATAAAAGGATTTATTTTTTACCTATGGGTTTTTTATTTGTCTTTTAGTAATGAACAAACACTCAGAGCATTAATTAGTGATGTTCTCAGCAAGGAAATATATCTACACTAAACACTTGTCTCGTGAGGAGTGTACTTGTGTACTACATGATTGATAACATTACATTCACACTAGTATTATTTACCTCGAAAGTTCTGGTGAAGTATTGTGTTCTTAAAAACTGAACCCACGCTGACTACTACCACAGCTACGTGAATTCGATTTGAGATTTTGCCTGTGTGTGTATGTGTGTGTGTGTGTGTGTGTGTGTGTGTGTGTGTGTGTGTGTGTGTGTGTGTGTGTGTGTGTGTGTTCTGTAGGTGTGTTGGCGTGCGTTTGTTATTACATTTTGATATGTTTATATGTCTGTACACACGTGTGATTGTACGACCCACACCTACAACATAAATTTGTGTCTTGTAGGTGAGTGTGGGCTCGGACATCGCTTAAGTGTTGGATTAACCACCAGCATCTCCATACAGTGGTCACTCCTCACGTATTTAGAGCGTACATGTTGGTCCAGGGTCAACTGCAGCACCTGACCTGTGTTAAGTGCCTTGAACCAGAGAGAGAACCTCCCTCTCTGGTTCTGCCTTCCACACCTCAGCCAGACCTGGTGAGGCCTTGACACAATTATCCAGGGAGGACGATGAGAAGGGGAATGGCGAGGAGTTGGGTGGAATAGAAATTGGAGTGGACGTGTATTATGGGTGATGTCTGAAAGAGGGAATCAGGGTGGCATGGGGGAGGAGACACAAGAAGAAGAAGAAGAAGAAGCAGAAGAGAGAAGAGAGAAGAGAGAAGAGAGAAGAGAGAAGAGAAGCAGAAGCAAAGGTAAGAAGCAAGAAGAAGAAGAAGAAGAAGAAGAAGAAGAAGAAGAAGAAGAAGAAGAAGAAGAAGAAGAAGAAGAAGAAGAAGAAGAAGAAGAAGAAGAAGAAGAAGAAGAAGAAGAAGAAGAAGAAGAAGAAGAAGAAGAAGAAGGTAAAAGAAGATAAATAAAGAAGAAGAAGAAGAAGAAGAAGAAGAAGAAGAAGAAGAAGAAGAAGAAGAAGAAGAAGAAGAAGAAGAAGAAGAAGAAGAAGAAGAAGATAGAAGAAGAAGAAGAAGAAGAATAAGAAGAAGAAGAAGAAGAAGAAGAAGAAGAAGAAGAAGAAGAAGAAGAAGAAGAAGAAGAAGAAGAAGAAGAAGAAGAAGAAGAAGAAGAAGAAGAAGAAGAAGAAGAAGAAGAAGAAGAAGAAGAAGAAGAAGAAGAAGAAGAAGAATTAGAAGAAGAAGAAGAAGAAGAAGAAGAAGAAGAAGAAGAAGAAGAAGAAGAAGAAGAAGAAGAAGAAGAAGAAGAAGAAGAAGAAGAAGAAGAAGAAGAAGAAGAAGAAGAAGAAGAAGAAGAAGAAGAAGAAGAAGAAGAAGAAGAAGAAGAAGAAGAAGAAGAAGAAGAAGAAGAAGAAGAAGAAGAAGAAGAAGAAGAAGAAGAAGAAGAAGAAGAAGAAGAAGAAGAAGAAGAAGAAGAAGAAGAAGAAGAAGAAGAAGAAGAAGAAGAAGAAGAATGTATATAACTGGTGTTCCCATACCTAGTGTTTCAGGGTAAATCTACTGTTGGTGAACATAATGAATCTATATTAATATCGTCTTTCCACTCAAGGGAAACAAATAAGCAAAAAGGGACAACTATCAGCCAAGCCCCCCCCCCCTTCCCCATCCAGTGCCCCGGGCAGTGGGTGCGGAAGGCCGAAGTTTTCCCTTGAAGCTGAAACAAAATTATAATGTTTCAGGTCCGCCCCCGACAACTAGACACCATGGGCATCTCCTTCCCTGCCACGCCCCACACACCTCCCTCCTGCCACGCCCCACACACCTCCCTAAGTGCCACGCCCCACACACCTCCCACCCTGCCACGCACCATACACCCTTCCACCCCCTCCCCTTTCTGCCACTCACCATACACTTCCCACCCTGCCACAAAAACACACCTTCCTCTATGCAACGCCTACATACCTCCCCCTGCCACGCTTCATACACCCTTCCACGCCCACACACCTCCCTCTCTGCAATGCCCCACACACCTCCACGGTGTCGCTCATATATAAACCACCGGTGCCGAGTCTTCCGTCGCCTTTACTCCTCCCAAAGGTTCCTCACCCTGCCAGACCTCCAGCAACTACCCTGTCGTTGACCTTGCTAGACCTCCAGCCTCCAGTGACTACCCTGTCGTCGACATTGCTAGACCTCCAGCCTCCAGTGACTACCCTGTCGTCGACCTTGTTAGAACTCCAGCCTCCAGTACCTACCCTGTCTTTGCCCTTGCCACACCTCCAGCCTTCAAAACCTACCCTGTCGGCGACCTTGGTACTTGACATTTGATCTCAGTATAAATATATCTTATTTACATACAATGAGACGACATGATGACAATATTTCAGAGGACGTTCCACTTCAGTAAAGATTTTATTTACGGAATAGTTCCCCCGCAGTGCTATCCAATATTTTATAGAGGTTTCTCACGCAGAGAAAGATTGAAAATACAGTAAAAATATATCTGTCCTCAATATATTTCTTTTAATTTTCTTAAAACTTAACTTCAGTATTTTCTTAAGGTTTTCTGTTCTCGAGTTTTCTGTGTACAAATCATGACTTGGTTTCACTGACTGATCTTTCCTCCCCTGTACGAGGTACCTTATTTTACCTTCAATTCGTGGATGATGGATGTCTTAAAAGTTCCTTCTGATGGTCGGTGGTCACTTCCTGGGGTGTGTTGAGGCGAACCGAGGCAAATAGCTCCCAACTCTTCCCTGTGTTTTCCGTTTACCTCGTCCATCTTAGTCATGAAGGGCCATCTTCTATTTCACAAACCTTCAATTTCACTGGTAAACATAGGGTCGTGTGACGGGCTTCTATCTCTCAGTTGTAAACATCGAGTGACTTACAACGTTATGGTCTTCGATAACGCTTTAGGGGAAGACATATGACATTTTGTTCTCGTCATTATTGTGTTGTGGGAAATTATATTTTTACCACTAATTTACACAACTTTTAATAATTTCTGGGTTACTACCGTAGTTCCGGTCTTAATTATTCTCAGTCTGGAGGAAGATGAAGAAACTTCAGCAAAATTCCTTTCCTTTGTTTTCACTGAGAAACTCATTCCTTTTTATATCCCAGGAGAGACCTATACGTTTTTGTCCTCAAACTGAGACTATTTTCTTCTTATTTTCATTAAGAGATCCTTCATTAGATCTCAAATTATTTTCGACTGAAGAAGAGCGAATGGACTGTGATCAGCCATGTAATTAAAACCCTCAGCGGTCTAGATATTTTCGTATTCTGCCGTGTCCTAGGTGTTGGCGGCGAGGTCCCCGCTCAACACCATAAATACTCTGTTCTTTGTAGCGCAGTATGTGAAGTGAACGGGAAGTCATTTACAAACTTACTAACACCACGTCTGGGTGAAGGTTTCAGGCCCGTGTGTCTCGATCTTCTTCCGTAAGAGGCAGTGTTGATATAGCATACTGCAGACTAAGAAAACGTGGCCGCACTGCACTCGACAGCTGGGTGGACTTGACCGCCCCACCTCACCGTAATCAGTACTAAATGTGACAGGCTGGTGGAGTTTCTAAATATTCAAAAGACTCAGTAAATATACATTATATATTATATATCGATCTGTCCGATATCAATAAAGAAAACAAAACGAAAGTTAGACATATTTCAGAATCTTGTTAAAAAGGAGTAGAGAAACACAACCGAGAGCCCCTGCAGTTCTTACCAGTTGTTCTTATGCATTTCATTTGCTGGACTTCGCATAAATTCCAGGATAAGTATTGCAATAAACACGTAATAAATCAGCTTAAAGTCACGTTCGCGATTCAGCTGTTTTTTTTTTACAGGAAGGAATGTAAGCTTGGTTTTGTATTATATCATAGGAGGCGAAGAGTATGAAATCATTATTCTCTGTTATTCTCGACACGTTTCCAAATAAATATTATTCATTCTTAAAAAAAAAAAAATGATTAGATCAAATTTCAACCTCAAACGAAATTCTAAATAATTGACTTGTTTACTTAATCATGTATTCATTAACATAAGTAATATCTGATTACTAATATATTCATCCATTAATCCAATCTTTTTTAATATCTACTTTTTAAATTAGTATTCTTTCAATTCTTTATTAACTTTATGAATATTTTGCTTTTATGTTATTGTGTGTTGTATTTTATCTTCTTCTTTTCTTTGTTACTGACTTTAGTTTCGGTAAACCACCTCACTAGGTCGGTCAGGGTAGAGTCAATATGCTGTATTTTTCAGTGCGGTAGTGGCGGTGGTGTGGCGCTGTCTCCCGTCTGGTCGATACCCACCCCCCACCCCCCTCTTCCCTCACACAGGGCTTTGTTCGCCACCAATGTTGTTCACCATCAGCAACGTTATTCGCCAGCAATATTTTTCACCATCAGTAAAGTTTTAAGCTGCCAATATAGTTTTCGCCAGTTACGTTTTTCGCCACAAGCAACGTTTTTCGCAGTCATTAACGTTGTCCTCCGTCAAGAGCGTCGTTCGCCATAAGTACCATTGTTCACCAGTAACGTTTCTCTCTGGATATAATGTTTGCGACACAGACAGAAGATAATTAGACAGAGAAAAAAAACAACAACACAAAAGGTAGATAAACCTGGACTTAGATACATACGGAATATTCCCAAACACCCATTTAAAGATTCGTTTTTTAAGGGGTTCAAAATTGGCAAGACACCTGATTTTTAGTCCTAAATACATAACAGAAGTCTTCTTAAAACACATAGACAAAAACAGGTTTCAATAACAACGATGGGTCCCTGATATGACTCATAAAGCACCACGATATCCTGGCTCACTGTGGTTCATGTGTAGCCAGACCCGAAGCTATCCACCAAATCATTCACAATCTGCTAATGTTACCTCAAGTCAGGCCAAACACAGCATCCGATATCTGGTAACGTTGTTCGACCTCTTCTGACAAATGTCCATCTTCCTGGATCGCATTGGATATGTGAGAGAGAGAGAGAGAGAGAGAGAGAGTGTGTGTATGTGTGTGGGTGTGTGTGGTGGTGGGGGGGTGGGGGGGGGCTGAACTGTCATGTGCCCAAGAGGAAAAGTCTCTCAGCAAGTTAGTCTATCTCACACTTAATAACATAGTCAAAAAATCGTCACCTGTCACCTGTCCTGTTGAGTCACCTGTTCGACATTTCGTTGCCTCACATATTTAACAAAAACAACAAGTTGACATTTTAATTATATTTTCGATTTATGTTGTTGATATTGAAAGATGGTGAGCTTTATTATTATTATTATTATTATTATTATTATTATTAGGAGTAGTAGTAGTAGTTGTAGTAGTATTAGTATTGTCATCGTCATTCTTAGCATCTCTACAACGTACTTCATCTCGTGTTTCCTATTATAACCTTTGATTCATAACCTACCAGAGTGCTTAGCCTGAGTGAGTGTCGTGTATCCAGGTGGTTAATGAGGCTAATAATATCTTCTCAGGGAACCTCTACTAACTAGACTCAACACCTAGAAAGGCGTCATAATCTTCCTACAATAACCTACAATATCACTTTATAAATATTACACTAAAAATATGGATTATATCATGCCTTTTCAAGAGAGATTTTACCTTTAAGAAGTTCAGTAATTTACAGTAACTACAATACCATGGTTGTAGTTGACACGATAATTGACAGTCAGTAGATACAATGCCATGGTTGTAGATGACGATTATTGACACTGACAGACACAAGATACAGAGAGTAATGATGAATTAGTGTCACAGAATATATCATGTTTCAGTAATATCAACACCTCAATACTTTTTCATTGTTATTCCTATATTCATTTTACACTGCCTATCCTTTCTCTATTTTCACCTGCTTTTCCATCACCATTTATCTCTCTCCCCTCTCCCTTCCTCTCTTTTTTTTCTTCTTATCCCTCCTCCTTCATCATCACTCCTTCTCTTCCTACCACCCTTCCTTTCTTGTGTTCCCTTCATCCCTCCTTTCATTGTATTCTTCCCTATTCTTTATTTTCTTATAATTTCCTTCCCATACTCTCATACTGTCCACCTTCTTCTTTTATCCTTCATTCACTTACTTCTCCCGTTTTTTCCTTCTAATGCCTCTCCTGTCTTCTATCTTTCTCTTACCTCCCTCAATTCTTTTCATCCTCCATCTTATCATACTCCCTACCATCCTCCTCCGCTTCCATTTTCATCCCACAGTCCTTTTTCCTATTTTTCTCTTCCTTCCTCTCTCAACTTCCCATCATTCATCATACATTTTCAATATAACCCTCCTCGCCTCCCATCCCTCTTTCCAATCATTCCCACCTCTCTTTACTTCTAACACTCCAATCCTCCTTCCTTTTTCACCTACCTTTCTTACTTCCTTCCTTTCTCCATCCCTCACCCTCACCAAAAAAAATAAAACTATCCGTCTCTACCATTACCAGCGTTATTTCACGCCAAAATCTCTCTCTCTGACACACACACACACACACACACACACACACACACACTACTGGAGGTGTACACACTGCCATTCTAATGGGATATTGAATCCCCCTCCCTCCCTCCCTCCCTCTTCCCACCATCCTAACACCCTCCCACCCCCCCTACTAACCCCCGGAGTATGTCTTATGCTGAGACACGAAACTGTGGATCCCGTTTGTTTGACGATGCAGGAGAGGGAAATTAGGTGCCGACATATAGGAAGTCGGAAAGAGGAGTTGTAGGGAGGGTGGGGGAGAGGGAGGTGTAAGGAAGGAAAGAGGGAAGGAGGGAGGGAGGGAGGGAGGGTTAATTAAGATGATATGGGTTGGTTGTATGAAGCAGAGAGGAGGGATACGGGAGAGGAGGTGGCGATGGAAGAGGTGATGAGAGTTATCGTAGTGACGGAGGAGAGACAGTGATTTATGGTAGAGATAGAGAAATAGTCATTTACGATAAATATCAAAACAAATTCATGGTAGTGATAAAGAGACAGGGATTTCTGATAGTCAAAAACAGTGAATTATAGAAAGAATACAAAGAGACAGAGAATCATAGTAGGGCTTGGGAGATGGTAACACATGGTAGGAATGCAGGAATTATTTCATGGTAGAGATAGTAATGGTGATTTATGGTAGCGATAGTAAAAGAGAGTGGGTTGTGGTAGAGATGGAGAGACATTACAAAAGTTAAGAGCTAAACAGACCGAGACTGGGAGATACAATCTTGAGACAAGGGGAAAGAGACAGCGGTAACAGACAAACAGATGGAAAAGAGATAAAATGCTAATAAGTGGTACAAGAATATCTCCACAAACAGATCACACAGCAGCAGGTAACATAAGACAATACAATTACAAGTGAGTCTGGTAGGTAGCGTGTATACAGCGACCCGACGTAGACATAAGTCTGTGTGGCCAGCATTATATTCACCGGTTAATCCTTTCCCAACTATGAAATTAGGTACTTATTTACATCTGGGTTGACTACAGTAAGTGTACACCGGGAGTGAAATAACGACCATTAGAACACGAGACTGCTGTATCCCCACGGGAATTAGCAAGAAGAAATTATCATATGTACAGTAAGCCTATAGGTATTTCAACAGCAAGTTATTTTTTTCCATACTTGTCAAAACAACTCAAGTATAATTTAACAACAGAAGACGTAACGAGCGTTCTGATTGGCTGGTACAAGAATCAACAAAATGTACTTTTAAATACATCTTCCGGGTCATCTATAAGTCACTAATAATCTCTGGTGAAAATAATGTTATCAGCCAGCGCCAGGCGGCCAGTCCCCGCCCACCACCTGATGTATCACACCTTTTATCTCTTTTTTATTACTCCGTAAATTATTCCTCCAAAACAGTGATTAGAACTAAAAAAAAAAGAATATCAGTAAAGATATTTTGCCTTCAGAAAAGAGAAATTTGTACCTTAATGGAAAATATGCTTACGTAAACATGTCCCCTGTATTGAAAAACGTATCTGGAGACCGAAGCTGGTTATTATCAGTGTCTTTGAGGAGGAAAATTACCGATATGAATTTACTGATAACTGTAATATAACTCAGTCTTCTATGTTATGAGTGGGGTGTTTACTTCTTCGTTTTGTTACCATGATCTCTGTAACACAAATTAACTTACTCTTACTTAACATTAGTGATTTGTAGTGTTATAATGTAGAATATTAAGATTCATTGGAAGAAGGATAATTTTCAATTGTTGTTTCTAGTGTGTGTGTGTGTGTGTGTGTGTGTGTGTGTGAACAAACTTCGTGTACGAGCTTCAAGACTTTAGTTACTGAAGCACAAGGGATGATTATTAAAACTACAACCATTTGTAGTTGTGGTGGCAGTAGTAGAAGTAGTGGTGATAGCATTGGTATTAATGGTTGTACAGTATACTGTATGTAGCACTTACAATAACAGCAGCAAAAATAGTAGTAGTAGTAGTAAAACATATATAATATTAAAGCCCTATTGGTAGTCATGATAGTAGTAAAAATAGTCATGGTGGTAACAACGACGGTAATGGCAATAGATGTTGTATTTACACCAGCATTAGTAATAGTATTTGTCGTACTAGTATTAAAGTGTCTATTACAGAAACTGTAATAGTGATAGTGATAATAGTGGTAGTGATAACAGTTACTAATGCAGAAGTTTTGAAGGTAATTACAGCAGTAGCATCATCAGTCGTTGTATTCACTCACTATCAACTGTAAACCCATTGAGTGTACAGTATGCCATTCACATGTAATTATAGCCACAAACATTCACTCCCTCACAATTGGAAGCAAAACGCTAAAAATGATTCGCAATGTCAATAAGCTGCCTGGATAGAGTTTTACCCACGAATATAACAGTTTGCTAAAGAAACTCGTCACAAGAGCAATAGCAACGCTAACTTCCAAGTCGTTTCCTGCCAGCCGAATACTTTTCCAATTAGCAAACAATTTCAGGGAATTCTTCTATAAGTGAGTTTAAATACTCTAACCTTTTAAATAAATTGATGGTCAATAATTACAAACTTCGATCGACAACTTCGATAACAATTGTAAGCTAGCTGTATACTGTATATGTTGCTTATAATTAAGTTTAAATTTTGAAGTAAATGTACCAAATGAGAAAATAAAGTACCTATTGGATACATTTAGGGTTCTATACAATTGTCGTCTCTTGGTTAAGGCGCCTCTTTATACCGTCGCAGTATATAAAATACAATACCTTATACTAAAACCTATAATGATATTTGAAGTTAAAACCTATTGAATCTGAATCAATTACAGTGTAGCTAAAAAGAACTCAGAATATTATCGTTTAAACATAATTACTGGTATGAAAAAATTACGTTTTAAACTTAGTTGTGGACATATGTTAGATGGGCGTTGTTTTAAAAGACTTTTTGATCGACAGCTCATTAATTGCTGACAGCTAGAAGTTGTTAACACTCTACACAAACTGTTTACATTCACTTTACAAATTGCTCAGGTAATAACCATAAAAGGGAAGGAGAGTAGCGCTTCACTCTGCAGTAACAGATACTTTAGTTTGGTTTATGTACCTTAATTGGGGAACTCCAAGTACAAGTAATGACGATCTATAAAGCTGGTTAAGTAGATACGACTCACGTGTGTTTTATTAAACCTTTTGCTCTAGAGTTTTGCTTAATTGGTACAGGTAGAGGTAAGAGTTGAGGTATAGATGTTTTTCTGTACCATTACCGGTATATTTACGTAAGTCACTTTACAGGGTGTTTGGTGAAAGTCAGTCGGTCTAGTGGTCTCTGTGTGAGTCATTTAGTTGGTCAAGCAATCGGTCTGTGTATGAGTTATCTAATTAATCACTCGTAGTTATGTGGGAATCATGTATTTAATCATGCTCTTGGTTTGTGAGTCATCTAATTAGTCAGTCACTCTTGGTCTCGGTCAGTGCTTGAGTCATATAGTAAGTCACCAATTCAACAGGAACAAAACTACGCTGCAGAAATATTTCGTCAATTCGCTCACTCTTCACCCTCCCCTCCCTCCTTCACCTACCACCATAATCCAGACTTTCCCTAACAGTCACCAAGCGGCACCAGGCAATTCTAAATAATTAAATCAAATGCCAAGGTCAAAGGGGGCATTGGTTCCCTCTTTTTAAAACGTAATCTAACTCAATATCCCAAATGGTAAGTGAATCAGAAAGTTCAGTCCTGGAGAATCAAAATGGTTCAGGATTATATATTGATTTCCTATACTGGTAGATGAATCATTTTAAAGACGTTTCAGATGATTCAAGAAATTAATCAATGTATGGTAGATTAATTTCGTGTATGGTAAATTAATCCTAATTAAACAAATTTACGCATCAATTAATTATTTGTTGTCATTCAGAATTATTCAATATAAATTCCTCGTTTTATTTAATATATCAAACTAGTATTAATATCACCATGGGAATAGACAGCTGGGTCACGTTCTCTTGTCGTTTAGTATGGGGAAATTTATGACGTAATTCTTTGTCCTAAAATAAAAAGGAGATGGAAATTAAACTACAAAATAGGTCGATGTTATGTTGTTGTTTTTACCACAATCGGAAGTCATAGTTTAGTGTCCACCATCATCATATTCATCATTAGTTTCATCTTCATCATCATTGTCACTCCATTCATCATCACCATTAGTTATTATTTTTCATCACCATAAGTTTCATCAGTTTCACCATCACTGACATCATTTTCACCATCTTCACTGCCACCTTCTACACCATACACGCCATCAATCATCTACTCTGAGTCATCCTTATTCTATATCTCCATCTACTGAGTTTTTTCCTCTGGTCCTTCCCTGTCTCACGGGATCCAGTGTGGGATTTATTTGACGTACTGTTGATCTCCTGATATATGGCTTGTCTATTGTCATATCACTTCTTGCAATATGGTATGTTCACCATTACCTGAGATGTTGCAATATGGTCTTTCTACTATCACTTGATTTCTTGCAATATGGCCTACCCACTCCCACCCCAACTCTTGGAATATGGCCTACCCACTCCCACCCCAACTCTTGCAATATGGTCTACCCACTACCATCCCAACCCTTTCAATATGGCCTACCCACTCCCACCCCAACTCTTGGAATATGGCCTACCCACTCCCACCCCAACTCTTGGAATATGGCCTACCCACAACCACCCCAAATCTTGCACTATGGCCTACCCACTACCACCCCAATTCTTGCAATATGGTCTAACCACTATCACCTGAGATCTTGCAATATGGTCTACCCACTGTCATCTCATATCATTAACGCTTCCAATAACACCTTTTCCTTTACCTGGAGATCTCACCAAGTTACTATTAAACTGTGGACGTAAGACAGGCGAGGAAGAAGAAGGTAATTGCCAGCGTCATGTCCACTCACTCATGTTGTGGAGGAGTTACGGTAGCCTTTATGAGCTTACCTCTCATAACAGACAATATTTACTTGGAGAGTTTGAGGACTATTGTTGGTTGGGCGCACGTCTGTTGGAGGAGCCAGGAGAAAAGTGTTTGTGGGTGTTTGTGGTCGTTTGTTTGGGGAAGTATGTATGTGTATGTGTGTGTGTGTGTGTGTGTGTGTGTGTGTGTGTGTGTGTGTGTGTGTGTGTAGGTTTGTGGGTGTATGAGTTTGTGGATGTTTGTGTGTGGGTGTTTGTGTTTGTAGGCTTGTGGCTGTGTGGGTTTGTGGCTGTGTGTTTGTGGGTGTATATTTTTGTGGGTGTATGTTTGTAGGAGGGTTTATGTGTGGATTTTGGTGTAGGTATTTGTATGTGAGTGTTTGTGGGTGTACGTTTCTTCGGGAGTGTATGTTTGCGTGTGTGGGTGTTTGTAGGTTTATGTTTGTGCGTGGGTTTGTGGGTGTACGTTTCTTCGGGAGTGTATGCTTGTGTGTGTGGGTGTTTGTAGGTTTATGTTTGTGCGTGGGTTTGTGGGTGTTTGTGTGTGTTTGTGAGTGGTTGATAGGCGCCAAGACATGTCCACATGCCAGTGGGCCTATGCGCCGTCCCTCAGAGGACCACTGCTGCTCCGTGATCTCCTGCTGGTCTAGCCTGGGCCCACGAGGCACCCAGTTACCGTGTTTTGCCACGAGGCTGTGTACTGGCAGGGGAAGACTTACCCAAGTTAACATGAGAACATAAGAACATAAGAATGGAGGAAACTGCAGCGGGCCTATTGGCCCATACTGGGCAGTCCCGTTTACACCCAACCCCTATTGCTCATATAAGCATCCAACCTATGTTTGAAGCTATTCAGCGTATTCGAGTTAATGATGATATTTGGTAACTTGTTCCATTCATCCACTACTCTGTTTCCAAACCAGTGTTTACCTATTTCGCGCCTAAATCTAAATTTGTCTAATTTAAAACCATTGTTACGAGTTCGCTCCTGGTTGGATAGTTTGAGTACCTTTGTAATGTCCCCTTTGTTTAGCCCTGACTTCCATTTATACACCTCTATCAGGTCGCCCCTCGCTCTACGTCTCTCGAGGGAAAGCAAATTAAGATGCTTTAACCTGTCTCTATACTCAAGGTTCCTAATGCCCGGGACTAGTCTTGTGATTCTCCTCTGAATTCTTTCCAAGGATCCTATATCCATTCTGTAATACGGTGACCAGAACTGAACTGCGTAATCCAGGTGTGGTCTCACAAGCGCAAGATACAGTTTTAGGATGACCTCGCTAGTCTTGTAACTAACACTCCTTTGTATGAACCCAAGTACTTTATTAGCCTTGTTACGAGCAAAAACACATTGTTTACTTGGCTTAAGGTTCCTACTTATCATTACTCCTAAATCTCTCTCGCAATCGGATTTCTCTATGGCATCGTTGTTCATCTGGTATCTGGTTTCCCTGTTTACATCTCCTATACTGAGTACTTTACATTTGTCCACGTTGAATTACATCTGCCATTTTTCAAACCATTCGAAAAATTTGTTTAGATCTTCCTGTAGTTTTGCAGTCCTCGTCAGATTTAATAACACGTCCTATTTTAGTGTCATCAGCAAATTTACTTATGTTGCTGTCTATGCTGATATCTATGTCGTTTATGTATATAATAAATAATAATGGTCCAAGTACTGAGCCTTGGGGAAATCCACTAGTGACGTTGCTCCAATGGGATTTAGTGCCGTTAATGCTCACTCGCTGTTTCCTGTCCTGTAACCACGCCCAAATCCATTTAAGGACGTTACCTTTGATGCCACGTGCTTCTACCTTTTTAATTAGTCTTTCGTGGGGGACTCTGTCGAAGGCTTTGCTAAAGTCGAGATATACCACATCATAATTGTGCTCCTCGTCCACCGAATCGAAAACTGATGAAAAGAATGTTAATAAATTAGTTAGACATGAACGCCCGCTTGTGAAGCCATGTTGGAAATCATTGATCAACTTGTGCTTCTCCAGGTGGTTTCGAATAGAGTTTGAAATGATTGATTCTAGTAATTTGTCTACTATTAATGTTAGACTGATTGGGCGGTAGTTAAAGGATAGTGATCTATCCCCCTTCTTGAAAATCGGTATTACATTCGCTATCCTCCAGGATTCTGGTACTACACCTGTTTTTAAGGACATGTTAAACAACTTTGCTAAGGGCATACTAAGCTCTTCCTTACATTCCTTTAATACTCTGGCAAATATCTCATCGGGACCAGGTGACTTATTAGGCTTTAGTTTGTCTATTTGCTTGCTAACATCGTTACTAGTCACTACTATCTAGCTTAATTTGTTTTCTTCACTATCTCTGAATAGAGTCGGTGCCTCGGGTATCATGTTTAAATTTTCTGTGGTGAAAACTGTTGAAAAATATTTATTCAAATTATTGCTCATTTCTCCGTCGTTGTCAGTGAGCTCGCCGGTATCTGACCGTAGTGGTCCAATCTTTTCTCGTGTTTTAGTTTGATACATTTGGTAGAATCCTTTGGGGTTTGTCTTAGCCTCCCTTTCTATCCTTACCTCATTATTCCTCTTGGCTTTCCTTATCTCGGTTTTAACCCTACTCGCCAATATCTTATAATAATCCTGGAGGTAAATTTCGCCACGATTTATCCTTCTACCTATAGCAGCGCTTCTCAAACTATCTAATGTGGCGGACCGGCATGGTTTTTTTTCAATGTGCCACGGACCGGCGAGCGAAGCGAGCCAATCCCGGGGCCTATAGCCCCCCCCACCAGGAAAATCTTTTGAGATATGTCCTATTTCAGGGGCATTTTGAGACTATCTGTACTAAACATGAAGACATGATGTCTTATTCATTCTAAGGCCAATCATCATTGACGTAACAAGTCTTCCCAGTGTGCCAGGGACCAGTACCATATTTGTGCCATACAATTAATTGTTTACGATCAGAGAAAATATTATTTGAACATTCGTAGTAATATTATTTTATACAGGAAAAATATAATGAATATAAAAGTGGGTTGGGATGGGGTCCCAAATGACAAACACGCAGATACCCGTATGATGCTCTCTGTTCCACTTCTTGATGGTAACTAACCACTGACCTGTGACCTGACATCACAGACTGCTGATCCACACGTGTGGAATAGCAGGGTTGCCAGCTGTGTGACACCCTTCACGGCTGGCACGCATAGTAAAAAATCGGCCATTTCTTTTAATGGGATGCATACATTTATTTTATCCGAAATTAAATAACTACCATACTTAAAATAAAAAGATTTATGTTTTGGGTGGATATGGCGTAACTGGTGGCCGAGAAACGTGGCAATTCTGGCAACACAAGGTGATGCGCCCTATTGATATCCCCAGGTGTGGTTCCCACAGAGTCAAGCGCCACATCATCATGAAGGTGTTGTTATACTTATTTCAGTTCGCTGTTTTGCTTTTCATTATATCGCATTCGTTAGTTGCATAGCAATGACTTTTAACATGAGTGAGTAAATGAAAAATATAGCCAGCCATAATAAATATAAAAACTACAATGAAAATGTAAAAAAAAAAAAGACCGAGTCAGATGTCCCGGCAGTGTCACGTGGTGTGGAACGTGACTATCGTTTCTTTCTTTTCTGAAAACTCTCCGCGTACCGGCAGACGATGGCTCACGGACCGGCACCGGTCCGCGGACCACACTTTGAGTAGCACTGACCTATAGCCTTCCTTTGGCCAATGATGTTCTTCAAATAATTATTTATCCATTTAGGGTCATTGTTGTCTGATCTGAGTTTTTTGTATGGTATGTTCTGCCTTTGTGCATTAAGTAACTCATTATTTAAATTGTCGTGGAACTCCGCAATCTCAGATCTCGTTATTAGGTCGGTGTCATCTGTCAGGTTCACGCCCATGTGCAACACCCCTTCTCTCAGCTGCCTCTTTAAACTGTCAAAGTTTGCCCTTCTGAAATGTGGTACTTTAGTGGAATTTTCCTTACGTCTGCCCTGAAAATCTAACTGGAATCTAATTTCTTTGTGATCACTGTTTGCAAGTTCGTTCCCTACCTCGACATTGCTAATGAGGTTTTCTCTGTTCGACAGAAAAATCGAGTATATTACTACCCTGGGTGGGTTCGGTTATATGTTGACTTAGGAAACAGTCCTGGATCGTTTCGAGAAAATCCTCTGATTCTGAGTTACCCGTAAGGTCAGTCCAATCTATTTGGCCAAGGTTAAAGTCGCCTACTATACAGACTTTGTTGTGTATGGAAGCCCTGCACATTTCATCCCCGATAAGTCTCTCACTGACTCTATCAAGATTGGGAGGTCTATATATTGCTCCTGTGCTTAATTTTTCCCTACTGTCGATTAATTCTATCCAAATTGTTTCTGTATATTCTGCTCAGTTTTTATTTCCTTATTTATTTCACACTTCAGATTATCCCTGACATAGATTGCTACTCCGACTCCTTTCCTGGTCTGCCTATTGGTATGGAACAATTTGTAACCCGCAATTTGGTATTCGACCGATAATTCACGTGAGTCTAGGTTGATCCATGTTTCAGTGAATGCTATTATGTCAATTTTTTCGGTACATACCAAGGCCCTAATATCATCCATTTTGTTTCTCATACTTCTACTATTCGCGTAGTAGACATTTAAGTTAGTCGTGTTCTGAGTCCTCCCTTTACCGCGTTTAGGTTTAAACTCCCTGTCTAATTTAGTTTTGTCATCATTCCTAACACTATTTCCCTGTAATCTTTCATTTTGTTTACCCGCTCCCACTGCAGTCTCCTCCACCCCTGTGCCCATATGTTCCCTTAGCAGTTTAAAGACTTCGATATCTTTTGAACTGCCCCCTCTAGAGACCCAGCCAGCCAGTTACTTCCCAGTTCGCCACGAGGGCTAGCCAGCGGCGGTAGCTGAAAGCGAGAGGAAGCAAGTAAGCAGTGCTTGCACCTTAACACTAACTTCCTTCAGCCTTCATAGGGTAAGGACATGTGTAGTCGGCGCTGCCAGCTAATGCGGCCGTAGTTTCTTGACCATGGAGACAGCTGCCAGCCTGGTCTGTTGGGCCCTCCCCTTCCCCATCTCCTCCTTCCAATCTGGATTTATCAACATCCTCCCACCAACAGTAGAGTGTAAAAGATTGATGATCAACCTACAAGCGATATACAAAAGTGACAATTTCAACTCGAAAGAAAGAAACAAATGTTAGTGACAATTGTGCCTAGCGGTCAGTGTTGACCTGACCCTTGACGTGACACACTCAGCCTTCGGTACACTCGCCACCACCAACACTAGATGAGCACCCAAGAAACACTCCAAACTACACCAGGA
The DNA here is from genome assembly GCF_018991925.1 of Homarus americanus. NCBI lineage: Eukaryota > Metazoa > Arthropoda > Malacostraca > Decapoda > Nephropidae > Homarus > Homarus americanus. The sequence goes on from NW_024713681.1 coordinate 1,006,874, forward strand.
GAGAAGTGAGGACTCCCTACTCCACCCAGGTGAGGAACTATGAATTCCTAACTACATCACATGAGGAACAAGAGCAATCTCCAACACCCAGTGTGAGCTGGAGGACCTACCCGGATCACGTGGTGCATCTGCAGCTGTAGTGAGGTAGCGGCTTAACAGCCAGGCTTGGCGCCGACATCAGGTCATAAGAATGTCTACAAGACCAGCTACCACAGTACCAGATCTACAGTTAATCGATATGTTGACTGCATGCTTCTTATGTTTCTCTATTGAAAGCTTTTGTCAATCAAGTGACCCACTCCCCGATTTCACCATATGTAACTTAACATCTCTGTTCATTGTATATTTTCAGCCTTTGGGCTGCCATGTTATCTGAAACACCGTTAATTATTATTATTATTATTATTATTATTATTATTATAATGCTGCCACACTAGACGCATTACACCACCCTGTGTGTACACAAACACACTCATACACTGCCCCGTTGCTTTGCGGATTAACCTTGGTAGGTACAAGGCTATGGGAGTAAACCCCAAACGAAAAATCTGCGGTGGAGCCCGGAACAAGGAGACATGCTTACAGAGCTCAATAAGACCCCAACGGCGGTATAGGAGGAAAAGGTGACCAACATAGGAACCTAACGACTACACCGGAGGATGAAGGCAATGCATGATAAACAGGCTACTAAGCCGAAACCGAATAAAATGGGCTACCGGCAGTCCATTGCAACTCTCCATCTTCCCAGTCGTTGCAGCTACTTGCACCACTGCATCAGGAAAAGGGAAAGCCAAGATGTGTAGTTGCAGCCTGTGCTCCTGCCTTACCACATAAATCAACTCACGCGGAGCCATCGTCCAGCTCATCATATATTCTCATCATCAAAACTCCTATACCCCCAAAGTACTATGGCGACAGGCGAGTGGCAATGGGAGTCTCGAGTCACAACTGTGCACAAGGGCGGCTTAGACAAGATGGTCGTTTATGCACTGGGATTTAGGCAGCAGTGCATTCAGGTCCTGTCTGTAGTACTGAACAGCCCTTTCGAGGAGCCCCTTTGCTCACCCCACATGTGGAGGGGGCTAGAAAAGGTGCCCTAAACATAGCCTGCCTAAAGAACCAACCTTACTGGGCAACTGCTCCCAGTAAGGTCATACTTATGCGGTCGAAAACGCAACCATAATCACAAAATCAAAGCAAAAACAAACTATACAACACCTTATGGTCGCTGCATGGAATGCCAGGACACTTCAGGATACAGACATAAATGAGCATTCTGAAACAAGAACCGCCCTTGTGGCAAAGGAGCTGTCTAAGTATAACATCAACATTGCAGCCATTAGTGAGTCCCAGCTCCCAGACGAGGGTCGACTCACAGAACATGGGTCTGGCTATACCTTATTCTGGAAGGGTAAGCTTGCTGTGGAGAGAAACCGCATTTATGGAGTTGCATTTGCCATTCGCCAATCCATCCTACACAGGATAACTGAAATGCCTGTTGTGATCAACATGCGCCTCATGCCACTCAGAGTCCCACTGAATCACTCACTTCATGCCTACTTTATCAGTACATATGCCCCAACACTGGATGCAGAGGATAACATCAAGGAGACCTTTTACACCGACCTTGACAGAGTGCTAACGTCTATCCCCAGAGAAGATAAGGTGACTTAAATGCCAGAGTTGCTGACATATGGCAGGGAACCATAGGGAGTTACAGAGTAGGCAAGTGTAATCCCAACGGCCAACTCCTCCTCAGCAAGTGTGCTGAACACAACCTCATTATCACCAATACCTTGCGCTACCGCTCACAGGATGAGTGTGGGGGTGCACTATAAACTAGCCGCTGTAAGCGGCAAAATCAAATCAAAATCATTGTTTAGTTAGGCCAACAAGTTCAAGGGTTTGTGGCAACACTCACGATCCAAACACTAGCATCTCATTGACTACATCATTGTCAGTGAAAGAGATCGCCGAGATGACCTCATCATCCAAGCCATGAGTGGCTGAGACCACTGTGACACTGATCATCGGCTCGTCAGAGCCAAGCTCTCACTTCACGTCGCTCTAAAATGGAGAAGGCAACAAGCGTCCAAAACAGGTTTTAACACCAAGGGTCTGGAGGATCCAGCAGTAGCACATGCTTTCAGAGAGCAGCTCGAACATGGGTTGATGAAAAACAACCCGACGACAAACAACCCAAATCCCAGTGCCGAATGAAGTATTCTCGACACTGTCATGACGAAAACTTGCATAGGCCCTCGGCCAGATCGAAAAAAAATACACCGGGACTGGTTTGATGAATATAACCCAGAAATCAACGTACTCGTCGATGATAAACGTGCTGCCTTAACTGAGAAGCAGAAGAACTTTCAGTCATGGATCAAAGCTGATGCCTTCCAGAAGAAGAAAGCAGTGGCCCAGTGCAAACTTCGCAATCTAAGGAACGAATGATTGAAAAATATAGCATGTAGAACGCAAAAAACTTGCAGATCAACACAAGATGCACGAATTTTTCAATTTTACTACAACATTTTATGGGCCAATAGGGTGTGTCATACGGAGGCGAATTTTTTTTTTTTGAGTTTGAAAAATCGGCCCATGGTATTAATGATGTAGTTGTATGTACAGAATCATGTGATATCTTCAGATTTGAAAAGTTTTCATTTTTTGCTAGGTAAATTTTAACTTGAAATCTTATGAAAATTCAGTATTCCCACCCTTTTACCAACACCACTAAATAGCTTATTTAAAGTAAAGTAAATGTATCAGGTTAATTTATTAGGATAAAAATGATCCAGAATAGTGAAACGAATGATCTTGACACATTTATTAAATTTAATATTCATTTAGAAAACAAAATCATCAAATACAAAAACCGGTTTTACTACTACGACCCGGTGTTGCTGCACACCATAGAGAACATGTCTTTCTTGCTTCTGTTTCTACTCATCACCTCCCTGCTGACCACCTGAGCTAGGATGTAGCCTTCCCTCCTCCTGGCTGTACCACGTGACTGCTGGCCTCGCTCACTTGCTGTACACAACGCTCTATACTCTGGGTGTGCGAGGGCCAGGCAGGGACATGCATGGGGTTGTCCAGGAAAGCTCTGACTTGAACATTGGTGAGGCTGCAGGTAAGAGGGGCTCACTGCCAGCCTGGATGTTATCCAGATCTATGAGATCAGTGAGGGTCTTGGCACCTAGATTGACTTCAGGAGTCTTCCTGACCCTGAAGGAATCGTCACCAACTGATTCGTCATGCCCAGATCCTCTCATAAGTCTCATATCCAAGATCTTTTTGACTGCCCCTCTTCTCTCCTCCTCATCCTTACTGCAGAGCATTGTCTGCAGAACTGCCTCGGGATGAGCATACCAGGAAGATCTCCTCACAGTCTGCTCCACAATCTGAACAACCTTCCTTGGCTGACTCCTCAGGAGCTCAAGCTGGAAGAGAACATGCCTCGGACCTTCGGAGAACAATGACTTGACCTTGGTGTTGAACCAATTTGGCAAGTAGACACTCACGATGAATTGGACAATAAGTCTCAGGTTGTGAAGCTGGTTCCTTTTCAGTTTATGATGAGCGACCCAAATTCTGCAGAACCTGAGAGCCGTTGTGAGCCACCTAGAATGTGAGACTAGACCTATCTGCAGGTAAGCAAGTCTATCAGGCATGACCCCAGTTTTGATGGCACTGCAAATCATGTAACCATAGTGCTGGTCAGTACTCCGGGTCAAATCCCAATGACGGTAATAATGCCAAGCTCCATGGTGAGGCCAGCGTGATTTTTTTCCAAAGCTCGGATTTGACTACAACTCAGTAGCGAGTCCATCTTGCCAAGAAGAGACCAGCCATCTGTTGTTGAAAAGTCTTGCCATCAACCTGGATCAGCAGATCTCTGAGTGGCAACTCTGCATTTATTAGAGGTCTAAGCAATCGACCAGCTTCCTCCCAATCTTTCACTCTATCACCTTATGACCCCCCCTTACCACCTGTGTTCTGTTGTTGGTGCTGTCCTCAAGCTGCAGGGGTCTGGTCTACGTTCACTCTCTCTGGAGCCAGTTCTGTCAATATCTGCCACTATCTCAGCTGGTTCTGGTGTCATCTCTGGAGTGAAATGCCACAAATACTTCCCTCCTGGTTCACTGCAGCAGGAGTAGTGTTCCTCCTTCACCATGGCAGAGAACAACTTGTCAGAATCTCCAACTTTCATGAACACTTTAGTGTCATCCCTTCTCCCATCAAAGAACAAACAATTGATTCCATTTTCTCTTATCCCCTTATCAAACTCCTCTTCTAGGTTACTGACAAGTTTCTCCTGAGCTCTCCTTGCTTTGTTATGATCTATCACCAGGTGAACATCATCAGGTGTTATCAAACCACCGTCAATCCAGGCAGCTGTTGCTATCTCTGCAGTTTCTCTGAGACCAGTGTGGTGTCGCATGCTGGCCAGAGCTATGCTCGGGATATCTTTCCTATTTCGAATCTTATGCCTGGAAGGTTTGGGATCATCATTTTCTGGGTTAGGGACAAAGTCACCATTCTCCTGGTCAGCACTCGGATCAGCCATGGGGAAGTCATTAAACTCTGAATCAGCTTGACTCCAATCATCGGCCTTTTTTACCTCACCCTGGGCCTTCTCAAGTCTCTTTTCCTCGGCAACTCTTCTCCTCTTCTGTCTCTCTGTGGCAGCCTCCTGTCTCTTGGACTCCGGAATATCTTGGCTAGAAATCATGAGAGCCCCTATACAGCCAGTCTTCTCTCTCTGTGCTTTGACAAATGCAGTTCGATCAGGAATCTTCAGTTCACGCTTGCAAATACAGGAGATGTGGGCCTCGGATTTACAGTCACGATCGCATCCAAACTCAGGACAGAGAACAATTGGGCACTTGCAAGTAATTATGTCAAATAACTGGTCCAGTTGCTTGGCAAAGCTGTCCTTAACTGCAAGTTTTCCTCTCCCAAGAGAGATATCTCTTGCCTTTTCCCAACTGGCTAGCAGTCTCTCACTAATCTTCTTCTGACTTGTTATGACTGAGGCTTGAACTGAGCGTTAGCCAGAGTGTACTGTGCCAAGACAGCTTTGGTCATATCACTGGCAATGTCTTTGTTTGTGTAAGTTCTTTGGTTCTTTTCACTGATTTGCCTGATTAAAACACCGTATCTCAAAGCATCTCTCAATGTAGGCAACTCCGACTTCAGGAGCTCTCTCCCAGACCCAAGATAGTGACTGAGATGGCTGGATTTTTGGTTCCTCGTCCTGACACAAGCAGCCATCGCAAATATTATCAACTTATAAATGCATCAGAATCTGAAACAGAAAAAATATTGTTAGTTGGGTTGTTAAAGAATGAAGTCAGAAAGCAATGTTCACTATTTAATTGTAATGCACTAATGCAGCTGTACGTTAGATTTTCGATAAATTTCACGTTAAAATTTACCTAGCAAAAGGTTGCAAAATATTGAAACTGAAATTATTTTCTGTTTATATATACTAAAATCTACCAAAAAAGTGATGGGCCATTAGTTTTAGCTGATCTTCCCTCCTATGACACACCCTAATGGGCCAATCACTCATGGCGCAGCTCCCCTCCGCTCATCCAACGATAACTTCCTAATTAAACACGAAAAAAAGCATCCTTCAGCACTGGAAAGAGCACTACCATTCGCTGCTCAAGTGAAACACCGATGTGGATGTCATGACTACACAGCAGGTCTCTCAGCACCTAGAGATGACCCACCTCAGCTATCCTGCATTCCTGGATGAGGTAGCTACTGCCATTAAAAAAACAAGAAAGCCAGAAGGTCTGATAAACTTCCAGCCGAGGTGTATAAAGTGTTACAACCTTTGACCTCTTAGGTTTAACAATGCACAAATTCAACTTCTCTTTGTATCGAAGGTCCAAGGAATAGATCCCACCAAAATCATCACCTCATTACTGTGGGGTATATTGAAAATCATGATGTACATTTAATTACATATGTTAACAAACAAACAATAAATATATCAGTTATGTACAAAAATAAACAAATACAAACATATAAATCACTATATAATACTTGGTGTTCATAAAAGTCGAGCAAGGTTTACACATTATGCCACTAGAAATATACAAGAGGAGAGGAGATACTTATCTTATGGCTGCCAGCACAATACTAAAAGCCACCCGGCTTGAGAGGCAAAACAAACAGAGCAGAGGCGGGCGGAAATGACGTTACAAACAAAAGACGTTCACGTTGCGAATCCGCAACATTACTTTGTTTTACCTAACACATCGAAACCATTGTTACATTTCACGTATAACATATAATATCTAACTTTTAACTGCTTCGATGTGTACACAACGAATGATTAGAAGTTCATACGCCGACCAGTAATCTAATCATTGGTTCATATTTTCGACACTCGTAACAAAAGTAAGAGGACACCTGCTTACCAGCCGTCTCCACTCTCTTCTGGGGAATATATGGGAAAAGGAGGAAATCCCCAAGTTCTTAAAGACGCCTCCATCGTCAATATTTATAAGAACAAGGGAGAATGGTGAGGCTGTGGAAACTGCTGTGGAATCTCGCTGCTGTTCGTAGCTGGCAAGCCTATCGTCCGAGTACTCCTACACAGACTTCTTCCTGAGGCGGAAAACTTCCTCCCAGAATCTCAATGTGGCTTTAGACCATCATGTGGCACCACTGACATGATGGTTGCTGTCCGCCAGATACAGGAAAAGTGCAGAGAGCAGAGTTGTGACTTGGACATGGCCTTCATTGACCTTTCGAAGGCCTTCGACTCTGTCAATTGTGAAGCCCTCCGGCAGACCCTCAGTCGTGTTGGCTACTCACCAAAATTCACTGCCATTGCGAGACAATTCCACGATGGCATGGACGGCGGTGTCCTACATAATGGCACCCAGTATGAGTTCTTCCCCATCCAAACAGGGGTAAAACAAGGATGTGTACAGGCATCAACTCTCTTTTCTTCGCTGCCTTTCTTACTCGTGCCAGTGTCAATTTAGCCAGCAGTATGGACATCCAGTACCGGATGAACCGACTTTATAACATAAGACGACTCCAGGCAAGAACAAAGGTGTCGGGAGCTTCCATTACTGTACTTCAGTATGCAGACGACCTCATCCTCATTGCTCACACTGTACCTGACCTACAGGAGATCCGCAACACCACAGATGTTTATGCACACTTTGGCCTTGAGGTGAATGTACATAAGACTCAGATTCTCTTTCACCCTGTCCCTGGTTCAACCACACCTCCAGCTTAACGGTACTACACTCTTTAATGTTGCCTACATTCAGTATCTCGGCTCCCACCTGCCCACCCCCGCGGACATCGATGAAGAGATTCAACATCGGATCAGATGTGCATCTCAAGCCTTGGGCAGACTCCGTACCCGAGTCTTCAGCTGTAGGGGTCTGAAATTATCTATAAAGCTGCCTCTGTATTGAGAAGTGGTCCTCCCCACCCTGCTGTATGGCAGCGAGACATGGGTCCCAGACAGGAGGCACCACAATGCGCTATAAACTTTCACCAACGAAGTCTATACTCCATCCTCCGAGTTCGCTGGGAAGACAAGAGAATAAATGCCACTATTCTCGCTGACACCAACTGTAGGATCATAGAAGCTACCATTATCCATGAACAACTTCGTGGAACTGGCCATGTTACTCTCTCGGACGACAGTAGACTGCCAAAGCAGCTACTTTACAGTCACCTAATGAATGGTAAACGTGACGCTGTCGAATAACGGAAAAGGTGTAAGGATAGTCTTAAGACAAACCTGAAAAGTGCCAAATCGACCCCTTCACGTGGGAGACAATCACTCCACACCATCAAGCTTGGAGGAGCACCACACGAGCAGGTTGTCAATACTTCATGGAGTTGGCCCGACTGCATACCGAGGCAGATAAGCGCCAGCGCAGATAAGACATTGTCACCTCCCCTCCAAAGGTGCATGTTTCGACGGCCTTGGCGATCCCGTATCGGCCTCTCGAGTCACCTCAGAGCTCAGCAACGAAGGTGACATCCTTAATAACTTGTATCATTGCATGATAGCTGGATGATCGTCATACTCGATTCCAATTGACAGCAAAGTAGTAGTAGTAGTAGGATAGCTACTTATGTATTAGCATATTTAAGTTTAAGGTAATACAATGGTGGCGAAGGTGTGGCTATTAGGGGAGGATGGAGGCCATTTATAAAAAAAAAGTAGTAGTAGTAGCAGTAGTAGTAGTAGTAGCAGAGAGACTTTAAAACAACTGAAAGAAAAACATCCCTCTGCAAGTGATGACGAAGGTATCAGGTTTCAGGGTGCCTATATCCCACCAAATGCTGTCCTGTTCGAGAAAATAACAGGAGGGATGGTGTGGAAAAAGGCACTGAAGACTCAGGGAGGTGCCGGCCCTTCAGGTCTGGATGCAAACGGATGGAGAGTCATCCTCAGCACTAACAAGTTTGGCCCCGCAGCAAGTGACCTCTGCACGGCCATTGCCGTCCTTGCAAGAAAGCTGGCATCCTCATGCTGCCATCACCTTCATGCTCTGACGGCCTGCCGCCTCATTCCCCAGGATGTAGGCCAATAGGAGTGGGGGAAGTGCTGAGGCGAATCATCGGAAAATGCATAATGGAGGTGGTAAAGGACGATGTCAGGGCAGCAGCAGGGAACCTGCAAGTTTGTGCTGGCCAACAAGCTGGAGGGGAAGCTGCCATTCACGCCATGAGAACGATATTTGAGCAGCGTGATTGTGAGGCCGTTCTCCTGGTCGACGCTTCAAACGCATTCAACATACTTAACCGCAGGGCCGCACTGCACAACATCAAGATCAAGTGTCCAAGCTTTGCAATGTACGTTGAAAACTCATATAGGAATCCATCAGACCTCTATATAGTAAACAACAATGCCCTAAGAGGTGATACCATCTTACAGTCAACCGAGGGAACAACACAGGGGGACCCTGTTGCAATGGCAATGTATGCAATAGGCCTATCAGTGCTCCAACAAGAAATAAAATTTGAAACAACTGGGGTCAAACAAGTGGCGTATGCTGACGACCTTACAGGAGCAGGAAAAGTGGAGGACATCAAAAAGTGGTGGGACTTGGTAACATCGCGAGGTCCACAAATAGGGTACCACCCAAACGCCAGCAAGTCCTTCCTCATCGTGAAGCCAGAACATTATGAACAGGCAAAGGAGGTTTTTGGCGGAAGCGAAGTCAAAATAACTAAGGACGGCCAAAGACATCTAGGCGCAGTAATTGGCACTACGGACTTCAAGACCGAGTACGTAGCGGGAAAGGTGAATGAGTGGGTTAGTGAAATCCAAGCTCTGTCTGAGATTGCTAACACAGAGCCACATGCGGCTTTCGCTGCATTCACCCATGGAGTCAAGCATCGTTGGAACTACCTGATGCGTACTATCCCTGGTATCGGACCCCTCCTCCACCCTCTGGAAGAAGCTATCAGTGTCAAGTTCATTCCCAAATTAGTGAAACACACTCACTTAACCCCAGCAGAAAGAGAACTTCTTGCACTTCCATCAAGACTGGGAGGGATGGGACTGACCAATCTAGAGGAGATTGCAGCCACCAAACATCAAAATTCACTTAAGCTCACGGCAGCCCACACGGACCACATAATAGCCCAAAACACAACAGGGGAGGTCGTGACCGGTGAAGTAAACGAGATTCGTAGGTCCATTACGACAGATCGACAGCAATGCCAAAATGATAAGTTGCAGCAACTGTTGCTGCAGGTTCCAGAAAATTTGAAAAAAAAGTAGCTATAACGCAGGAGGTGGGCGCCTCGAACTGGTTAACTACGTTACAGATAAGGGCAAATGGTTTCAGTCTTAACAAACAAGAATTTACAGATGCCATTGCTCTAAAGTACGGTCGGCCAGTAGAAGGTTTGCCCTCCCAATGCGTGTGTGGCTCTTCCTATGACGGCGATCACGCCATGGTGTGCAAGAAAGGGGGCTTCATATGCATGAGGCATGATGAAGTAAGGGACCTTACAGCAAATATGTTGAAGGAAATCTGCCGGGATGTCATGGTAGAACCGACCCTCCTTCCATTGGATGGTGAGATCCTCCAACATAGGACTTCAAACACATCTAACGAAGCCCGTGTTGACGTCAGTGCTCGAGGATTCTGGACGCGAGGACAGCGAGCTTTCTTCGACATCAGGATTTTTGATCCCATGGCCGCATGTCACCGTAACCTAGCTCTCGATGCTGCACATAGGAGGAACGAGAACGACAAGATAAGGGCATATGGGGAGAGAATCCAAAACGTTGAGCAAGGCAGCTTCACTCCCCTAGTGTTTACAACCGCTGGTGGGATGGGACCAAGTGCAAGATGTTTCTACGCCAGACTCGCGGAGGTGATCTCCGAACAGAAGCAGCAGCCCAGAAGTTTCGTTACAGCCTGGATGAGATGTCGACTGTCTTTCTCTCTCCTTCGGTCGGCTTTGCTCTGCCTCAGGGGAATGAGAGCTTCTGCCCCAATTCCGACAACTGCTGCAGATATCGACTACGAGGCTACAGTCACTGAATGCCGCATAGATCTGCGGCTCAACTAATTTAACACAGATAGGATAGCTTCTTATGTATTAGGATATTTAAGGTAAATAAATGGTGGCGAAGGTGTGGCTATTGGGGGAGGCTGGAGGCCATTTAAAAAAAAAAAAAAAAAAGTGGTAGTAGTAGTAGTAGTAGTAATAGTAGTAGTAGTAAGGTTTGTGAGTGTATGTTGATGTGCGGGCTTGTGTGTATAAATGTGAGTAATTGTGTATGTGCCTGCGTGAAAGCTTGAATGCAGCGAAGACTGTTAGCATAATACATAGGGACCTAGGTTTTATGCTTATTTTTAAATGTTAATGGTACACAAAGGAAGGATTAGTTTTATAAGAATGAACAGCCATTTACGTCAGACCTGGCGTCACTAACAGACAGGTTGAAAAGAAGCACCGTGGGGCTGGTAATAATTGGGTGAGCAATGTGGGTCTGATAAAAGTGGGAGGGGCACCGCGGGTCTGGTATCACTGCACGCCTCGTTGGCCAATAACTGTACAGGTACAGTGCGGTAAGGTGTTCCTTCACCCCCCCCGTGGTTACCCGTGTCTCTAAACGGCCAACTTACAGGTAATTATGACCTATAGCAAACCCAGCCACCAATCACGTCCGTCGTTACGCCACCATTCGTTCACAATTTTTTTTACGGGGATTAGCCCACCCGTGCACAGGTCACTGACTCACATCGGGGCCTGGGGGGGGGGGATGTAATAATAATAATAATAATAATAATAATAATAATAATAATAATAATAATAATAATAATAATAATAATAATAATAATAATAATAATAATAATAATAATAATAATAATAATAATAATAATAATAATAATAATACACACACACACACACACTTCGTCTCGCTTTAAAACAATAACCATCAACCTCACACGACTACCGTTTTAATGCTAGTCTGTCCTAAGGGTTAAAACTCCGAGGGTCGCATTTGGTCTCGGGGTGGAGGAGGGGAAGAGACTGGTATGCGAGGACTGAGGTATAAAAAGGTATAATGGTAAATGGATATTGGGAGTGAATGACTTTTCGTCTTTGTGTCTAGTGTGTTGTGGTTGAGGGTTGTGGGGGTTGTAGGTTCATCATCATAAAGTTTAGATAGATAGATAGATAGATAGATAGATAGATAGATAGATAGATATTCAGTAAAATCGTTAGACACGTTTATAATCGGTTTAGCATACAGGTATGTATAGACAATGCAGGTGTATACAGTTCAGCGATGGAGGATATAATGTCATGTTTCTCAGCGTCGTCAACAGGTTTTTAATAATTCGAGATTCACGCTGTTGTGGTCTCGAGCTAAAATAATTAATCTGAGATTCACAGATTTATAAATTTTCGTAGAGTCAAGTCAGTGGATTGTAAAAGGGAAGGGGAGTGGAGGGGGAAATAGTTTTTGTGATGGGATTCTGCCGAGACTACTCATATCTGCAGCTACGAAGATGGGAAGCAGGGGATAGTCACGGACAAAAATTTCCTTTACACTCCTGTTTGAAATTGCATCAGACCCAAAGGAGATACAAGAGCGTCATTTATGGGTAAAGAAACAGTTCGGAGACTCATTCCAGCAGCTCGGAGTCACAGGCGCTTGATGAGACGTCTGTTTGTGGCGGCACTTACGAACATTTGAGACTATAGACTCAGTATCTCTCAAGTGCAAGACAAGACAGTTTCACAAGATGTCCCCTCTAGTCTCCCCCCCCTTCCCCCCCGACGCCCCAGTTCCCGTTCCCCTCCTTTAAAAAACAAAAACAAGTATATTTTGTGAGATTATCATACCATGTTATTAACTTTATATTGGAATTGATGATAATAACGAGGTCATATTGGAGTCGGCAACATTGTTTACTAAGTGCATTTCCTGCTCGTGATATATCAGGTGTTACGGGCGACTGAGTGTTGCACAATATGTCTTATTTATTAGAAAACTTACAAGAATTACGAGTGTACAAAAAGCATCGTTTCTAGGAATGTGATATTTGGTACATTGGACGTATTGACAATCACAAATCAAAACAACTTTACTCAGTCTTGATCGATGTATAAGTGAGTTTACTGATGAGAATACACACTTGCTTTACTTGAACCTCAACTGACGTACAATTTTCTGAATAAGACTTCCCCTCTATGTGAAAGTCTAGCCTTTTCCAGGAACACAACATATGCTATTCTGATACCCAGGGAGATATACGGACATCCCATTGCCTTGTTATGGGTTGACAGAAGCCCGAGTGCCTCTACCTTGTCCGTAAACTTCTTTACTGTATTGTATTATTGCACATCGACCGACAGTTTTGTTGTGGTTCACTTTTTGTCATACCGTTTTATATGGTATCCCATTGATTTCTTATTGTAATTGTCTGTATTGTATCGTGTGTAGTTTTGAACCGTTATGTATTATTTACAGTAAATTGTTTGGAAAGAAGTGGTAAGTAATCGTATGGTATGGTAGTGTCGAGTATAGAATGGCACAGCATCGCGCGATATAGTATGACGTCGTATGGTACCATGATGAAGTATATTAATGTAATGTTTTCTTCTCCAGACTGGCGGTTGTGTTGCAGCAGCGCGGGATCGGATAGGGTGAAGAGCGGTAGCGTCACGGTACTGAGGAGGACGGCCACCTCTGTGTTAGTCAGCTGGACGAGACCTTCCTTCCACAACCTTAAATACGAGATAACCTACAAGCCCACCAACGCCAAGTGGGTTCCACCTACCACCAATACTATGTTTCTTTCTTCTCTAGTTTTCATAATTAATTACAGGAACATTTGCCAAAGCACAGAATCAAATACTCTTGACTTTTCGTAGTCACAGCGTAAGAAGAAACCAGTCTTCGTAGTCAGTGACTGCTCTGTTTGTTGCAGCCTACAATCGAACATGCTGGAGTTTTCACAGTTGAATGCTGGCGAGTTTGTAGCGCCACAAGATCAATCACGCTCGAACATTCGTAGAAATTTTGTTTTGTTTGCCGTAGCTTATACCTCATACGTGTGCTTCTCCCTATATGTCGCTTGAATATTTCGCAGGTAACAATCCCTGATAGACTAGACAGGCTGCGTGGAGTGAAGTAAAGAGCCATACAAAAATTCCATTGGCGTAGCAAATAGCACAAGAATACTATATCTATAAGAAAACTTAGTAGGCAGAGAGAAGGTTAAGGGGTGAAGACAGAACAAGGTGAACGAGAACAAGGGTGGTAAAGGAGTGTATAGGCTTAGGCACCCTGTATCATCCATTAGAATACTTACTTTAACAGAAGAGTGAGTTAGACACTGGCACTGGCGCCTAATTCCCATGTGTGACGGGTTGATATATCATCTCAGAATAATTGCCAATTAAACACGCATCTACCTCACAAGGAATATCGTTCAATAGTTCAACGAAGGAAATAGCCCTGTTGTACATTTAAGAAGAGATTCATTTTGATTAAATTTTGGGATGTGTGTGTGTGTGTGTGTGTGTGTGTTGTGACGTCAGAGCTTGAACTGGGTTACCAGGATCAGCGCAGGATGAGGACAGAACACACACACACACCCCGGGTGTTATCTACCACCATCCCATGTTGGTCATCACCAGTTTGATCAAAATTTCTAGGACTTTCGACCAAGATTCTCTTCAACAAGGGCTTGTTAGCGAAGACCAGAGCTGCTGCATTGCTCCTCGGGTGATGTGTGGGCTTCTGGCTGCTGTCCAAGACACACCAATTAGCAAATGCCCAACACCATATATCTTATAACATCAACGTAATTAACGCTTTAAGTGATAATTCCTGCACCTGAATTCTAGACAGGGCTTCAGCTGTGTGTGTTCGCATTAGCTTTGTAACACAAGATTGTACACAAGTCTTCCGGAAATACAGGACAGTTCTCCGCATACACTAATTAATGGTTGCCGCTTGTGTAACGAGGATGGCCGGCCCAAGGGCCACCTAGGCGTGAATTTGTTTAAAATGTAGAAGCTGTCTCCAACTTAACAACCACACCCTGAGTTAACGAGCTGCATGACCCAGTGTCAAGGAATAGTCCAAGAAAACCGGACAACTCACCAACTGCACTAGTTAACATTACCAAGGGATACGATCCGCAAATCGATTAACATCCAGGGGCCGGATACTCAAAACAACCCATAAGTAAATTTAGCATAATCAAAATTTAATTACAGTTCCGTAAGCAGTTCTTAAGTTATCGTAACTCTAGTGTTTACCCTGTAAATTCAGTTCTCTTGTCAGAAGGTACATGGCAGTGCAGGAGCTAGTTGGCCAATCAGCGCTCAGTTAACAAAATCATCAACCAATCACAAGAGAAGGAGAAATCAGCTGAGAACGACGCACGTAATATAAGTTTGTAAACAAAAGATGGAAGGACAACCACCTGCAAAGAAGAGACGCCCAAATTTCAGTAAGGCGGAAGTATACGCCATGGTGTGTGAAGTCACCAAGAGAAAGAAATTAATTTTAGGGAAGTTGGACTCGAGATGTACAATCAAATTGAAGAATCATGCCTGGGATGAAGTTGTAAAGGCAGTGAATGTTGTTGCTCGAATCCCCCTGGTGTTTTCTTTTCAAAGTTTGGGTCATTTGGTCTGAATTGTCTTCAAGTTCATACAAAAAAAAAACTTAAATCCTGAAATTATATTGCATTAGCCTTAAAGTTTCTAACATTAATACTCTACCCTAGGATATTGTTCATGGAAAGACTGGAACTAGGCCTAAGGTAGCTGTTAGACAAAGTGTCTCACTGACAGCCTGACGCTCACCAATATTGCCATGTACATATTCTCTAACCTAACCTAACCTAACCTAACCTAACCTAACCTATCATAACATAACATAACATAACATAACATAACCAAACCTAACCTATAAACTATTCGTATAATTTCCTATTTAAATATTCTTCATGTTCTAACTAAATTAACTAGGCCCCCACGTTTAAACATTTATTTGACTAAGACTGAAAAAAGCAGTTATATAAGCCCCTAGCTTAATCAAGTTAATTGCAATCCATATTTTACGCCTAATATCATTTAATTTTGGCTAGCCTATGGAAATTTAGAGCCTTTCATGTTATCATAAGCCATATACATAAGAAAATAGGTATAGGTTATTGGTTGAATATTAGAAAAACAAGGCGAGGTCTAGGCAGGAATATTCACTTGACCTCATATTTGGCTTTCATTACTGAGGGATATTTACGGCTATACAACATTAATAAGGTCTATCTGTAAGTTTACTCAGTCATAAAAAAATATTTTTACCTTAAGTGTGAACAATACAAACCTTCTGTTTTGGTAAAATATACTTTATAATTTGTAAGAAGACAAAAGATGCGTCTCTTCCAAACTACGACAAATAGGAACACTCAAGCCTCTTATTATCGTAAAAAAATATTATATTTCAGTATGCTGATGTACAAAACATTTTCTTCATTATTCTATGATAAAACAAGTCTAACAAGCATTATTACAACATATATTATTATTAGTATCATTATTATTTATACAATCGGGAATTAGCGACTACTACATCCGGGTTGAGTGTTACAGAACCTCAGGAGGTGGTGTAAGTTATGCACTAGATTATGAGCTCACTTACGGAGTTCGATGTCAAATATTTGTTTTGAGTATGCCATCTGTGTTTTGAGAATACCGATCTGAGACTGTAAGTCCAGTTACGGGGTAAACAAAGACATACAGTCCCATAAATATTTTTGAATATCCGGCCCCAGGTCCCCAATTACTGATGGGTAGACAGAGGCAAATGGCGTAAAGAAACTTGCCCATAGTTTCACCCTACCCGGGGATCGAACCAGAGTCTGCTCGCTTGCGAGGCGTGCATGCTGACCGTTACACCACAGGTCGCCACTTACACTCATTGTGTCACTTTATATTACCAGAAAACTAATACGCATGTGATAATTATTTTATTAATTTGGGGGACAGATTTTTTGTTACTAAATCAGCGAGGCATAAAACTCGTACTGGTCTAGCTGGATAGGTTGAGGCAGGAGGGGACTGGAAAGGGACTGACCTCAGTAACAGTATAGTATTTTACCAACACAATACTTCACTGATTCATCAAATTTAATGAATATAAAAGGCTTAATTAACTGATCATTCGTTTTAGAAATAGTTGTAACATTATGACACGTAATTACTGTCAATCAGGAAACTGTTGTATGAAACTCAATTAATTGGCTGAGTTATGTAAACACGTGTTGTTCACAGAATTTGTTGACCAAATAACTACACGCTTCGTCACGCCAGAGCGATGATCCCATTAATTAGTGATATGTTTCAGGTGCTGTCGTGTGGAGGTTTATGTAATATCAAATTATCTATAACTACTGTAACTTTTAGCATACAGCGGAGATTTTTAGTTTCTTAGTTGGGCGATTTGCTTTAATAAAGGAGAAAAATAGAGGAAAGAAAGACCCATACAAGATATACAAAGACGATGGTGACCACTAAGAAAATTGACTCACAGTCAACCTAAACGGTAAAATATTAATCGACAGACGGACAGACATTTAGCCTTATTTTGCACGGCGTTTTGTACCACGACGTTGTTTATTAAACCTGTGTGTGTGTGTGTGTGTGTGTGTGTGTGTGTGTGTAATAATAATAATAATAATAATAATAATAATAATAATAATAATAATAATAATAATAATGATAATAATTAACGGTTTATTGAAAGAGCATAGCAGCCAGAAGGCTGAAAATATACAGTTACGTGTGTGTGTGTGTGTGTGTGTGTGTGTGTGTGTGTGTGTGTGTGTGTTTGTGTGTGTGTGTGTGTGCCACGAGATCAGTGTAATGCAAACTTTGAACACCTGAACACACACACACTTTCTAACCACAATATCAAGTCAACAATGACCAAATTTTATAAGAAAATAATCAAAAAGAAAACAACGGGAACCGATGACGTTAGAGACAATTCTGATTATGATGATTTTAATCATGAAAATAATGATGGTAATATTTTGATGGAAATAACGATAACAACAACAATAATAATAATGATTATAGTGAGGTGATAATGATACTGCAGTAATGACGATGATAACGATAATAAAAGACCCCTAAACACTAGAGTCTAGTAACTAGACTAACAGGGATAGTGACTTAAATACCTCACAGTGTGGGATTAACACTGAGCACTAAAAACATATTAAAAAAAAATATAAATACAAAGGGTCAAAAATAAACAGTAACAGTGAACAGACGCCATTTTACACATTGCTTGGCTTGGGGGTGGGAGTGGGTGTGGTTGGGGGGAGAAGGGGGCAATATTGATGAGACGACTGAACATGTACGAAAAAAAATGACAGGTAGTATAGTCTTGATCCTTTGACTGGTCCACTGAGCTTGTATTGCCCAGCTGACATAATAATTTTTTTCTAACGAAGTAGCGTCTCTCTGTTCCTGTGGCGTGACGAGTCAAATTATTATTCATGAACTGAACTCGGTCATTTCAGAGAAGATTGTTGACACACTGTTGTTGTGTATGGAAAGTTTGTACAAATAAATATGGCCATGAAACTTAAAAAAAACATGGCCACCAAACAACAAAAAATATTGCCATCAAACCATAATTTTTAATCATAAGGTAATGAATTTTTTTTTACACTAATACCAAATAAGCATTGTGTCTATAATTTACATAAAAAGATACTTTCGAATTTCCCGTGAAATGATAATAAAAAACAGCCACATCGGCGATTTTGAACCACTTGAGATGCATCAGAACACCGCAGTCCTTGAAACTTTAGCTATGTATAATTAAATCATTTACTGTACAGTATTTAACATGGTGGTTGGTCTAGTTGTACCCACGGCAGTGTTCATGCATGAAATTCACTCGTTAAACACAAGAGATGTTACCTACCACACAGTGTCACGGAATAGTCTGAAAAGACTGGACACCCCGCCAACTGCACTGGCTAACCATTACCCCGGAATACGATCCGCAAATCTATTAACATCCGGGTTCCCAATTACTGCTGGGTAGACAGAGGCAAATGGCGTAAAGAAACTTGCCCATAGTTTCACCCTGCCCGAGGATCGAACTCCGGTTCGCTCGCATGCTAGGCGAGGATGCTGACATTTACACCACAGGTCGCCAATATAACTGCAGTATCTATGACTCTACGTAAACAAATAAGCAGCCAAGACGGGATCATAAGTGACCTTAGGGGCTTCATTTGCATATAGTTGAAGCTGTCTCTGAGAAGCCACACATGATAATGCAACAATAGCTGGCCCAGAGGCTTATGAAAACACGATATTTTACCTCCAACATTCACTAAGAGACCCTGACCTTGGATTCCCTCAGGCAAAGACAACCTTATTTGTATAAATTTGAACTTAAATCCCCTAAGCATGATTTATGTCAAAGTCGGCGGAAAGAGACCTTTGATAGACGAGTAAAAACAACAGCAACAATAATATTAATAATAACAAAAACAATAACAATAAAAATGGTTTTATTTGAATATCCATTTAAGTTCTTATTTTTGAAGGGAGGAAAAACACAGAGAGGGTGAAGTGAGTAACAGTCGAGGCATATTAAGGTGGAGGAGAAATGAAGACATGTTAGTGTTGGGCAGCAGTGGGCGGAAGGGGGAGGAGGAGACTACGAGGATGTATGTGGCTGGAATCTCGGCACATTTATCACAAGATGAGGACAGATGGCCATAGGAGGAGAGAGAGACTGTGTGTGTGTGTGTGTGAGAGAGAGAGAGAGAGAGAGAGAGAGAGAGAGAGAGAGAGAGAGAGAGACCCATCTCCACCAGCCGCCACACGTAAGTCAACATAAGAGAAACCCAATGACGTGGTGCACAATATCCAGTTACAGCAAATATTAGGCCAGGTAGCCTCTGTGCGATAACTTACACACCGTACACAAGCTGAAGCACATATATACGTGTGTGTGTGTCTGCAGTGGAGATCTGTGTCTGCACGTATATTATGCAGGGAGAATACAGAAAGACTACACATGAATACTAAAGTTCAGAACTAAGGCAGTATCAGTTGGTATGCAGGGAGAGTTTGTACACTTGGGGAAATCCTTTCTCTAGCCGCGACAGTGTGAGTGAAGGGAGGCAGATGAGATGGGTAATAAGGGAAGGTTGCTCGAACGACAAGGAAAGTATCGTAGCCAATGCTGCTCAAATTAGGTCACCGAAGATTGCAAGACAAACGGCAATGTGATCACAAAAAAAGTAAAAGTAAAAAAAGGAAACTGTTGAAAATGAAAATAAAAATGATTGAATACACAAAAGAAAATTGCCGATAGGTAAAGCACATACGCCGGAAAGTGGATTCTTGATCATAATTCAAAATCTATAGTACAGAATCTACATGAAAATATTGACAGACAAGACCAATAAGGACTAGACGAGAGGTATTATATCGAGGAGGAAGGAATGAAAGAACTATGAAATAACTACAATACGTATTAAAAAAACTCGAACGCGACAAACGAACAAACCGAAGAAACAAAATACTCCTCTGCCGCACGTGACGGGGATTAAGAATGTTGAAACAAAAAGTAAAAAAAAAAATAATAATAATTGACAATTGAACCTTAATGGTAATCGGAAACTCGATATACATATATATATATATATATATATATATATATATATATATATATATATATATATATATATATATATATATATATATATATATATATATATATATATATAACAACAACAGAAAAGAGACGACGAATGGGTAATATTAAAAAATATATACTGGAACACAAGGGAAAAAGAAAACAATCAACGTGGTAGCTGATGTCAAGCAAAACCCTGAGATGCGGAGACGGACAAGAAACATACAAGACACACACGAGACATACGAGATACACGGAGGCATACGAGACACACGCGAGGCATACGAGACAGATACGAGACACAGACTGACATGACAAACAAAGAGCCAAGAGAAGATCAGCTCCAGTAAACACGCACTTTTTGTTGTGGTCATGTGGTACGACAGGTGGAGGAGGAGGAGGAGGGAGAAGGAGAAGAGGGAAAGGAGGAGGTGGAGGAGGAGAAGGAGGAGGAGGCGATCCAAAGAGCCAAGGATAAGTCGATCAGATAGGAAGAAACGAAGAGGAAGACAGAAGTTATGGGAGATACACACAACACTGGACTAAGAGTAGAAGAAACAAAAGACAGACGAACGTGGCGGAGACGGTGACCGGTGATGACTAAATATAAAGAAGACGACAACGATGACTCAGAATTTGCCTCTAACTCGTATCAAAGAGCGATTTATTCAGAGCCAGATAAGAGTATTATAAATATGAAACACTACCAAGCTCTATAACGTTACGGTAGATGCTAGGGAAATTTTTTATCTCGTTACATGACTGAAAATTCCTATATCTGATTATTTGTGCAATATCTAATACTATAAAGACGAATAAGATGGTTGTTGTTGTATCCAGTTATATTTTTCTTTGACTATTTACAAGTTATGATGTATTTTTTTTTGTCTTTAATGGTGACACAAGAAGATTTAACCGAGTAAATAATACCTCCATCATTCAATAATCTATTACATCAGTTACTCATTAATGATCACATATAAATTTTCACTAACGATTGTGATGAAATAATATAATCAATTTTTAACGTTAGCTTGTGTGAAGGAGTCATTGAGATATTTACTGTAGTGTGTTCCGGGTAGTGAGGAACCTTATGATACATGCGTGGCTTAAAGAGTAAGTCACATTCCCTCAAGATCACTCCCCTCTCCTCTTTCCCTTCTCCTGAATTCATCCTTGTTCACTCCCCTCGCCCCTTTCCGTCCCCTTCCCCTCTTCATTCCCCCCCTCCTGTTTACAGCCCCCCCCTCCCCCCGGCTCCTCACACTCGACGGTCGCCTTTCGCCAGATTGTGTTTGCCTGGGAGGTCTTACTTCCGTCTTCCAAAGTTTACACGTTAAATGTTTCCCCTACAATAACGTTGACCAGTGACTCCAGTGTTTACTCTGGTTGACAAAACAACACAAACGTTGGAGATTGATATATATGAGAAGGCCTTTCGATTCCCTAAAAAATCGCGTCATTCAAGTAGTGAAAATTTTTCGATTGTGTTGTGTTTCATGAAAAATTTTCTATTTGAATAAATGAAAATGTACCCATAGTTTCTTTTTGCTACTTTCTGCCAATCACTCAGCTAGTTCTGTCCAAACACTCTAGATGTAAAAAAATAATATTCAACGTTTGTACATGGAGATGTGAGAACAATCTAACTAAAATTTATTGTTAGAGATTCATATATCAAAATTTCATGTCCCGCCTCGGACGGGTGGCATTAAGTACGAGTATTTCCCTTTTCTTGGTCTTTCGTACGCCAGTCCGTTCTTTCGTCCGTCCGTCAAGGTAAAGTCTTCAAAGCCTAAGGTATTTCACGGTAATGTCACCAAATTCATACATTTGCTCAACAAAGCACAAACAATTTACAATTTGACCAGCGAGGGGGCTAGTTTATTGGACACCCCTTTGCATCCTGTGCAAGGCGAGGCACAAAAAGCGTTTACAGCGCCCAACAAGGAAGCATGCAGAGTTCATGCTTGCTTAGTCCACTCATGCATTTAAGGGCATAAGTACCTGAAGGGCCATGTATTTCATCGACATATCGTGGCAGGATGAGTGTGTGAGGGAGAATTCCCAATACAATACATCTGTTTATAGCTAGACGTGGCAAGTCCCTAAGTCAAGTGCCAAGGCCTGTTTAGAGGACGAGGGATATTTGGACAAGAGGGAGGGGTGTTGGTGACGGCTGAGGACTGTGCTGTGGTAGGATAAGAACGGTGGGGTTGGAGGGAGGCAACCAGGCATTGACAGTATTAAGGGACAAACCTTTTAGTGTGAGTGTGATGACGCGTGCATCGATAGTTGCAGCGGCTCGGAGGAGGTTGGGAGGTCGATAGAGGACGTCCTTTTTGGTGGAGATACGTAGTCAACGTACATGTTATCAGTATGGTCCAAAGGCGCGGACAGCTAGAGGGGGTGGATCCTGTGTTCCCTGGTCCAAAAGAGCCCTGGTGAAGACAGCCTAGAGACAGGAATAGGCATGACTTGCAGGGGGTGGACAGGTTGAGGCGCGGAGTAGACGGGAACAGGGTGCGGGGATGAGTGAGGCCAACGCGCGGGGAGAGCAGAGCTCACCAGGACGAGCCCGGAGGACTGTGAGGGCAGTTGTGAGGGAGGCTGTGGGAAGGTGGGGCTCACAGAGGGCACTATGCTGCGCTGTAGGTCGGTGACGACAGCAAGTAGGGATCCAAAGAGGCCAAAGAGATGCTCAGTTTTTAGTTTCTACAAATTTATTGACAAAGTTTGGAGTACAGTTTGCCTATTCTGAGTAATTCATTCAGGTCTTGACACTGAGGGTGGTATCACTTCTCACTGCTACGCAGGACAACACGGCTATCTAGTTTGTGAAGGTGGGATATGAACTGTGTTAACTCGCCAGAGCAGAGTTTGGGGGGCCACAGGTGGTAGCACTAGGTCTGGCAGTATCGGAGTAGAGACGGGTAAGAGACCTAGGAGAGTCAGCATAGCGTTGAGGTGGCACCCGAGGTGACGGTGGAGGGTGGCGTGTTACAGGAAGATGAGGTCATGCCGAGTAGACGTGGCCGGGGTCGGCAGATGTTGGAGGGGGAGATGGTGGGTGAAGAGGCCGGGGCTTGTCCCCAGGAACAGATGGACGTTTGGGGCAGTACCGACGGTGGTCTCTGATTTTCTGAGCACAGGCGGCGGAGCGATGGTTACGTGAACAGAAACGACATCTAAGACGATCACGTCGGCAGCAGGCAGCGATGGTGTGACCCCAATGGCAACAGATAAAACAAAAAGCAGGCCCGGGATGATAGGGTTCTGAATAAAGTGAAGGGAGAACTGGGTGGGCCTCAACAGTGGTTGAACACTCCCTCCCCTTTCATTTAATAATGACGGCGACTTGCGGGGAATTCCCCAGATAGAGTCGGCGCATACTGAGTATACGAGGTTTAAATTCACGAGCATCTTCGATATCAGCGAATAGAATAATTTGTTTAATTGGGACGTGGCTACATTCAGCAGCGTCAGCTGGTGGGGGCTCGAGGACAACCCCATTAAATTCGACAGTACTCAATGTTTCATAAGCTTCAAGAATCAGACACTTGACAAAGTTTCGGTCCCCCCCTTTTAGAAATTTAAGGGTGAACCCGTGTTGTTTTCAGTACTTTGTCGTCCAATTAAATCGATCCTCAACGTCTTTGTGTGAGTCCTTAGGGAAATGCAGAATAAGATGATTCAATTGTTTTGCAGGTGTCGCATCTGGGGCAGGAGGCGGCCCACAATTGGTGCCACAGCAGACCAGTAGTTTCAGTAGAAACTTTACTGTTACTGTCACAATCACTGAGGTCTGAATCTTGAGAGGTGTGGGGTGCGGAGTGTCCAGGAAAGGTGGCACTGGTATCAGTATCAAGGATGTGTGGATCCTTGCGAGAGGAAGCGCCTCTTTTGCCTTTACGTCGCTGGCGACCCCCCATGCTGGCAACAGGTGCCAGCAGTGGGAGTCCTCGTATGTGATCAGGGCACAGCTGAACCAGCTGAACAAAGAACAAAGAAACAAGCACAAAGAAGATCATGTACGTCGCAGAGACCAAAGGTCTAAGGTCAAGGTCACTGGGTAACCTGGTTAGTCAGAAATGTACCGGAACATACTCATCATTCTGTCACTTTATGTAACTTGCTGACAAAACCTATGACCCTTCAGGCTTCCACGCCCTTAATGCATGAGTCATAAAGGCAAGCATGAACTTGGCATGCTTCCCAGTTGGGCACTGTAAACGCTTCTGCGCTTCACCTTGCACAGGATGTAAAGAGGTGCCCAATAAACTAGCCCCCTCCGGGGCAATCTGTAGTCAGCCAGGCAGGCGGGGGCACATGTGTGTTTAACAAATACTCTCTCGTTTCCTTAAGTCGAGATGTAAGAATGCATCTGGCTGGATCCAAATTAACAGAGTTTTCAGAGTTAAACTTCTCCAATAACTGAGATTGTGAAAATGCATCCAACTGGTTCATTTAATTAAATGCGAATTAGTAGTAGCGTAAATAGCAGCGGAAATGAACTGAAACTCTTACAAAAATATGGTGTTGAGTCGTCCACAGTTAAGGGGACACAAATTAATTTAGCTTTTGAAGTTGTGAGCTGGTATGACAGTGCCTCCCCCAACCGTCACTCAGACAGGTTCTCTCCATCTTTACTATCACATTCTGAATATTCTTTACCTGATTATATTCAACCTATCATTTTCCAATTCCGGCTGACTGATAATGTTTTTTTGTAGGGTGAGGAATGTTTTTTTTCTTCCAAAAGAGGATCAAAGCAGTCAATACACCATTCTACAAAAATAGTCATAATTCACAAATAGAGATAAATAACTGAAAACTTTTACTGGTTACGCCTATATTATGTGAACATAGAAGGCATACAAACATTTTCAAGTCCTTCCAAAAAAATATAAGAGAGACTAAATGGAACAGACATCAGGAATGCCATTAAGTTAAGTCATTAACCTCTGGACACTCGACATTTCATTGCTGTCCCATTTACAATAACTCGTTCCTTTTGTTTACAAATATTACATTTTACGTTCTTGAAATATTGGTCCTAAACCTCACAGACGACGTCACGTTAACAGCTGACCTGGTTTCCGTTCAGCTCATTTATTGCAGGAAATAGAACAACAATGGCGGAGTTACTTATGGCCGTGACAAAGTATGAAGGAGTGTGACACAACAGGGAGGAGTGTGACACACTAGGGAGGAGTGTGACACAAGAGGGAGGACTGTGACACAACAGGGAGGAATGTGACACAATAGAGAGGAGTGTGACACAACAGGGAGGAGTGTGACACAAGAGGGAGGACTGTGACACAACAGGGAGGAATGTGACACAATAGAGAGGAGGAGTACAAGGAGGAGTGCACACACGAGGACTGTGACGCAACAGGAGGAATGTGACACAATAGGGAGTGTGTCACAGCATGAAGGAGCTGACAATAGGAGGAGGTGACACAACAGAGGAGTGTGACAATAGGGAGGAGAGGTGACAAGTATGGAGAGTGTGCACAACAGGTAGAAGTGTGAAGCAATAGGGAGGAGTGTGACACAACAGGAAGAGTGTGACACAATAGGGAGGAGTGTGACACAGAATGGAGGAATGTGACACAACAGGTAGGAGTGTGAAGCAATAGGGAGGAGTGTGACACAACAGGGAAGAGAGTGACAGAACAGGGTGGAGTGTGACACAACAGGGAGAAGTGTGACACAAACGAGAGGAGTGTGACACAATAGGGAGGAATGTGACACTGAGGAGAGTGTGACACCGAGAAGGAGACACAACAGGGAGGAGTGTGACAACAGGAGGAGTGTGACAATAGGGAGGAATGTGACACAACATGGAGGAGTGTGACAATAGAAGGAGTGTTAACAAGAGGGAGGAGTGTGACACAAGAGGGGAGGTGTCACAGGGAGGAGGTGACACAAGAGGGAGGTGACAAGAGGAAGGAGTGTGACACAAGAGGGAGAGTGTAACATATTAGGAGAAGTGACAACAGGGAGGAGGTGACAATAGAAGAGTGTGCCAACAGGGAGGAGGTGACACAACAGGGGAGGGTGTCACAACAGGGAGGAGGACACAATAGGAGGAGTGTTACACAACAGGAAGGAGGTGACAAGAGGTAGGAGTGTGACACAACAGAGAGGAGTGACACAACAGGGAGTGTCACAACAGGAGGAGTGCACAACAGGAGGAGTGACACAAAATGGGAGTGTGACATAAGAGAAGGAGTGTGAAGAGGGAGAAGTGTAACATATTAGGAGGAGTGACACAACAGAGGAGTGTGACAAGGGGGAGTGTGTCACAACAGGGAGAGTGACACAATAGGAGGGAGTGACACAATAGGGGAGGTGACAACAGGGAGGAGTGTTACAACAGGGAGGAGTGTACACAAGAGGTAGGTGTGACACAAGAGGAAGGGGTGAGACATAATATGGAACAGTGTACAAGAGGAGAAGTAAATATTAGGGAGGAGTGACACAACAGGGAGGATTGTGACACAACAGGAGGAGTGTGTCACAAGAGGGAGGAGTGTGTCACAAGAGGAGGAGTGTGACAACAGGGAGGAGTGCATCACAACAAGGGAGGAGTGTTACACAACAGGAGTGACACAAGAGGTAGGTGTGACACAAGAGGAGAAGTGTAACATATTAGAGGAGGTGGATACAACAGGAGGAGGATACAACAGAGGAGTGTGTCAGGAAGGAGGTGACAATAGGGAGGAGGATAGGGAGGATGTGACACAACAGGGAGGAGTGTTAACAGGAGGAGTGTAATACAACAGGGAGGAGGTGACACAGAGAGGATTTGACAAAAATGTGACACAACAGGGTGGGAGTGTACACAACAGGGAGAAGTGTGACACAAACGAGAGGAAGTGTGACACAATAGGGAGGAATGTGACACACTGAGGAGGAGTGTGACACCGAGAAGGAGGTGACACAACAGGAGGAGTGTGACAACAGGAGGAGTGACAATAGGAGGAATGTGACACAACATGGAGGAGGATCACAATAGGAAGGAGGTTACACAAGAGGGAGGAGGTGACACAATAGGGAGGGAGTGTGTCACAACAGGGAGGACTGTGACACAAGAGGTAGGAGTGTGACACAAGAGAAGGAGGACACAAGAGGAGAAGTGTAACATATTAGGGAGGAGTGTGACACAACAGAGGATTTGACACAACAGGGAAGATTGTGACACAACAGGGTGGAGTGTGACAACAGGAGAAGTGTGAACAAACGAGAGGAGTGTGACACAATAGGGAGGAATGTGACACAGTGAGGAGGAGGTGACACAACAGGGAGGAGTGTGACACAACAGGGAGGAGGTGACAATAGGGAGGAATGTGACACAACATGGAGGAGTGACACAATAGGAAGGAGTGTTACACAAGAGGAGGAGGTGATGACAACAGGAGGAGTGTGTCACAACAGGGAGGAGGTGACACAAGAGGTAGGAGGTGACAAGAGGAAGGGAGGACACAAGAGGGAGAAGTGTAACATATTAGGGAGAAGTGACACAACAGGGAGGAGTGTGACACAAGGAGGAGGTGTCACAACAGGGAGGAGGTGACACAACAGGGAGGAGGTGTCACAACAGGGAGGAGTGTGACACACAGGGAGGAGTGTTACACAACAGGAAGGAGTGTGACACAAGAGGTAGGAGTGTGACATAAGAGGAAGGAGGACACAGGGAGGAGGGACACAACATGGAGGAGTGTGTCACAACAGGAGGAGTGTGACACAACAGGAGGAGGTGACACAAAATGTAGGAGTGTGACATAAGAGGAAGGAGTGTGACACAAGAGGGAGAAGTGTAACATATTAGGAGGAGTGTGACACAACAGGGAGGAGTGTGACACAACAGGAGGAGGTGTCACAACAAGGAGGAGGTGACACAATAGGGAGGAGTGTGGACAATAGGCAGGAGGTGACACAACAGAGAGGAGTGTTACACAACTGGGAGGAGGTGACAAGAGGTAGGGGTGAAACAAGAGGAAGGGGTGAGACACATGGAACAGTGTGACACAAGAGGGAGAAGTGTAACATATTAGGGAGGAGGTAACAACAGGAGGATTGTGATACAACAGGAGGGAGTGTGTCAAGAGGGAGGAGTGTGACACAATAGGGAGGAGTGTGACACAACAGGGAGGAGTGTTACACAACAGGAAGGAGTGTGACACAAGAGGTAGGGGTGTGACACAAGAGGGAGAAGTGTAACATATTAGGGAGGAGGTGTGATACAACAGGGAGGAGTGTGATACAACAGGAGGAGGTGTGACACAACAGGGAGGAGTGTGACACAATAGGGAGGAGGTGACAATAGGGGAGGATGTGACACAACAGGGAGGAGTGACACAGGGAGGAGGTAACAAAACAGGGAGAAGTGTGACACAAACGAGAGGAGGTGGACACAATAGGGAGGAATATGACACACTGAGGAGGAGTGTGACACACCGAGAAGGAGTAACACAACAGGGAGGAGTGTGACACAACAGGGAGGAGTGTGACACAATAGGGAGGAATGTGACACAACATGGAGGAGTGTGACACAATAGGAAGGAGTGTTACACAAGAAGGAGGAGTGTGACACAACAGGGAGGAGTGTGTCACAACAGGGAGGAGTGTGACACAAGAGGTAGGAGGTACACAAGAGGAAGGAGTGTGACACAAGAGGGAGAAGTGTAACATATTAGGGAGGAGTGTGACACAACAGAGAGGATTGTGACACAACAGGGAAGATTGTGACACAACAGGGAGGAGTGTGACACAACAGGAGAAGTGACACAAACGAGAGGAGTGTGACACAATAGGGAGGAATGTGACACAGTGAGGAGGAGGTGACACAACAGGGAGGAGTGTGACACAACAAGGAGGAGGTGTGACACAACAGGGAGGAATGTGATAACATGGAGAAGTGTGACAACAATAGGAAGGAGTGTACACAAGAGGGAGGAGTGACACAACAGGGACGAGTGTCACAACAGGAGGAGTGGACAAGAGGAGGAGGTGACACAAAGGAAGGAGGTGACACAAGAGGAGAAGTGTAACATATTAGGGAGGAGAGTGTCACAACAGGAGGAGTGTGGCACAACAGGGAGAGAGTGTGTCACAACAGGGAGGAGGACAATAGGGAGGAGTGTTACACAACAGGAAGGAGAGTGACACAAGAGGTAGGAGTGACATAAGAGGAATGTGACACAAGAGGGAGAAGGTATCATAATAGGAGGAGGTGATACAATAGGGAGGAGGTGACACAACAGGAGGAGGTGACACAATAGGGAGGAGGTGATACAACAGGGAGGAGGCACAACAGGAGGAGTGTGACACAATAGGGAGGAGTGTGATACAACAGGGAGGAGTGTTACAACAGGGAGGAGTGTGACACAATAGGGAGGAGTGGATACAACAGGGAGGAGTGTGGACACAACAGGGAGGAGGTGGACACAATAGGGAGGAGGTGGATACAATAGGGAGGAGGTACACAATAGGGAGGAGTGTGACAACAGGGAGGAGGTTACACAACAGGGAGGAGTGTGACAACAGGGAGGAGGTGACACAATAGGGAGGAGTGTGACACAATAGGGAGGAGGTGGATACAACAGGGAGGGAGTGTTACACAACAGGGAGGGGTGGACACAAGAGGTAGGTGTGACAAGAGGTAGGGGTGTGACACAAGAGGAAGGGGTGAGACAAATAGGAACAGGACACAAGAGGGAGAAGTGTAACATATTAGGAGGAGGTGACACAACAGGGAGGATTGTGACACAATAGGGAGGGAGTGTGATACAACAGGGAGGAGGTGACATAAGAACAGGACACAACAGGAGTGTGTGACACAGGGAGGAGGTGACACAATAGGAGGAGGTGGACAATAGGGAGGAGGATACAACAGGAGGGTAACACAACAGGGAGGAGTGTGACAAGAGGGTAGGGTGTGACACAAGAGAAGGGGTGAGACACAATATGGAACAGTGTGACACAAGAGGAGAAGTGTAACATATTAGGGAGGAGTGTGACAACAGGGAGATTGTACACAACAGGGAGGAGGTGTGTCACAACAGGGAGGAGTGTGACACAATATGAGTGTGTCACAACAGGGAGGAGTGTGACACAGGGAGGAGTGTGACACAACAGGAGGAGTGTGACACAACAGGGAGGAGTGTGTCAACAGGGAGGAGGTGACAATAGGGAGGAGTGTGACACAACAGGGAGGAGTGTGACACAACAGGGAGGAGTGTTACACAACAGGGAGGAGTGTGACACAAGAGGTAATGGGTGTGACACAAGAGGAAGGGGTGAGACACAATATGGAACAGTGTGACACAAGAGGGAGAAGTGTAACATATTAGGGATGAGTGTGACACAACAGGGAGGATTGTGACACAACAGGGAGGAGTGTGTCACAACAGGGAGGAGGTGACACAATAGGGAGGTGTGTCATAACAGGGAGGAGGACACAGAGGATGTGACACAACAGGGAGGAGTGTGACACAACAGGGAGGAGGTGTCACAACAGGAGGAATGTGATACAATAGGGAGGAGGACACAACAGTGAGGAGTGTGACACAACAGGGAGGAGTGTTACACAACAGGGAGGGAGACACAAGAGGTACGGGTGTGACACAAGAGGTACGGGTGTGACACAAGAGGAAGGGGTGAGACAATATGGAACAGTGTGACACAAGAGGGAGAAGTGTAACATATTAGGGAGGATTTAGACAACTGGGAGGAGTGTCACAACAGGGAGGATTGTGACACACAGGGAGGAGTTGTGGACACCATTAGTAGGAGGTGATAAAGAGAGAGAAGTGTAACACAGCAGGAGGAGTGACACAACAGGGAGGAGAGTGACAATCTTGAAAGGAGTGTGACACAACGGGGAAGAGTGTGACATAGCAAGGAGGAGTGTGACACAGGAGGGAGGGTGTGACAGCAGAATGGAGAGTGAACATGGAAGGAGTGTGACACAACAGGGAGAAGTGTGACACAATAGGGAGGTGTGTGACACTACAGGAAGGAGGTGGACACAACAGGGAGGAATGTGACACAGTATGGAGGAGAGTGACACAACAGGGAGGAATGTGACACAGCATGGAGGAGGTGACACAACAGGGAGGAATGTGACACAGTATGGAGGAGAGGACACAACAGGGAGGAGTGTGACACAGTAGGTGGAGACTGACACAATAAGAAGGATGTGACACAGTAGGGAGGAGGACACAACAGGGAGGTGACACAACAGGGAGTGTAACATGATGGGGAGGAGTGTGACACAGCAGGGAGTGTGACACAACAGGGAGTGTGACACAACAGGGAGTTACATGATGGGAGGGGAGGACACAGCAGGGAGTGTGACACAACAGGGAGTGTTACATGATGGGAAGGAGTGTGAAACAGCAGGGAGTGTGTCACAATTGGAAGGAGTGTGACATAATAGGGAGGAGTGTGACACAGTAAGGAGGAGTGTGGCACAATATGGAGTGTGACACAGTTGGAAGAAGTGTGACACAACAAGGAAGAGTGTGACACACAAAGGAGGGTGTGACACAGCAGGATGGGGAGTGACACTGGTTGAAGGAGTGTGACACAGCAGGCAGGAATGTGACATACCAGGGAGGAATGTGACACAGCTGGGAGCAGTGTGACAAAACAGGGAGAAGTGTGAAACAATAGGGAGAGTGTGACACAACTGGGAAGAGTGTGACACAGTAGGGAGGAGTGTGACACTTCAGGAGTCAAAAAAAGGAGTTACGTGATAGGAGGAGTGTGAAACAGCAGGAGTGTGACACAATTGGAAGGAGTGTGACATTAGGAGGAGGTGACAAGGAGGAGTGTGGCACAATATGGAGTGTGACACAATACAGAGGAGTGTGAAACAGCAGGAAGAGAGTGTGACATAATTGGGAGGAGGTGGCACAACAGGAGGAGTGTGACAACTGGATGATTGTGACACAATAAGAAGGAGTGTGCACAATAGGGAGAAGTGTGACACAACAGGGAGTGTGACACATTTGGGATGAGTGTGACACAGTAGGAGAGGAGTGTGATACAACAGGGAGTGTGACAATAGGGAGGAGGTGTGACACAACAGGGAGGTGTGACACAGTAGGAGGAGGTGACACAATAGGGAGCAGTGTGACACAGAAGGGAGGAGTGTGACACAATATGGAGTGTGACACAATGTGGAGGAGGTGGCACAATAGAAGAGTTGACATACAATAGGGAGGAGTGTGACACAACAAGGAGGAGGACACAACGGGGAGGAATGTGACAGGGCAGAGAGGAGTGTGACATAATAGGGAGGAGTGTGACAGAACAGTGAGGAGTGTGACACAACAGGAGGAGGTGAAACAACAGGGAGGAGTGACACAACAGGGAGGAGGTGACACAACAGGGAGGAGGTGACAAAGGGAGGCATGTGACACCAGGGAAGAGTGTGACACAACAGGGAGGGATGTGACAAAAGAGCGAGGAGTGACACAGCAGGAGGAGTGTGGCACAGCAGGGAGGGGTGTGACACAGCAGGGAGGAGTGTGACACAGTTGGAAAGGGTGTATGTAACACAGTTGGGGGAATATGACACAACAGGGAGGGAGTGTGACATAACAGGGAAGAGTGTGACACAACTGGGAGGAGGTGACACAGTTGGAAGGAGGTGACACCGTAGGGAGGAGGTGACACGGCAGAGAGAAGTGTGACACAGTTGGAAGAATGTGACACAGGAGGAGTGTGAAACAGGAGGGAGGAGTGTGACACAGCAGGGAAGAGTGCGACACAATAAGGAGTGTGACACAGTGCGGAGGAGTGTGACACAGCAGAGAGAAGTGTGACACAGTTGGAAATATTTGACACAGTAGGGAGGAGTGTGAAACAAGAGGTAGGAGTGTGACACAACAGGGTGGAGTGTGACACAGGAGGGAGCAGTGTAACGCACAAGGGAGGAGTGTGACACAGTTGGAAGGAGAGTGACACAGTAGGGAGGAATGTGACACAACATGGACGAGTGTGACATAGAAGGGAGGAGTGTGATACAGCAGGGAAGGAACAGAGTCATCGGACGGAGTAGTCAGCTAGAGGAGGAGGTCGGTACAGCGACTGCGGGTGAAAACTTGGAGACTGTTCAGGACTCGTCCCCTTAGTATGACGACCCTCTGGGGGTATTGTGCGGCTCCTGGTTAATACTATCTTGGAGGTCGACCACAAGTTCTTGGTTATTTATTTATGATATTCAATACTTCTTTTATTTTGGGGGGGTAATCTATTTGTATATTACTTTCTTCGTTCAATATACTGAACATTATTTTACTAAGGTTAGCACTGTACTAAACTCTCTCAATTATGAAGACAAAGGTTGTTAATAAAATAGAAAGGGTTCACTGCTGTAAAGTATACATGGTAATAACGAATATGGTTTTATATGTTTATTTTTAAGAGAGAGAGAGAGATTTTAGAAAATCTCCGCGCGACCTGTGACTGAGCTGATCCCCCCCCCACTGCCTCACCAGCCTTGCACATCCTGGTCCTCCTCCGGTGAACATAAACTGAAACGTTCGTTCACGGTCCTCCCATAGAGGAAAAAATAAATAAAAATTGACGGTCAGGAAGCGAGGGATGTTAAGTCCCCAAGTCTGGCTCCAACACGTGAAGGAACCTCGGGAGGCAGATGTTATGTAATGTGACTCCCAAAAGACAGTACCTTCCGTGCTTTTCCATAATTTCTACATAAGTCACGAACCAAATGGGTCCTAGTCTTAATCAATGCTAATCATAATGGGTATAAAC
The DNA here is from genome assembly GCF_018991925.1 of Homarus americanus. NCBI lineage: Eukaryota > Metazoa > Arthropoda > Malacostraca > Decapoda > Nephropidae > Homarus > Homarus americanus. The sequence continues at coordinate 1,040,892 of NW_024713681.1, forward strand.
AATCACAATGCATTAATCTTCATGGGCACCAATCGCAACGAATACCAATCTTAGTAGCTAGGTTAGGTTAGGTTAGGTTAGGTTAAATTAGGGCCAAGGCCTATTAGGACAGGGGCCCACTGAACCTGCAGAGAATACCGGTAAGCCCTGCATACAATATCGTTTCTCTTTCTCTAAGGACACTAATTCAGGGTCCTCATCCTCACGTATGAAGGATTTTTCCATAAATAAACGTTTGATCAATAAGGCGTCGTCCTAGCAACACTGATTGTGGCTGCTCTGTGTGTCTCTTCATCGCCCCCACGGACTAATTATTAGATCCTGGAGGCCATGGGGTTATTAAAATCGCTTTATTTCTCTCACGACCTCTGTGTGTGTGTGTGTGTGTGTGTGTGTGTGTGTGTGTATTTTGTATGTAAATTACACAATGGACAAAAGCATTAACTCTGATAAGCCGGTATTTGCATAAGATTAAAATTAAATGTAGTTTGATGTCGTTTACAAGCAATAAATTACATTAACGAAATTTTTTTTTTCACAGTGGTCATTAGTTCAACTCAGGGAGGGCAGCGATAAGCATCAACATACAACTAAATGTAAAATACCATAAGTTCTCTTGATAATGGTGAAATATGCTCGGCGGAGGTAAAATACAGGCTGTGTCATAAGTCACTCGCCATAGGCATCATAACAAATCAATGTTGGTAGAGAAATTAGCACTAGAGGAAACAGTCTGTCTAATATTCAAGTACGGGGTGCCAGATGCTACTCACTGATTACTTGCAACAGAATTGAATCGACAACATCTACATTTCTGGGTGTTGTCGATTAAGTTATTTCGTGATTATTCCCTCACCAGGAAAAAAAAACAGAGAGCGATTATTTTACTGTGGTGTGTCACCTATGAGACACCCTGCATAACACTAAAACACGATATTTTATGATTCGCACGATTATAAAACTATCGCAAAATATCTCACTTCCAAAACTGTATGGTATCTCCCTCTCTCGTCCACAATATTGATCTGAACAAATCTTTCCAGGTAAGAAAATCCCCATTGTGGTTGAATCTCGTGACCGCCTGGTTAATGGGTATAGTGGCGCAAAGCTCAGCCAGAAAATGACAGTGAGTGACAGAAAAGAATGGAGTAATTCTTCCTCCTCACCAACACTCACGCATTTTTGCTTTTCTCATTTTACTTCCATTAACCAAAATCTTGCTGAGAAAATCCTATTCCAGGGACTGTTAAGCTAAATGTTGCGGGTAAAAGTCTTCAGCACCTGCGGTTTCTCCCAATGGCAGGTGTCCCCGGGGCGCCTCCTCCACCCTACTCTCCTCACACTCCACGTCACGGCTGATTTCCTTCTACCACTCACTCCTAACCTCACGTTTACCCCGGAAAACGTGAGAGATTTGTCATGAAACTGCTGAATGTGATGAATCTGCTGACTAGTTTTATTTCGGATACCTTCTTCAGCATTATCAAACCTAATTTAGGATAATTATGTCTCTTTTACAACAGTCACTCTTCGCGCTGTACCACCGTATATCATCCAAGAATCCAGTATAACAATTAATTTAATCTCTGAATCAATAATAATTAAGCCTTTTAGAGCAGTCAAGTTGTAAATTAGAATAACGTGTTACTTTCTCTTATTGGTCAATGATAATCTGCTGGACGTGGATTATCCCCGTAACCCCCACACCCCAGCCAATAAATGCAAGAAATGCCAGAGATCACCTCACCTGTAAGTCTACATATTGCTAAATTAGACAAATCTTCGATAGACAATAAAAAGAAAACCAAAATTATTAATACATGATAGTCAACAAAAAGACATAATTCTCAAGGTTTTAATCGACGAGCATATTTCAATTAAGTACATTTATGTGAAACTAATGTGACTAGTTTATACACAAGGCAAATAACAAGGCCACACTGGGTGCAATGTATCCATGTAGGGGTGTGTGGGGTGGGGGCGCAAAAATGATAAATCTTATTATTCCCATTAGGCTTATTTATTCTCATTGTTTATCTAGAGTTCGCCCACCGGGAATACTTAGTCAGTCCAGCCTCATTATTTTCCCAGCAAGAGCCGCCCGCCTCACTAACGCGACAGCTGAACTGACATGCCGATTTTTTTGTGTGTGTGTGTGTGTGTGTGTGTGTGTGTGTGTGTGTGTGTGTGTGTGTGTGTGTGTGTGTAGTGAGCTCTCCAATGAGCACATACACACATTCATCCACACATTTATATTACCTTAATAATTACCACCATATCCTTAAAATTAACTATCTTAATACATAAGTAGCTACCCTGGCTGTGTTGAGTTAATTGAGCCGCAGATCTATGCGGCATTCAGTGGCTGTTGCCTCAAAGTCGATATCTGCGACTGTTGCCGGATTTGGGGCCAATGCTCTCGTTCCCCTGAGGCAAAGCAATGCAGACCTAAGCAGAGAGAAGGATAGTCGACATCTCAACCAGGCTGTAACATAACTTCTGGGCTACTGATTCCATTCAGATAACACCTCCGCGAGTCTGGCAGAAGCATGTTGCACTTGGTCCCATCCCGGAAGAGGTTGTGAACACCAGAAGAGTGAAGCTGCCTTGATCAACGTTCTGAATTCTCTCCCCATATGCCCTAATCTTGTCGTTCTCGTTCCTCCTGTGTGCAGCATCGAGAGCTAGGTTGCGGTGATATGCGGCCTTGGGATAAAAAATCCTTATGTCAAAAAAGGCTCGCTGTCCCCGCGTCCAGAATCCTCGACCACTGACATCCACACGGGCTTCGTTGGATGTGTTTGAAGTCCTGTGACGAAGGTTCTCACCGTCTAATAGAAGGAGTGGCGATTCCACCATGGCGTCGTGGCAGATTTCCCTCAGTAGATTTGCTGTTAAGATTCCTTACTTCGTCATGCCTCATGCATACAAAGCCCACTTTCTTGCACACCATGGCGTGGTCGATGTCATAAGATGAGCCGCACATGCATTGGGAGGGCAAACCTTCTACTGGCCTACCGTGCCATAGAGCAATGACATCTGTGAATTTTTGTTTGTTAAGGATGAAGCCTTTTGCCCTTATCGGTAACGTTGTTAACCAGTTTGAGGCGACCACCTCCTGCGTTATAGCTACTTTTCTTTTCACGTTCTCTGACACTTGTTGCAACAGTAGTTACAGTTTATCACTTTGGGTGTGCTGCTGCTCTGTCGTAATGGACCGTCGAATCTTGTTTAATTCGTTGGTATCCACCTGACTTGCTGCATTCTGATCTATTATGTGCTCAGTGAGAGCTGCCGTGAGCTTGACAGAGTTCTGATGTTCTGTACGGGCAAGCTCCACTGGATTAGTCAATCCCATTCCTCCTAGTCTCGATGGTAGTGCAAGGAGTGACCTTTCTGCTGGGGTTAATTAAGGGTTTTTCACTAGTTTTGGGATAAAAGCGACATTGATGGGTTCTTCCAGAGGGCAGAGGAGGGGTCCGACATCAGGGGATAGTGTGCATCAGGTAATTCCAGTGATGCTTGACTCCATGGGTGAATGCCGCAAAAGCCGCATGTGGCTCTGTTTTAGCAATATCAGACAGAGCTACTACCACTACTACTACTTTGCTATCACTCAGAATCGAGTATGACGATCATCCAGCTATGATGCAATGATATGAGTTATTAAAGATGTCACCTTCGTGTGAGCTTTGAGGCGACTCGAGGGACCGATACGGGATCGACAGGGCCGTCCACAGATGTTGCACGTATGGATGGCTACATTTAGTACGGAAGGGTTTACGGCAGCGTCTTTCCGGCGCTGGCGCTAGTGTGCCTCGGTATGCAGTCGGGCTAACTCGAAAATATTGAAACCTTCTCGTGTGGTGCTCCTCCAAACGATACGGTGTGGGGTGATCGTCTCCCAGGTGAGGGGGTCGATTTGGTACTTTTCCGTTGTCCGCCAGAGTTATGTTTACCATTCGTTAGGTGGCTGTAATATTGCTGCTTTGGTAATATACTGTCGCCTATGAAGGTAACATAGCTAGTCCAACGTAATTGTTCATGGATAATGGTAGCCTCGATGGTCCTACAGTTCGTGTCAACGAGAATACTGGCATTTGTTCTCTTGTCTTCCCAGCAAACTCGGAGGATGGAGCGTAGACTTCGTTGTTGAAAGTTATCTAGTGCCTGGAGGTGCCCCCTGTATGTTACTCATGTCTCGCTGCCATACAGCAGGGTGGGGAGAACCACTACTCGACACACGTGCAGCTTTATAGATAATTTCCACACACACACACACACACACACACACACACACACACACACACACACACACACACACACACCACATATCAAGAAGCGCTCAACACACTGACCCTTTCGACTCTCACTGACCATCACCACGACCTCATCTGCAAATTTGGTAAGAAGCTTCTACACCATCTTCGACACCGGCTCCTACTACCACCTGAGATCCCTAGCCCGAGAATTGCTGTTCGACACCACAACCGCATCCAGCCCATACGTGCACGAACTGATCGCTATAAGAACAGCCCAGTCCCAACCATTGTAAAAATTATCAATAACTTGTAATAAACCAGTGTAGTCACTCCCAGTAAATACTACTTCTTGCACTGTCACTATGTTGAAATGCACTGTAGTTTGAGCTTTTCCCCATCTAGTTATTTGATATCTTATTTGTATCACTTATGTTACTTGTATATTATTTGTAATTCGTAACCCATTCCCCAAATATGTAACTGTATATTTTCAACCTTTTGGCTGCCAAGCTCTTTCAATAAACCGTTAATTATTATTATTATTACACACACACACACACAAACTGTTAATTTTGTCACATCAATTATGCCGGTATTTACCAGGTACAACATCCCTTTATAAACATTTTGGTGAGATTAAAAACTCGTATACGATGGTCTGCCAGGAAGGATTATTGTCTAATGGCTGTAGTGGTTGTAAAGCCCTGGATAACGCCACCCACATCCCCACCAATTATCGTTACTTTTTATTTCGATTTCTTTAAATATAGTTAAATATAATATAAGGGTTTTTATAGTGCAATAATGAATATAAATTCTTCTGTGTGGCTTTGATTTAGACATTATTATCTCTGAGAAAAGTACATATATTTATCTTTTCATTTGTACTAAAGTTTATAATTAATAATGAACAAAGTGAAGTATATCGATATTGGTAACTATTATTTTGGACGGTTCAAACAAAGAAATTAGTTTACACATTAGTTAATTCTAGGCACGACGCTCTTAGCAACAAAGAAATTATATGTAGATAGATTAATATATTTTCTTCTTTATTTTTAACAATGACAAGAGTTGATGTTTAAGTTAATACTGTATGGTTTAGAAGTTTTCAACAATAAAAGAGGAATATTAACTTTCTTAATTTTTGTGTCGGGTTGGGAGACATTTCCAGTCGTATGTATGTATGTATGTGTGTATGTACGGCGACCTGTGGTGTAATGGTCAGTATGCTCGCCTCGCAAGTGAACTGACCCGGTTCGAAACTATGGGCAAGTTTATTTACGCCATTTGCTTCTGTCTACCCAGCACTAATTGGGAACCTGTATGTTAATCGATTTGCGGATCGTATTCCGGGGTAATGGTTAGCCAGTGCAGTTGGCGAGTTGTCCGGTCTTCTCGGAATATTCCTTGACACTGGGTCATGCAACTCGTTATCGTAGGGTGTGGTTGTTGTGTTGGCGTCAGCTTCTACACCTTAAACAAATTCACGCCTAGGTGGCCCTTGGGCCCGCCATTATCGTTACGCGAGCGTCAACCATTATAGCATGTATGTATGTACAACAAACTAGTCTCTTCACAATAGGCTCTATCTGAGGCGAAAGTTTTGAATGTCAAGATTTTAGCCAAGTAACATGCGATTGCGATAAAGCCAATGTGTGTCTATAACTGAAGACAGACACATACATATAATCTAATGCTTCAGTTCGACCATATTGGAAAGTGACAGCCATTTACGTTTACGCTGACTGAGAGAGACCTGGATATCAAAGACAAATATCCGTAAAAACAGAGCTGGAAAATAGAAGTTGTTTACCATAGTAGACAATATATACTGTAGATATAGAGAATGACTAACCATACAGATCAATGAAATAACACTTAAATAGACACACCTGTAATAACACACAAATATAACCATAAAGACTTTTTACATTAGCTAACAACTTTTATCCTCAATAATTGTCTCCCTTGTATTAACAAACGATCAAATAATGGCCCAAAAAATAACAAATACACAGATAAAATAAAACACAAAATGAAAACGTGCATCTGTTAGCCAATTAAATGTTATACCAAAATTGAACACATAAGAAATATATTCAAAATCAAAGGACGTAAGTGAACAAAATCATACAAGGATGAAAATTTCCTCCCCATAATAGTCTGATATTTGATCCCATGCACACAAAATTTTTACCCACCCGGTTTCGGTCCGCGTTAGAGAAAATTAAATATTCTGCAGGCAAGCAATAGACTATCAAAGGACCTGGAAAAAACGAGCTTGTGTCAAAATTAATTATTTCTTTATGAAAATGGTGATGGTGACTGACGGGAGCTAGGAAAGTGACGGGAAAGGAAAGTGATGTGAGGGCAATGGCAGGAAGGGAAAGTGACATGTAGGGAGTGACAGGCAGAGAAAGTGACGATGAGAAAAATTGACGAGAGAGGAAAAAATGGAAAATAGATAGTGAAAGTGAAAGGCAGCTATGGCTAGAGTAACAAAAAAGGAAAGGAAAGTAACAAGGAAGGAAAATGACTGAGAGGAAATGACGTGTATGTGTAAGTACAGGATGGAAGCCCCCCGCCCACACACACACCGACATACATTCAACAACACGTGATTGATGCCTTACAATACAGAGTAGAGAAAGTAATATTATCTCAAGTCCCTTAATTTATGCTATTGTACAGTATTTGTCTTCATCAGCTAACGAAACGTTTCTCCTGATTTTAATCCTTTTTGGGAGGATAATCTTTAGAGTCAACATCCCTCAGTTAAGATGCAACCATAAAGCTTGAAACATTTGTCAGATCACACACACACACACACACACCCTGGAAATGCCATCCCTCAGTGACCCCCACCACCAAGCACTGGAAAGGTTTGGCAGCCAACTAATGCACCACCCTCGTCATCGCCACCTCCTGCCACCGGCAGCCCCCCACCCACCTCGCGCAGTCTGCCACTACAACAAAATTCAGCCCATAAGAGCCCGCACCGATAGATATAAGAACAGCACCATCCCATCTATTGTTAAAATAATAAACAACTCCTGATTTATGTACTGTACAGCCCCGTAAATGTATTCAACGCAAATTATATCATTATGTCTAAATCAAATGTAAGTCTGTATATTTTCAGCCACCAGCTACAACTCTATTAATAAACCGTTTATCATTATTATTTTACAAACACACACACACACACCTCTCAGTTAGTTTAAAAAACTTAGAAAACTATATTTTCTTCACAAGAAACAGAGTTAACAACAGTTTCTTAAAGAATAAGTTGTAAGCTCTAAGATTTTCTCCTCCGTCAAAGTGCATTACTTCCTGTTGTGGTTATTCTACACGACATACCTTTAACAAAACAGATCTTTGAAACGACAGACCTTTAACAGACTCACAAGAGGCCCCTACAAGTGTTCAAATACAGAGTTTTATTTTACCAGGAAACCAACAAAAAATTTAATCGCAGAAAAATTAAACCTTTCGTGGAGCATAATTATGTGATACACTAAGCATATGGAAATTGCAAAGAAAGAATAAAATGACTTAGCCATTATCAAGTTCATAAAGGGTGTTGAAAATGACCTCCATCCTGATCTTTTGAGGAACATGATAACTGATACACCATGACATATGGAAAAGTAAAGTGACTTACTTTCCCAGTCACAAGTTCAAAGAAGGTGTTGAAAAATCGCCTCCAACCTGGTCTTTGCAGATGTGATATTCCTGTAAAAAAAAAAATACCCTGTAGTCACTGAAATTCTGAAATGGCAGGAATACATACTACATGCAGAGGCCTCGTATTTTTCTACCCCACTTCCCCCCCCCAAAAAAAAAAAAAATCCGTAGCGAAAATAAACAAAAGACGAGCAAACAAGAACCAGTCGTAGTTTTGTTATTTCATGTATGGTCAAACACTGTAGAAATAGACCTCCCACGCGTGACAATAACATCAGGTCAATTAATTATGAATGATGGGGTACTGGCCTGATTAACGCACGTTAAAGACCACAATATCACACCCTAACCTTAGAATAGATCAGATTGGATTAAGTAGGCCAGACTGAGTTAGGTCTTGATACTGCCGATTTTATTTATTTATTTTAATTTTTTTTTTACACTGCAATATTTCTAGTTAAGGATACCAAAACAAAAGAATAATCGTGAGTTAGGTCAGGATCATTATCAATATGTCGTTATTATCGAGTTTGGACGCCACTGATCGTCGCCTTAATCGTGTTGTTATCGTCTAATCAACAAAGTACATTAGACATTTAGGTACGACAGATACCTACATCCCTCTCCACTTATCATCAATAAAAAATAACTGAAAATATTTAAATACAAATAGAAGTAACTAAATATCTATGAAAAGTAAGAGAAACATTTGAAATTTACCGAAAAAATACACGTAAACACAAAACAAAAATTAATGGGATAAACAGAAAATATAATTAATTAATATTTACTGAAAGACAACGTAAACTAACTTAAAAGGAAGTATTAACTATAATTAAAAACAAAACAATGTGGTAACTGAGAAAAAATAAAAATAAATATTTCTAAATAATATCAAAATCGTTAAAACTATATGTATAAAATCTAACTAAGAGTCAACTAAGAAAGATAAAGAGTCACCACATGTACACAAGGACCAACACGTACAGTCGCCTTCACTAGTGCGTTTACAGGGGCTCGTCATACAAACATTCCACAAATCATTACATTTAACTATTTGTTTTTAATATTGTTTTACTTTGATTCCTTACTAAGTTTACAATTTCGAGTTTCCTTCTGTCGAATGTAAACAGACACCGCGCTGCCACACTGCACAAAACCTGACGAGCTCTTGTAAACGCACTAGTGAAGGGGACTATACCTGACGGCAAAAACCATATTCCTGGGTTATCTTTGTCCTAGTGTGAGGTGTCAAGCGAGGTCACCCGGCCAAACATTGGGATCACAGCTCTCTCTAATATATGATAAAGTTAATAACAAGTGATGGGTATAATTTTGATCTACTGAGAAATGACCTGACACAGTGAGAGTTCAAACCGAGGTCATCCATCCTAACATCGGGGTCACCAGAGTCAATGGTCTGTCTTGTATCTCTCATTTACTGCGAGAGACGAGTGACGAGTCCTCCCCGGCTGAGTGAGAAAGCCAGAAAGGAATTACGAACGTCGAAGGCTGAGTGGGTGAGCACTGACGAATGACGTGACCCAAATATCCGTTAGGAGGTGAAGAAGATATGAAAGAGAAAATAAAAAGAGGAAAGAAAAAAAGAAAGAAAGAAAGAAAGAGGAAGGAGAATATGGAAGAAATGAAGTGATATATATTGAAAAAAAGAAAGAAGACAGAGATAAAGAACGAATGTAAAAATGATAAACGTAGAAGAAAGTAAGGAAGGGGAGAAAAAGAAGGAAAACAAAAACAAGGAAATGAAAAAGGATAGAAGAAGACAGGAATGAAGAAAAATAAAGAAAATAGACAGAAACAAACAAACCCAAATAAAAAATAATAATTATAACATGTCTCAAATTTCCACAAATCGTCTACTTATTAAGGCTGATGCTCTCGTGTCAACATAAGCCGATTAAGTAGTCTCGTGCGATTAAAAAAACCTCACAAGAAATATTATATAACTTAGAGTCTATAACCACATGGTAATAATATCAATAGAGAACCTTAAGTGCATGGAGACATTGTTTTTACCCAAATACAAGGATTTTGGGGGGATATTTGTGTCACTATAATCTCAAAAGGAATTTTACATTAGACATTTGCTGTTGAGAACGCTCTTTATGGATACAGTACAGTGGTTCCATATAAATGGACGACTGTACGTTTGTTGGTGAAAGAGTCTTTTTAGCTGTTCTAATGTCATTGAAATTATGAATACATACACACACACACATCCAAAAACAGGGATATGCACACATATGCACGAACATAAATACACACATATACACACACACACAAGTACACACACACACGCACACATACACGCAAACACATAAATACACACAAGCCACTACTTACTACTACTTTGCTGTCACTCGGAATCGAGTATGACGAGCGTTCAGCTATGATACAATGATATGAGTTATTAAGGATGTCACCTACGTTGGTGAGTTCTGAGGTGACTAAAGAGGCCAATGCGGGACCGGCAGGGTCTTTCACAGATGTTACACATGAGGAGGGCTACATCTAGAGCGGGAGGGACAGCGGCAGCGTTTTTTCGGCGTTGGCGCTTGTCTGCCTCGGTATGCAGTCGGGCTAACTCGAAAGTATTGACACCTTCTTGTGTGGTGCTCCTCCAAGCGATTTGGCACTTTTTCAGGTTTGTTTTCAGACTATCCATATACTTTTTCAGTTGCCCGCCAGCGTTACGTTTACTATTCTTTAGGTGACTGTAAAGTAGCTGCTTTGGCAATCTACTGTCGTCCATGCGGGTAACAGGCCAGTCCAGCGTAAATGGATAATGGTAGCCTCAATACTCCAACAGTTGATGTCAGCGAGAATGCTGGCATTTGTTCTCCTGTCTTCCCGGAGAACTCGGACGATGGAACGCAGACTGCATTGATAAAAGTCTTACTGTGCAATGAGGTGCCTCCTGTATGTGACCCATGTCTTGCTACCATACAGCAGGGTGGGGTTGGAACACTGCTCGATTACGTGCAACTTTGCAGATAATTTCAGCTCCTCACAGCTGAAGACACGGGTACGGAGTCTGCCAAAGGCTTGAGATGCACTTCTCATCCGATGTTGAATCTCTGCATCGATATCCGCAGTGGTGGACAGGTGGGAGCTGAGATGCCGAAAGTAGGCAACATTAGAGAGGGTAGTACCATTAAGCTGGATTGATGATGGAGGTATGGCTGAACCAAGGGTAGGTTGAAAGAGAATCTGAGTCTTATGTACATTAACCTCAAGGCCGAAGAATGCATACACATCTGCATCGGTGTTCAGGATCTCCTGCAGGTCGTGTTCAGTGTGAGCGACAAGGGTGAGGTCGTCTGTATACTGAAGTTCAGTAAGGGAAGCTGGCGACACATTTGTTCCTGTGTGGAGTCGTCTTATGTGGAAAAGACCCTTCATCTGGTACTCGATGTCCACCCAGCCGGCTAAATTGGCACTGGCACTAGTAAGGAAGGCAGCCAAGAAAATGGAAAAGAGAGTTGGTGCCAGTACACATCCTTGTTTCACTCCCGTTTGGATGGGGAAGAACTCGGACTGGGTGCCATTGTGCAGGGCACTGCCGTTCATGCCATCATGGAGTTGCCTCACAATGGCGATGGATTTTGGTGGACAGCCAAATCGGCCGAGGGTCCGCCAGGGGGCTTCCCCATGTACAGGTCACGACGCTATTCTCTGTACCTTTAGTGTATCTGGAGGGCAGCAAAGATCACGTCAGTGGTGCCACGTGATGGTCTAAGGCTACATTGAGATTCTGGAAGGAAGTTTTTCGCCTCAGGAAGAAGTCTGCTTAGGAGGACTCGGTTGATAATCTTGCCAGCAGAGAGATCCCGCGTTACTTGTCACGGTCTGACCGGTCTCCCTTGTTCTCATAAATATTGACGATGGAGGCGTCTTTAAAAGCTTGGCGGATTTTCTCCTTTTCCCATACATTCTCGAAGAGAGAGTGGAGATGGCTGGTTAGCAGAGGTTCTCCTGCTTTATGCACCTCGGCTTTGTTATTTTTCATCTGTTTGATGGTAGTAGCTACCTCATCCAGATGGAGGATAGCTGAGGTGGGTTAGCTCTGGATGCTGAGGGACCTGCTGGATAGTCAGGACATCCGCATCAGTGTTTCGGTTGAGCAGTGAATGTTAGTGCTTTTTCCAGCGCTGAAGGATGCCTTCTTCGTCTTTAATTGGGGAGTTACCGTCAGATGAGCGGAGGGGAGCTGCGCTATGATTGATTGGCCCATAAGATGTTTTAGCCGAATTGAAAAATTCGCACATCTTGTGTTGATCTGCAAGTTTTTGTGCTTCATATGCAGCAGCTTTCGTCTTGTGGAATGTATCAGCTTTGGTCTGAGACTGAGGGTTGTTCTGACAGTCAATTAAAGCAACACGTTTATCATCAACGAGTACATTGGTTGCTAGGTTATTTTCATCAAACCAGTCCAGGTGTATTCATTCGATCTGGCCGAGGGTTTCTCTGCATTTTTTTTCTATGCCACTGTAGAGAATACCCCATTCATCACTGGGATTTGGGTTGTTCGTTGTCGGGTTGTTTATCAGCCCATGTTCGAGCTGCTCTATGAAAGCATGTTCTACACCTGGATCATCCAGATGCTTATTGTTAAAACCTCTTCTGGAGGCTTGCTGCCTTCACCGTTTTGGGGCGACGTGAAGTGAGAACTTGTCTCTGACGAGCGGATGATCAGTGTCACAATGGTTTGAGCCACGCATGGCTCGGGTGATGAGGACATCTCGGTGATCTCTTTCTCTGAAATTGAACTTATCGGCCTGCCTAAACAAGGTACTGCTGATACTGAAGTTATGTGCAGCTCAATTGCTGAGGAGGAGTAGACCGTTGGGATTACACTTGCCTAGTTCATTTCTCCCTGTGGTTCACTGCCAAATGTCAGCATCTCTGCCAACTCAGGCATTGATGTCACCAAGGACCACAACCTTATCTTCTCTGGGTATAGAGGTTAGCACTCTGTCGAGGTCGGCATAAAAGGCCTCCTTGATGTCTTCCTATGCATCCAGTGCTGGGGCGTATGCACTGATGAAAAAGGCATGACGTGAGTGATTCTGTGGGACTTAAAGTGTCATTAGGCGCTCGTTGATCCCAATGGGATTTCAGTTTGCCTGTGTAAGACACGTTGGCGGATGGGAAAGGCAACTCCATAAATGCAGTTTCTCTCCACAGCAGGCTTACCCTTCCAGAAGAAGGAATATCCAGAACCCCGTTCTGTGAGTCGACCCTCGTCTGGGAGCCGTTACACACTAATGGCTGCTTTGTCGATGTTATACCTAGTCAGCTCTTTTGCCATAGAGGCGGATTTTCTTTCAGGATACTCATTTGTGCCAGTATCCAGAAGGATCCTGATATTCCATGCAGCGACCAGACAGGTTAGTTCCTTGGCAGGCTGTGTTTAGGGCACCATTTCTATCCCCCTCCCCATGTGGGGTGAGCAGAGTGGCTCCTCGAAAGGGCTGCTCAGTCGCACAGACAGGACCGGATTGCACTGCTGCCTAGATTCCAGTGCAGAAATGACCATCTTATATGTGCTACACATGAGCAGAGTTGTGACTAGAGATTCCCGGTTGTCATCTCTGCCTGTCACCGTCGCCACTCGTCCGTCGCCATAGGACTTTTGGGGGTACTGGGGTTATGATGATGATGAGGATTATGATGAGCTGAATGATGGCTGCGCATGAGTTGATTTATGTGGTGAGGCAGGAGTGCAGGCTGCAACCACACATCTTGGCTCCCCCTTTTCCTGATCCATTGGTGCAAGTGTTGCAACGACTGGGGAGAGAGAGAGAGTTGCAATGAACTGCGGATAGCCCAGTCTGTTCGGTTTCGCATTAGTTGCCTGTCCATCATGTATTGCCTTCGTCCGCCAGTGTAGTTGTTGGGTTCCAATGGTGGTCACCTCTTCCACCTATATCGCCGTTGGGGTTTTGTTGGAGCTCTGTAAGCATTTCTGCCGGATGACGGCGGACCACCGCAGATTTTTCTTTCGGGTTTTACACCTATAGCCTTATACCTACCAAGGTTAATCCACAAGGCAGTCTGGCACTGGTTGGTGTATAGATATGTAAATACCAAGATATGCGAACACGCCTGACGGTAAGACTGTGTTACCATTCATTGCACCATTTATTCACATGTCTGTATTACTACATATTATTATAGCATGTCTGATATCTATGCTTATGTCTAATGCCTATGTCTACTTACTATGTCCCGATGTACTATGTCTGTACCTCGCTAGTCAAGTAACTAGAAGACCTCATTTATTGTCCTAGTAATGTCTAGCAACTCTCCCTGCCTAGCTAGCTAACTTCTCTCAGATCGGCTTCGGCCTGGCTACGACATGGAGTCCTTTGTGCTTGTCCCTGTTTTTCTGTACCTGTCGGTTATCCTGCCAAGTCTTGTACTACTTATGGAATATATCTACTGCTCGTGCCCTGGAGTTTCAAGAACCTTGTTTAGGATTGCATCTCACCACAGTTGGTAGGCGCCAAGATTTGTCCACATGCCATTGGGCCTATGTGCCGTCCCTTTGGGGCCCACTGCTACTCTGAGATCCCCTGCTGGTCTAGCCTGGGCCCACGAGGCACCCAGTTACCGTGTGTTGCCACAAGGAGGCACAGCAGTAGCGTCGATGGTGAAGAGGCTGTGTACTGGCAGAGGAAGACTTATGCAAGTTGCTTCCCTGTTCGCCATGAGGACTAGCCAGTAGTGGTAGCTGAAAGCGAGAGGAAGTAAGCAGTGCTTGCAACTTAACACTAAAATAATGCTTGCACATGAGACACATTTCACCATCCTGTGCACACACACACACACACACACACACACACACACACACACACACACACGCACACACAAACTAAAACTAAAACTTACATAAGTTCATTAACAGACAGAAATCCAAAATTTACAACAAATTCGGTCAGAGAACATTAATAAAAACATCCTCTCTCTCACACACAGTTCCATCATGGCGCACTGACATCTAAAACAAAAACAAAAATTATATATTGCTCTTTCTGCTTTATATATAGTTTTTTTTACTCAATTATTTCGTGAACGTAAGGTCAATATTTTTTTTACTGCATAATAGTTTTATTTCTAATAACGTTAGAGTAAAATTTCCGTATAAATTCCTGTTTTTGTTTTCAGATCAGTCATGTATATAATCTATCGAATTAAATCTGATTCAAACACTGTCGATCCTACATAATATGGGTATTACATTAAGTTCTTATACTTTATATAACAGTGCAATTTTACCCTGACGATAAAAACCCTTTTCAATGTCACTCATACGGAAATATTTTTTTATGTGATAAAATTCATTAAACAAAAAAAAAATATTTAATATCAATATCGGTGAAGTGATTTCCAATAATTTCAATAATCCTTAGCTTACAAAAGTCAAACAACATAAACGGGATCATGTCACAGTATGTAGCGGACAGTACGTTAATTAGCGCCACCTAATGGATACCAATCAAGTAAAGTGAACACTATACATAAACGTTGGCTGTAGCGCCCATGAAAAACTGAAATCTATTTTCAAAGGCAATGTGTGTGTGTGTGTGTGTGTGTGTGTGTGTGTGTGTGTGTGTGTGTGTCAGTCTCGGACCAAAGGTGATACCTTACACAAGAAAAAAGCGGCGGCCAAGCGCGAGCCTCGCAATCTAAAGAACGTCTGGTTTAAAAAGCACATGGAACACAAAAAACTTGCATATCAGCATAAGGTGTGCGAATTTTTCAATTCCACTAAAACATTTTATGGGCCAATCACTCATGGCGCAGCACCCCTCCGCTTATCCGACGGTAACTCCCAAATTAAAGAAAAAGAAGGCCTCCTTCAGGGCTGGAAAGAACACTACCATTTACTGCTCAGCCGAAACACCGATGTGGATGTTCTGACTACCCAGCAGGTCACTCAACATCCAGAGCTGACCCACCTCAGCTATCCTCCATCCCTGGATGAGGTAGCTACTGCCATCAAACAGATGAAAAATAACAAAGCCTCAGAGCCTGATGGAATCCCAGCCGAGGTGCATAAAGCAGGAGGACCTCTGCTTACCAGCCGTCTCCACTCTCTCCTGGAGAATGTATGGGAAAAGGAAGAAATTCCCCAAGCTCTTAAAGACGCCTCCATCGTCAATATTTATAAGAACAAGATAGACCGGCCAGACTGTGTTAACTACCGCGGGATCTCGTTGCTGTCTGTAGCTGGCAAGATTATCGGCCAAGTCCTCCGAAACAGACTTTTTACTGAGGCGCAAAACTTCCTTCCAGAATCTCAATGTAGCCTGAGACCATCACGTGGCACCACTGACGTGATCTTTGCTGCTCTCCAGATACAGGGAAAGTGCAGAGAACAGGGTCTGGAACTGTACTTGGCCTTCATCGACCGAACCAAGGCCTTCAACTCGGTTAACAGGGAAGCCCTCAGGTGGACCCTCAGCCGTCTTGGCTGCCCACAGAAATTCATCGCCATTGTGAGGCAACTCCACGATGGCATGAACGGCAGTGTCCTGCACAATGGCACCAAGTCTGAGTTCTTTCCCATCCAAACAGGGGTGAAACAAGGATGTGGACTGGAACCAACTCTCTTTTCCATTTTCTTGGCTACCTTCCTTACTTGTGCCAGTGCCAATTTAGCCGGTGGGGTGGACATCGAGTACCAGATGAAAGGTCTTTTCAACAAAAGACGACTCCAGGCAGGAACGTAGGTGTCCACAGCTTCCATTACTGAATTTCAGTATGCAGACGACCTTACTCTTGTCGCTCGCATTGAACGCAACCTGCAGGAGATCCTGAACACCTATGCAGATGCGTATGCATACTTCGGCCTAGAGGTTAATGTACGTAAGACTCAGATTCTCTTTCAGCCTGCCCCTGGTTCATCAACACCTCCACCATTCATCCAGCTTAATGGTACTACCCTCCCTAATGTTACCAAATATCGATATCTCGGCTCCCACCTGTTCACCACTGGGGACATCAATAAAAATATTCAACATCGGATCAGATGTGCATCTCAAGCCTTTGGCAGACTTTTTACCCGTGTCATCAGCTGTAGGGAGCTGAAATTATCTACAAAGCTGCACCTGATATCGAGCAGTGGTCCTCCCCACCCTGCTATATGGTAGTGAGACATGGGTCACATACATGAGGCTCCTCAAGGCACTTTGAAACTTTCACCAATGTAGTCTACGCTCCATCCTCCGAGTTCGCTAGGAAGACAAGAGAACAAATGCCAGTATTCTCGCTGACACCAACTGTAAGAGCATCGAGGCTACCATTATCTATGAACAACTACGCTGGACTAGTCATGTTACTCACATGGACTACAGTAGACTGCCAAAGCAGCTACTTTACAGTCACCTAACGAATAGTAAATGTAACTCTGGCGGGCAACTGAAAAGGTATAAGGATAGTCTCAAGACAAACTTGAAAAAGTGCCAAATCGATCCCCTCACCTGGGAGACGATTTCTCCACACCGTAAGTTTTGGAGGAGCACCACAGAAGAAGGTATCAATAATTTTGAGTTATCCCGACTGCATAGCGAGACAGGCAAACCCCAACGCGGAAAAGACACTGCTGCTGCCTCTCCCGCACTAGATGTAGCCCCCACATGTGCAACAACTGTGAACGACTGTGCCGGTCCCGTATCGGCCTCTTTAGTCACCAACGTATGTGACATCCTTAATAACTCATATCATTGTATCATAGCTGGATGATCGTCATACTCGATTCCGAGTGACAGCAAAATAGTAGTAGTAGTAGTGTGTGTGTGTGTGTGTGTATAAGTGACGGAATAATGAGCATGTATTTTGTGTGTGCTACAGATACAGGGTGGTGGCAGAGGTGATGTCGCCACAGAGGAGCGTGGTGCTGGAGCGACTATTGCCCCTCACACAATACCAGGTGTACGTCACTACCGTGCTCAACAACACCGTGCTCTCCACCTCCCCCGTCGTCACCTTCCAAACCGCTATTGACGACTCTTTCCAGGGTAAGATCTATTCACCTCGCCTCCCTACCTGTTTTGTCACCCCTCCTTGCCTACCTGATTCTCATTTCCCTGACTCCATTGTCCTCACTTCCCTACCTACCTGGCCCCCTCCTTCCTGTCTACCTGGTTCTCTACCTAATTGGTCCCCTCCTCCCTACCTATCTGGTCTACTCTTCCCTACCTACCTGGCCTCCTCCACCCTACTTATCTGGTCCCCTCCTCCCTACCTACCTGTCCAACTTCACCATACCTACCTGCCCCCCCTTCCTGTCTACCTGGTTCTCTACCTAACTGGTCCCCTCCTCCCTACCTACCTGCCCAACTTCTCCATACCTACCTGCCCCCCCTCCTCCCTAGCTACATGGTCCTCTCCTCCCTACCTACCTACCTGGTCCCCACCTCTCTACTTCCCTTGTCTTCAGCTCCCCTAAGGTCTCTGTCCACTATAAACGTTCACTCTTAACTTGGTCTTCACTGTACACTGACATTTGTGAGTATTAATAACCTTGACAAATTTAGTTCTTTAATCATTTACTAATATTTCAATGACTTCAAAAAGTAAAGACCACAGCTGCGGAAACCGGATCTATAAAATCGTTTGGAACATGTACTGAAGTACACCCAAAATGACGTCATTTAACAACCAATAAATGCTAATATTTCTATGTAAATTCATTTACCTATGAGGGCGGAGAAAAGCTCCCGTTACATTTGTTAATCGAAATTTTAGGGATTATCATTGGTGGATTACAGTAACGCTAGGCTGGACTCGTAGCTATCTCGTTGTTGACAGGGTTAATGGGTTTATTATTCACAGTTAAAGTCAACAATACAGAAGTTAAATATGTGAAAAAGTCATGCCAATAATGAAGGCTGTGTGGTGTCTACACTCTTGTCTATCTTCTGTATATGTACGACTCAGTAGCAGATATTGTCAAGGGAAAAGCCTGGTATATCAAATTTCCATTAAAACTAATGTCCATAACAGGTTTTTGACTCAACAATGAAGAAAAACAATACCTGTGGCGTCTCGTGAGTGTAAGACTTAAAAAATTATTTGACCCTATCGAGAATATAGACGTTCTTGCATTCATTAGGAACAGATGTTAGGCAATTCCGCTTTGAGAGTTTTTTCTTCCTTTCATAAAACTCGTGACCCTCACTCAAAAAAGGGAAAAAATTTCAGAGGAAAAGTCTAACTAAAAATATATGATGATAGAAACCTCGACGAAAAATATCTGACAAAAACAGAAAACAGCTGACAGAGTGAATTCTGAAATACACACACACACACACACACACACACACACATAAGTATAAGTATAATATCAGAACTGCATCTGAAAGCAGTGCCTTGTTTGTTCATGTTAGGAATAATAATCACCCCATTGCTTGGGAAAAAAGCTTAGAAGTATTCAAATCATCTTGTGTCACAGAAAGACTTCTTGTTGAAGCTAGTTTGATTAAGGAATTAAAATCAATAAACCTTAGTGATGGTCAATTCAAAACTGATAATATGTTACATAAATTTATTTGTCAGTGGCCCAAGGTTAAAAATGCTTTGAAAACCTTTGATCTAGATGTATGATAGTTATTTTGTGGGTCCCTTTTTTCTGACCTGACTTGGCTAGTCACGTCACCACCCTTCTCTTAAGCTCCTCTACGTGTGTGTTGGTGTGGGGATTAGTGGATGTCATCATTTTGACCTGACCTCATGTTTTTAGGTCACCCTGTATATTTAAGCCTCTCTCTGTCCATGTAATCCAGTTGCCTCTGAAGATGTCTTGAATATATATATATATATATATATATATATATATATATATATATATATATATATATATATATATATATATATATATATATATATATATATATATATATATATATATATATATATATATAAAGCACTAAGGGAGTGTATGATGGCGTCGTTGCAGGTAACTTGACTGGAGGCTTCATCAGTACGCCCACGATGCTGGACAGTGTGGTGAGCGTCGGGTCCACACTGGGCGACGAAAACAACAATGTTGGCCTGGTGAGGGTCAGGGCTGAGGAGGTGGGTATCGTTCTCCTCGTGCTGGCTGTGTGGATGTTCGCCATCGTCCTCTTCTTTAACAGGTGAGAGAGATTCTGTGTAACCATATGACAAAACTATTAAGTTCCCTCAGAAGGCCGGCGCGAAAAGAACAACTTGAAGCCTCGCCTACAGTATCGTAACAAAGCTGAACTAGACAGACAGACAGACAAACAGAGAGAGACAGGCAGGCAGACATACACATACACAAAGATAAAAATAACCCTCCTCTGGCCCCGTTAGGAGAATGTTTGAAGCTAAATTGCCTGTTAGCGTTTGCTGTTAAAATGAACTGGTTTTCTTAATGTTTCAGAAGGTCATCACACCAGCCAGGCAATATTGTTTACGGTGATACGTCGGAGCGTTTAGTGGCGGAATGAAAATACACACATGATAATTTTGACTTGGCGTCACTTCCAGGGGTAATCAATGACTGCCTGTGATGAGAGCAAACGTTCATCACCAACACGACCTCCGCCGTGTCTTGCCCTAAACTGCCCTCACTGATCAAAGGCTCTATGACGATCATTGCTCTTCACCAAAACAAAATATAAGACAAACAGTACTTAACATTGCAATCTAATAAATAAGGAATTTACTATAATTCCATTATTTTTCTTATTTTTTATTAGAGGAAATTGTAAGTTGTATGTTACTTTAGTTGCGTAGCTTGTAAGACCAAAGGCCTCTTAACGATACACCACTAAGGTTCTTCCCGCTGGCGACCATCCAACAACAATGTGAACCAACTTGGAATATTTGCATCTCTCAGTCTCCAGTGTTTGCAAGGGTTTTTACCAGGTCCCGTGAAACCTATCTCCTCGCTCCCTCACACTTGTTGATCGAGCCGAAACTTCTTGAGTCTTCCCTTGTTTTGTATTTTTAGCGGCCAAGTTAGATAAATGGTGTACAATTAAAGCGTGTGGTCTAAAAAAATATTTAGGTTAGATTAGGTTATCCTTAAGATATCTTTGTGGGTGGCACGCTATAGTAGCACCGATAAGTGTTTGTTCAAGTAAGTTGGACCGGTGTGTTTACAACTTAATGGTGAAAAGCTGGCATGTGTATGTGTGTGTGTGTGTGTGTGTGTGCACAGGGTGGTTTAATGCGTCTAGTGTGGCAGCATTATGTTAGTGTTAAAGTGCAAGCATTTCTTGCTTCCTCTCACTTTCAGCTACCGCCACTGGCTAACCCTTCAGGTGAAAAGGGAAAAAACTTGCACAAGTCTTCGCCTGCCAGTACACAGCCTCTTCACTATCAGGACTCTTCCTGTGCCTCCTCGTGCCACACGGTAACTGGGTGCCTCGTGGGCCAAGACTAGACCAGCAATGAACCTCGGAGCAGCAGTGGGTCCCAGACGGATTGCGCACAGGCCCACTGGTATGTGGACACGTCCTAGCGCCTACCAACCACTGGCCTGCTGATTTGCGAATTAACCTTGGTAGGTATACGGCTATAGGAGTAAAACCTGAACGAAAAATGTGCGGCGGAGTCCCGAATCAGGCAAACATGCCTACAGAGCTCCAACAAGACCCCAACGGTGGTATAGGCGGAAGAGGTGACCAATAAGGGAACCCAACGACTCCACCGGCAGATGAAGGCTACTAAGGCGAAACCCAAGAAACTGGGCTATCGGCAGTCCATTGCAACTCTCCCTCTCCGCAGTCGTTGGAACAATTGCACCACTGCATTTAGAAAAGGGAGACCCAAGATGTGAGGTTGCTTCCTGTGTTCCTACCTCACCAAATAAATCAACTCAGGCACAGCCATTATCCAGCTCATCATACTTATCATCATCATCAAACCCCTATACCCCTATAGTCCTATGGCGACACACGAGTGACGACGGGCACGGGCAGAGATGACTGCTGGGAGACTCTAGTCACAACTCTGCACATGGACGGCATAGATAAGATGGTCGTTTATGCACTGGGATCTAGGCAGCAGTGCAATTCGGTCCTGCGTATGCGACTGAGCAGCCCTTTCGAGGACCCACTCTGCTCACCCCACATGGGTAGGGGGCTAGAAAAGGTGCCCTAAACATAGCCTGCCTAAAACCCAACCTGACTGGGTAGCCGCACCCAGTAAGGTCATCCTTCTGCTGTCGAAAACTCATTCATAATCACAGATGCAAACATAAACAAACTATACAACCTCTCGTGATCCCTGCATGGAATGTCAGGACCCTTCTGGATACTGGCACAAATGAGCGACTTGAAAGAAGAACCACAATTGTGGCAAGAGAGCTGGCTAGGTATAACATCGACATAGCAGCCATTAGTGAGTCTCGACTTCCAGGTGATGGTCAACTCACAGAACAGGGGTCTGGCTATACTTTCTTTTGGAAGGGTGAGCCTGCTGCGGAGAGAAACCGCATTTAAGGAGTTACCCTTGCCATACGCCAATTCATCCTACACAGGCTAAAGGAAATGCCTATTAGGATCATCGAGCGCCTCATGACGCTCCGAATCCCACTGAATTACTCACGTCATCCCTTTTTCATCAGTGCATACGCCCCAACACTGGATGCAGGGGATGACATCAAGGAGGCCTTTTACACCGACCTCGACAGAGTGCTAACGTCATTCCCCAGAGAAGACAAGGTTGTGCTCCTTGGTGACATCAATGGTAGAGCTGACAGAGATGTTGACATTTGGCAGGGACCCATAAGGAGAAATGGACTAGGCAAGTGAAATCCCAACAGCCTACTCCTCCACAGCAAGAGTGCTGCAAACAACGTTACTATCACCAATACCGTTGCACACAACCACACTATCACCAATACCTTATTTAGGCAGACCGACAAGTTCAAGGGTTCGTGGCAACACCCACGATCCAAACAAGGCATCTCATTTACTACGTCATTGTCAGAGAAATAGATCGACGAGATGTCCTCATCACCCGAGCCAGGTGTGGCTCAGACGACTGCGACACTGATCATCGGCTCGTCAGAGTCAAGCCATCACTTCACGTCCCCCCAAAACGGCGAAGGCAGTATGCCTCCTGGAAAGGTTTTAACACTAAGCATCTGGAGGATCCAGCGGTAGCACATGCTTTTAGAGAGTAGCTCGAACATGGGCTAATAAACAGCATGACAACAAACAACCCAAATCCCAGTGGCGAATGGGAAATTCTCGACACTGTCATGATAAAAACCTGCAGAGACCCTCCGCTACATCAAAAGAATACACCAGGACTGGTTTGATGAAAACGACCCCGCAATCAGTATACTCGTCGATTATAAACGTGCCGCTTTAACTAACTAGCAGAACAACTCTCAGTCTTAGACCAAAGCTGATACCTTCCGCAAGAAGAAAGTGGCAGCCCAGCGTGAACTTCGCAATCTAAGGAACGACTGCTTTAAAAATAAAGCATGTGAAACACAAAAATTGGCAGATCAGCACAAGATGCGCGAATCTTTCAATTTCACTAAAACATTGTATGGGCCAATCACTCATGGCGCAACCCTCCTCTGCTCATCCAATAGTAACTCCCTAATTAAAGACGACGAAGGCATCCTTCAGTGCTGGAAAGAGCACTACCATTCACTGCTCAACCAAAAAACCGATGTGGATATCCTGACTACCAAGCACGTCCCTCAGCATGCAAAGTTGATCCACCTCAGCTATCCTCCATCCCTGGATGAGGTCAATATTTATAAGAACAAGGAATCTCGCTGCTCCTCCTAAGCAGACTTCTTCCTGAGGCGGAAAAAACTTCCTCCCAGAATCTCAGTGTGGCTTTAGAGTAGACCATCACGTGGCACCACTGACATGATCTTTGCTTCCTGCCACATACAGGGGAAGTGCAGAGAACAGCGTCGCGACCTGTATATGGTTTTTATTGACCTAGTTAGTTGGTAGTAGGCAGCTACCAAACAGGGAGGTACTACCGCCTGGGAAGATACTAGAAGCATAATGTGTTGTGTAATGGTAGACCCTGCTGCCATATGGCATCACAAAAATTGTGACCAAGTTCCAGATTGCTGACAACACAACATACTTAATGTATATTGTTTCTCATTCTTGATTTGTTTTTTTTCGTTTCTGTATTTATTTATGGTTATTATTTTTATTATCTTATTTTAATTTTTATTATTTTGTTATTAATTTTTATTCATAATAATAATAATAATGAAAATGAAAATGACAATGACAATGACAATAACAATAATAATAATAATAATAATAATAATAATAATAATAATAATAATAACGATGATGGTAATGGTGATGATAATAATAATGGTAATAATAGTTATTATTATTATTATTATTATTATTATTATTATTATTATTATTATTATTATTATTAATATATTTTCGCCTCCCCCCCTTAGTTTTTGATGTGGGTCAGTGAATTGTGCTCGGGTGGGCTAATCCCAGTAAAAAAAAAAAAAAAAATGCCTTCGACTCGGTCATCAGGGAAGGCTCTCTGGTGGACCCTCAGCCGTTTTGGCTGCCCAACAAAATTCATCTCCATTGTGAGGCAAATCCACGATGACATTAACGGCAGTGTCCTGCAGAATGGCACTCAATCTGAGTTCTTCCCCATCCAAACGGTGGTTAAACAAGAGTGTGTACTAGCACCAACTCTCTTTTCCATTTTCTTGGCTGCCTTCCTTACTCGTGCCACTGCCAATTTAGCCGGAGTGGTGGACATCGAGTACCAGATGAAGGGTCTTTTCAATATAAGACGACTACCAGGCAGGAACAAAGGTGTCGGCAGCTTTCAACCTCACACTTATCGCTCACACTGAACACCTACGCAGATGCATAAGCACACTACGGTCTTGAGGTGAATGTACATAAGACCCAGATTCTCTTTCAGCCTGCCCCTGGTTTAGACACATCTCCACCATCCATCCATCCAGCTTAACGGTACTACTCTCTCTAATGTTACCCACTTTCGGTATCTCGGCTCCCACCTGTCCACCATCGTCGACATCTATGAAGAGATTCAGCATCGGATCAGATGTGCATTTCAAGCATTTGGCACTCTAAAACCGTGTCTTCAGCAGTAGGGAGATGACATTATCTACAAAGTTACACGTATAAAGCGGTGGTCATCCCCAGCGAGACTTGGGTCGCATACAGGAGGCACCTCAAAGCAATTGAAAACTTTCACCAACGTAGTCTACGTTCCATCCTCCGACTTCGCTGGGAAGACAAGAGAAGAATTGCCAGTATTCTTGCCGACACCAAATGTAGGAGCATCGAAGCTATCATTATCTATGAACAACTACACTGGACTGGCCATGTTACCCGCATGGACGACAGTAGACTGCCAAAGCAGCTACTTTACAGTCACCGAACGAATAGTAAACGTAACGCTGGCGGGCAACTGAAAAGTTATG
>NW_024713682.1:0-7406 GCF_018991925.1 Homarus americanus
ACCGTATATACTCGTGTATAGTTCGAGTTTTTAAGACCAAATTTTTAGGCAAAAAATTGGGGGTCGTCCTATACATGCGTAATAGTTTTGTTAGGTTGAACCCGTGCATGATGGGAAGGGTGAGGAGCAACTTTTAGCTTCAGACATGAAAAATATTTACCATTTACTGCCAGTAAACAATGGAAACATAAAATATGTACCAATTAGTAATGAAAAGTTGTGCAGTTCCTTCAGTAAATGAAGCTCACCAACTTACAATAGGCTAAATTACCTTACAACGCGCTTTCAGTAGTCTATGTTGAAGTTCTTAGCACAGGCTAACTTATCATATCATATACGGTATCACAGTTCTCATTGATCTACAAAAAATACCGGTAATAAAAACCTTTTCGATATTTCACACTTAATATAATACCCGGTAATCTACTTCAACCTCCTATTGTTTACAACGACGCTTGACACACCACCAGCTGTATCACCTAGACGGTACACGTGTTTTTCGAATCGTTTTCAGTTAAAAAACTGTTACATCACATGTATATTTTACCTTAACTGTGCCTGAATGAATATGTTCTCGGAAATAAATAGTAGTTTTGCTAAAATGTGATATATTTTAATGTAAAATAGGATAAAATACATGACGAAAACAAAAGATTTTACCTATCCTTCCGATGTTCAAGAGAAGTTACTCGTTTTTTTAATAGTTTTTGGTTAAAATATTGTTATATTACAAGGGTATTCTATTCATACTGTGCTTGATATAATGCATTCACGGAAATGTAATATTTTTGCTGAAATGACGTACGTATTACAGTGGAAAGTGGGATAAAATTGTGACGAAAACAATGACTTTCGCTTTCTTTCGTTCAAAAGATGTTACCGTAATCGCTTTTCGAATGGTTTTCAGTTAAAAAACTGCTGTATTATGATAATATTCTCTACTAATTGACTTGAATAAATACTACGATACCATATTTCTGAATACTTTCATTAAGATCCATCAAAATCATTTTCCTTGTCATCGTCTGCAGCACCAAACAGCTTCTCCCAGTCCTCTCCTTGAACAGGGCTAGAGGGTACGTGTTCTTCGAATCGTTTTCAGTTAAAAAACTATTACATCACACTTATATTTTACCTAAACTGCGCCTGAATGAATATATTCTCGGAAATAAAAGTAGTTTTGCTGAAACGTGATGTATTTCAATGTAAAATAGGATAAAATACATGACGAAAACAAAAGACTTTACCTAAGCTTCTGTTCTTGAGATGTTACTCGTTTTTTAATAGTTTTCGGTTAAAATTTTGTTATATTACAATGATATTCTATTCACACTGTGCTTGATATAATACACTCACGGAAATGTAATATTTTTGCTGAAATTACTTACGTATTATAGTGGAAAGTGGAATAAAATCGTGACGAAAACAATGACTTTCGCTTTCTTTCGTTCAAAAGTTGTTACCGTAATCGCTTTTCGAATGGTTTAGTTAAAAACTGTTGTATTACAATAATATTCCCTTCTAACTGACTTGAATAAATACTTGAATGGAGATATACAATATTTTTGTTGAAACTACCCGCGTTTCAGTGTAAAGTGTCGTAATAATAAATGGTAAACAATTTGCCTTCGGCACTCGTGTTTCATGCACGGCGAGCCTCAGTTTATAGGACGTAGAGCGTTTTTACTGAAGGTTTTGTTGTTCCATTACCCTCAAAAACGTGGGTCGAACTATAAACGAGGAATATCGTAAATTAACGATTTCTTGGTCAAAAAATCAGGGTCGACCTATAAACGAGGGGGGGGGTTATAGATGAGTATATACGGTAAATACAGGCTAGAGGAGCAGAAAGACAATTACCCATGCTCATGCCAAATATTTCCTTGTAGAACTTCCCATTTGCGCTAAACACATTGTCAGTTACGCATAACTCTATCAATTTGAGGAAAGTATCATGTTCAATAGTTAAATCTAACAGTTGTAATTTATCTTTAAGAAATGAAAGTAGGTCTTTCACAGGTACTTTAGTGAACAGTGAATTTACATCAAAACTTATTAATTCGCAAGGTTCATTGTGTTTCTTGAGTTTATCAATTAAATCACTGCTATTGTGTATATGTGAATTAGATATTTGGCCTGTAAGAGGGGATAGCATCTTTACGCATTTCCCGCTTTACGCGGGCCTCCGTGGGTTCAATTGACCTCATAAAGCGGGGTTACAAAATATATATATATATATATATTGTAACCCCGCTTTACGCGCACCTACAGTGATATACTTGCATATATATACAGTAGAAGTCCAAAAATCCGGACTGCTTGGGGATTGGGTCGGTCCGGATTTTCGGATTTTCCGGATTCTCAGGCAGTACTTTTAAAATTCAAATTTAATGAAGAATAAAGAAGAAATGAACAGGTACATTTTGATAGTTTATTCATTTGCAAATATTGCATGCTTCATTTATCAAAACGAGCAGTTTTAATGAAAAAGCTGTGAATTCTAAATTTTATTCTTTGCCTTTTATATATCATAAATTGTAGACTTTCCAATGTCGAAAGTTTCCATTAGAACAGTATTGCTCACACCACGATCTAGTTTCTTAATTATTTCAAGTTTGTCACTCAATTTCAATGTGTTCTTCTTTCTTTTCACACAACGAAGTTTATTTACTTTAGGAGCCATTATTATGGGCTTGTACAGTACTCTGTAAATGGAAAGAGTTGGACTCAAAATATTGTTATATTACAATGGTATTCTATTCATACTGTGCTTGATATAATGCATTCACGGAAATGTAATATTTTTGCTGAACGTACGTATTACAGTGGAAAGTGGGATAAAATCGTGATGAAAACAATGACTTTCGCTTTCTTTCGTTCAAAAGAGGTTACCGTAATCGCTTTTCGAATGGTTTAGTTTAAAAACTGTTGTATTTCAATAATATTCCCTCCTAATTGACTTGAATAAATACTTGAATGGAAATATACAATATTTTTGTTGAAACTACCCGGGTTTCAGTGTAAAGTGTCGTAATAATAAATGGTAAACAATTTGCCTTCAGCACTTGTGTTTCATGTACGGCGAGCCTCAGTTTATAGGACGTAGAGCGTTTTTAGTGGTTTTGTTGTTCCATTACCCTTAAAAACGTGGGTGGAACTATAAACGAGAAATATCATAAATTAACGATTTCTTGGTCAAAAAATCAGGGTCGACTGATAACGAGGGGGGTTATAGACGAGTATATACGGTATGTTGTCACAGTTTGATTGCCCATTTTAAAGTGGCGACCACGTGGTCGCTTGTTGTCGCTGTGCAGCTGTGGCGCTCACGCATGCGCACATGCACACAAATGCCCGCTAAAAAAAAAAATAATCGTTTTTGAAAAGTCCGGATTCTCGGGTGGTCCGGATTTTTGGACTTTTACTGTATATATATATATATATATATATATATATATATATATATATATATATATATATATATATATATATATATATATATATATATATATATATATATATATATATATATATATATATATATATATATATATATATATATATATATATATATATATATATATATATATATATGCAAATAAATCACTGTAGGTGCATGATCTAGTATATGTTATAATCATTTAAGTTTAAAGGAATTCACATCTCGGTGAGTACAGACTACCCCTGAAGATAAATTACCTGTCCTCGTGTATCACAAACTATATATATATATATATATATATGTTAGTGGTCTCTAGTTAACGAACTCAACCGCTCCAGAAGGTCGCTCGTTAACCTAAACGCTCGTTAACCTGAAACCATTGTTTCAATGGGTTTTGAATTGTTCCAGCTCACCGAAAATTTCCTAAATTCAACAAAAATGGTAGAAAAGTTCACTTACTTTGAGGTGTGTATGTAGAAGGCTCCTGGATGATGATGATGATGATGGGATTTAGAATGTGGAGGAGAAGAAGAAGAGAAGGCATTGGGGTGAAGAGAAGTCACCCCATGGTGCCATTTCACCCATAAAATTTTAGCTCTGGTTTAATTCAAGATTATTTTCTTTAAATCAACGCTGCACTGCATTATATATTGTCAATATATAAAATATATTTCAAATGACCAATAATTTGCTTGGAAACACAGAAAAAAAAGCGTTTAGTTGAAGAGAGTCTTAACAAGATGTTACCTCCACTGAAAACAGAGAGAGACTGGCGCCTGTTTGCTGTGTTAAGAGGCTGGATGCGCATTAAACTAGTCACTTTACCCAATTTTGTTCAATAATTGTTAAAATGACTAAAAATTGAATATTAAACTTTTAAAATTATTGAATAGTATAAACTTCTTGATATTTACAAAAAAAGTAAGGAATTTAAGCCCTAGAACCGATTAATGTATTGGCGGACTGATACTAAAGCTGGTTGCCGGTCAGTGCAAGCGAAAACATGTTGAGAGTGGGTTAAGTAAGAAGTTCGTTAAGCCAATTTTTTAGTTAACGAATTGAAGATCCTTATGGAAGGCAGTTAAATTGAAATTCGTTAACCAGGTGTTAAGTTAAGCGAGGGTCTGTATATATATATAAAATATATATATATATATATATATATATATATATATATATATATACTATATATATATATATATATATATATATATATATATATATATATATATATATATATATATATATATATATATATATATATATATATATATATATATATATATATATATATATACATACATACATATATATATAGAGTCAACACTGATTGTATGTAGAAGTCCAGCGTGCTTTGGGCTAATAAATATATATATATATATATATATATATATATATATATATATATATATATATATATATATATATATATATATATATATATATACAGACCCCGACTCCGACTACTTCGACTTCGCCGTGGGACTTCGACCGCCTCTGATTTTCTATTAATTTTTTTTTTTTTTTTTTTTTTCAAATGACACGCATTTTCTATACCGAAACGTTTCCAGTTAATGTATTCTCCATGTATAATTAGAAAATTATGAGGCCCCATGTGCATTCAGCTGACTACATTAAAGGTAAGTGCTCAGTCACACTGTAACCATTCCTTATTATTTATTACTTTCATTGTACTGTATCCATTCCTCACTATTCATTATGTTTACTGTACTGTATTTCATTGTAGATTATTTATTTAAAAAAATTATCTATATGGGACTTACGACCATGTCGGTTTCGACCTGGATTTGGTCCCCTAACCCGTGGTAAAGTCAGTCTAGAATGTATATATATATATATATATTATATATATATATATATATATATATATATATATATATATATATATATATATATATATATATATATATATATATATATATATATATATATATATATATAGATATATATATATATGCAAATAAATCACTGTAGATGTAGCGTGATCTAGGTATATGCTGATAACCCCAGGAAAAGAAACCTGAAGTTCCCAGCGCTTTCGTGTAATTCACATCTTCAGGGTGAGTACAGACTCACTGAGATAATTATAAAAATATATATATATATATATATATATATATATATATATATATATATATATATATATATATATATATATATATATATATACATACATACATACATACATATATATATAGAATCAACACTGATTGTATGTAGAAGTCCAGCGTGCTTTATTGGCTAATGAAATATATATATATATATATATATATATATATATATATATATATATATATATATATATATATATATATATATATATATATATATATATATATCTTGATAAAATCACCGAAAATGGAAACAATCCTTAGCTTTAAGTCTTTATTCAAGACATCTTAAGAGGCCTCTGAGGTATGTGAACATAAAACTAAACAAGACTATCACGTTTTCATTGTGGATTTACATGAAATATATATATATATATATATATATATATATATATATATATATATATATATATATATATATATATATATATATATATATATACAGACCCGACTTACGACTATACGACTTACAACCGTCGGGACTTACGACGCCTCTGATTTTCTATTAAATTTTTTTTTTTTCAAATGACCACATTTTCTATACGAAACGTTTCCAGTTAATGTATTCTCCATGTATAATTAGAAAATTATGCCTGTGCATTCAGCTGACTACATTAAAGGTAAGTGCTCCAGTCACTGTAACCATTCCTTATTATTTATTACTTTCATTGTACTGTATCCATTCCTCACTATTCATTACGTTTACTATACTGTATTTCATTGTAGATTATTTATTAAAAATTATCTATATAGGACTTACGACCTGGATTTGGTCCCTAACCCGTGGTATCGAGTCTGGAGTGTATATATATATATATATATATATATATATATATATATATATATATATATATATATATATATATATATATATATATATATATATATATATATATATATATATATATATATAAATCAAAGACCTCACCAACAAGGAATGAACCCTCGACCTACTGGGTGTGACTAGAGGCAGCTTACCGGCTAGGCCACAAGGACACTAAAAGCAGTTCTAGACTCTGTTATATTTCACACAAAGCCTGTTCATCGAGCTGATGGCGCCCGTGAACCTCCAAGAAACTGCCCGTGCCTCTTATGTGGTGTCAGTAGCATTTCACGGAATCCAGCTGGTATAAAGCGAGGTACATATATATACTTCATTTTAGTCCATATAACAGCGGACTTTGAACATATAATCAAAAGACCTCACCAGCAGAATCAGACCTCGACCTACTGGGTGTGACTAGGGCAGCTTACTGGCTAGGCCACAAGGACACTAAAAGCAGTTCTAGAGCGGTAAAGCGTTCCTACACCCAAAGAATAACAATATAAAAGCTAGATGATATGTTCAAAATCCGCGTGTTATATGGACTAAAAATAGATATATATATATATATGTACCTCGCGTTTCATACCAGCTGGATTCAGTAAAATGCTACTGACACCACATAAGAGCTGCGGCAGTTTCCCATTGAGGTTCCACTGGCCATCAGCTACGATGAACAGCCTTGTGTGAAATATAACAGAGTCTAGAACTGCTTTTAGTGTCCTTGTGGCATGGCAAGCGTTCCTAGTCACACCCAAATTAGGGTTGATTCCTTGCTGGTGAGCGTTGATTATATATTCAACAATCGCGTGTTATATGGACTAAAAACAGAGTATATATATGTACCTCGCGTTTCATACCAGCTGGATTCGGTAAATACTACTGACACCACATAAGAGCACGGGCAGTTTCCCACATTGAGATTCCCCGAGCGCCATCAGCTCGATGAACGAGCTTTGTGTGAAATATAACAGAGTCTAGAACGCACTAGTGTCCTTGTGGCTAACTG
>NW_024713683.1:0-25759 GCF_018991925.1 Homarus americanus
AGTTACGTATTGCTGGGGAGTGTCAGAGGTGTGTCTGGAGTGTCTGAGGTGTACCTGGGAGTGTCTGAGGTACCTGGGAGGTCTGAGGTACCTGGAGTCCTTCAAACAGCACCAGGAGTGTCACAGGAGTACCTGGGAGTGTGAGAGGTGTACCAGTGAGTGTGAGAGGTGTACCTAGAAGTGTCTGAGGTGTACCAGGAGTGCCAGAGGTGTACCTGGGAGTGTTCTCAGGTGTACCTGGGAGTGTCTGGAGGTACCTGGGAGTGTCAGAGGTACCTGGTAGACAGAGGGTACCTGGGAGGCCAGAGGTGTACCTGGGGAGGCTGGGCGGTACCTGGGAGTGTCTGAGGGTACCTGGGAGATGTCAGAGGTGTGCCTGGGAGTGTCAGAGGTGCACTTGGGAGGTCAGAGGAGCACGGAGTGTCTGAGGTGTACCTGGGAGTGTCTGAGGTGTACCTGGCAGTATCTGAGGTGTACCTGGCAGTGTCTGAGGTACCTGGCAGTTGGCGGTACCTGGGAGCTGGGCAGTGTACCGGGAGGCCAGAGGTACCTGGGAGGTCAGATATGTACCTGGGAGGTCAGAGGTGTCTCCTGGGAGGTTGGACGGATACCTGGAGTGCCTGAGAGGTACCAGGGAATGCAGTGGAGCACCTGGGAGTGCAGAGGTGTGACCCGGGATTGTAAGAGGTGTACCTGGGAGTGCAGAGGTGCACCTGGGAGTGTCAGAGGTGTACCTGGGAGTGTCAGAGGTGTACCTGTTAGTGTGAGAAGTGTACCCGGGAGTGTCAGAGGTGTACCAGGGAATGTCAGTGGAGTACCTGGGAGTGCCAGAGGTGTACCCGGGATTGCAATAGGTGTACCTGGGAGTCAGAGGTGTACCAGGGAGTGCTGGAGTACCTGGGAGTATCAGAGGTGTACCTGGGAGGTCAGAGAGGTACTTAGAGTATCGGAGGTTTACCTGGGAGCATGTCGGAGGTGTACCTGGGAGGTGAGAGGTTTACCTGGGAGTGTCAGGGAGGTGTATCTGGGAGTGTCGCACGTACCTGGGAGGTCAGAGGTGTACCAGGAATGTCAGTGGAGTATCTGGGAGGTCAGACGTACCTGAGAGTATAAGGAGGTACCTGGGAGTGCCAGAGGTGTACCTGGGAGCATGAGAGGTGTACCAGAGAGTGTCTGAGGCTACCTGGGAGTGTCTAGGGTGCCTGGGGCATCAGGAGCACCTGGGAGTGTCTGAGGCACCCAGGGAGGTCAGAGGGTGTACCTGGGAGTGTCAGAGGTACCTGGGAGTGTCAGGGGTGTACCAGGAGTGTCAGGAGGCTAAGGGAGTGTCAGAGGTGTACCTGGCAGGCAGCAGTGTACCTGGGAGGTCAGAGGTGTGCCTGGGAGTGTCTGAGGTGTACCTGGGAGTGTCTGAGGTGGCACCTGGGAGTGTCTGGAGGTACCTGGGAGGTCTGAGGTACCGGGAGGCCAGAGAAGTACCAGGGAGTGTCACAGGAGTACCTGGGAGTGTGAGAGGTGTACCTGCGAGTGTGAGGTGTACCTAGAAGCGTCAGAGGTGTACTGGGAGTGTCAGAGGTGTACCGGGAGGTCAGACGTGTCTTGGAGTGTTGGACGTACCTGGGAGGCCAGAGGTACCAGGAATGTCTGAGGTGTACCTGGAGTGTCACAGGTGTACCTGGAATGTCAGAGGTACCTGGAGGTCAGAGGTGTGTCTGGGAGTGTCTGAGGTGTACCGGGAGTGTCTGAGGGGTACCTGGGAGTGTCTGAGGTGTACCTGGGAGTCCCTGCAGTGCCCAGGAGTGTCACAGGAGCACCTGGGAGTGTGAGAGGTGTACCCAGAGTGTGAGAGGTACCTAGAAGGTTCGAGGTACCAGGGAGGACAGAGGTGACCTGGGAGGTCTCAGGTACCTGGGAGTGTCTGAGGTGCACCTGGGAGTGTCAGAGGTGTACCTGGGAGGTCAGAGGTGTACCTGGGAGTGTCAGAGTACCTGGGAGGCTGGGGCGGTGTACCTGGGAGTGTCTGAGGTGTACCTGGGAGTGTCAGAGGTGTGCCTGGGAGTGTCAGAGGTGCACTTGGGAGTGCAGAGGAGCACCTTGGGAGGTCTGAGGTACCTGGGAGTGTCTGAGGTGTACCTGGCAGTATCTGAGGTGTACCTGGCAGTGAGGTGGCACCTGGCAGTGTCAGCTGTACCTGGGAGGTTGGGGCGTAGTACCTGGGAGTGTCAGAGGTGTACCTGGGAGTGTCAGATAGGTACCTGGGAGTGTCAGAGGTGTCTCTGGGAGTGTTGGACGTGTACCTGGGAGGCAGAGGTACCAGGGAATGTCAGTGGAGTACCTGGGAGGTCAGAGGTACCGGGATTGTAAGAGGTGTACCTGGGAGTGGTCAGAGGTGTACCTGGGAGGTCAGAGGTGTACCTGGGAGGTTGAGGCCCTGCTAGTGTGAGAAGGTACCCGAGTGTCAGAGGTGTACCAGGGAATGTCAGTGAGTACCTGGGAGTGCCAGAGGTGTACCCGGGATTGGTGGAGGTACCTGGGAGTGTCAGAGGTGTACCAGGGAGTGTCAGTGAGCACCTGGGAGTATCAGAGTGGTACCTGGGAGCCAGAGTGTACTTAGGAGTACGGAGGTTTACCTGGGAGTGTCGGAGGTGTACCTGGGAGGTTCAGAGGCTTACCTGGAGTGTCAGAGGTGTATCTGGGAGTGTCGGACGGTACCTGGGAGTGTCAGAGGTGTACCAGGGAATGTCAGTGAGTATCTGGGAGTGTCAGACGTGTACCTGAGAGTATAAGAGGTGTACCTGGAGCAACAGAGGTGTACCTGGGAGTATGAGAGGTGTACCAGAGAGTGTCTGAGGTACCTGGGAGTGTCTAGGGTGTACCTGGGAGTATCGGGGAGTACCTGGGAGTGTCTGAGGTACCTAGGAGTGTCAGAGGTGCACCTGGGAGGTCAGAGGTGCACCTGGGAGTGTCAGGGTGTACCAGGGAGGTCAGTGGAGCACATGGAGTGTCAGAGGTGTACCTGGCAGTGTCAGCAGGTACCTGGGAGTGCTCGGAGGTGTGCCTGGGAGTGTCTGAGGTGGAACTGGGAGTGTCTGGAGGTGTACCTGGGAGGTTCGAGGTGTACCTGGGAGTGTCTGAGGTGTACCTGGGAGGTCAGAGAAGCACCAGGGAGGTCACAGGAGTACCTGGAGTGTGGAGAGGTGTACCTGCGAGTGTGAGGTACTTAGATGTCAGAGGTGTACCTGGGAGGCTCAGAGGTGACCTGGGAGTGCAGAGGTGTCTCTGGGAGGTTGAACGGGAGTGTCAGAGGGAACTAGGAATGTCTGAGGTGTACCGGGAGTGTCACAGGTGTACCCGGGAATGTCAGAGGGTACCTGGGAGTGTCAGAGGTGCACCTGGGAGTGTCAGGAGGTACCTGGGAGTGTCAGGAGGTGTACCTGGGAGGTCGGAGGTACCTGCTAGTGTGAGAAGTGCACCAGGGTGCCTGGGAGTGTCTGAGGTACCTGGAAGAGTCAGAGGTGTACCTGGAGTGTCAGGGGTGTACCAGGAGGTCTGAGGTGTACCTGGGAGTGTCAGAGGTGTACCTGGGAAGTCGGAGGTGTACCTGGCAGTGTCTGAAGAAGCCAAGGTGTACCTGGGAGTATCACCGGTGTATCTGGGAGTGTTAGAGGTGCATCAGGGAGTGACAGAGAGTACCTAGGAGTGTCAGAGGTGTACCTGGGAGTGTGAGAAGTGTACTGAGGAGTCTGTGGTGCACCTGGGAGTGTCAGAGGTGTAACTGAGATTAGGGGTGTACCAGGAGGTCAGGTGGAGTACCTGAGAGTATCAGAGGTGTACCTGGGAGTGTCAGAGGTACTTAGGAGTATCGGAGGCTTTACCTGGGAGTGTCGGAGGTGTACCTGGGAGTGTCAGAGGTTTACCTGGGAGGTCAGAGGTGTATCTGGGAGGTCGGACGGTACCTGGGAGTGTCAGGCACCAGGGAATGTCAGTGGAGTACCTGGGAGCAACAATGGCGCCTGAGAGTATTAGAGGTGCAACTGGGAGCAAGAGGTGTACCTGGGGCACAGAGGTGCACCAGAGAGTGTCAGAAGTGTACCTGGGAGTGTCTGGGTACCTGGGAGTACGGGGAGCACCTGGGAGTGTCTGAGGTGTACCTGGGAGGTCAGAGGTGTACCTGGGAGTGTCAGAGGTACCTGGGAGTGCCAGGGTGTACCAGGGAGTGTCAGTGAGCACATGGAAGTGCAGAGGTGTACCTGGCAGGCCGGCAGTGTACCTGGGAGGCAGCCGGGAGGTGTGTCTGGGAGTGTCTGAGGTGTACCTGGGAGTGTCTGAGGTGCACTGGGAGGTCTGAGGTGTACCTGGGAGGCCAAAGAAGGACCAGGAGTGTCACAGGAGTACCTGGAGGGTGAGAGGTGTACCTGCGAGTGTGAGAGGTGCACTGAGGTATGGAGGGAGCGTCAGAGGTACTGGTAGTGTCTCAGGTGTACCTGGGAGTGTCTCAGGTGTACCTGGGAGGTCAGAGGTACCTGGGAGGTCAGAGGTGTACCTGGGAGGCCAGAGGTGCACCTGGGAGGCTCAAGGGTGTACCTGGGAGTGTCTGAGGTGTACCTGGGAGTGTCAGAGGTGTGCCTGGGAGGTCAGAGGTGCACTTGGGAGTGTCAGAGGCACCTGGAGTGTCTGAGGTACCTGGGAGTGTGTGAGGTGTACCTGGCGTATCTGAGTGTACCTGGCAGTGTTCTGAGGTGTACCTGGCAGTGCTGAAGCGGTGTACCTGGGAGAGCCAGGTGTACCTGGGAGTGTCAGAGGTGCCTGGGAGTGTCAGATATGTACCTGGGAGGTCAGAGGTGTCTCTGGGAGGTTGGACGTGTACCTGGGAGGTCAGAGGTACCAGGGAATGTCAGTGGAGTACCTGGGAGGAGGTACCCGGGATTGTAAGAGGCACTGGGAGGTCGGAGGTGCCTGGGAGTGTCAGAGGTGTACTGGGAGTGTCAGAGGTGTACCTGGGAGTGTCAGAGGTGTACCTGCTAGTGTGAGAAGTGTACCCGGGAGCTCAGAGGTGTACCAGGGAATGTCAGTGGAGTACCTGGGAGTGCCAGAGGTGTACCCGGATTGTAAGAGGTGTACCTGGGAGGTCAGAGGTGTACCAGGAGTGTCAGTGAGTACCTGGGAGTACAGAGGTGTACCTGGGAGTGCTCAGAGGTGTACGAGCACCGGAGGTTTACCTGGGAGTGTCGGAGGTACCTGGGAGTGTCAGAGGTTTACCTGGGAGTGTCAGAGGTGTATCTGGGAGTGTCGGACGTGTACCTGGGAGTGTCAGAGGTGTACCAGGGAATGTTGGGTGACTATCTGGGAGGTCAGACGTGTACCTGAGAGTATTAGAGGT
Organism: Homarus americanus; assembly: GCF_018991925.1. Lineage (NCBI taxonomy): Eukaryota > Metazoa > Arthropoda > Malacostraca > Decapoda > Nephropidae > Homarus > Homarus americanus. Next base: position 5,381 of record NW_024713683.1, read on the forward strand.
GTACCTGGGAGCTCAGAGGTGTACCTGGGAGAAGAGAGGTGTACCAGAGAGTGTCTGAGGTACCTGGGAGTGTCTAGGTACCTGGGAGTATTGGGGAGTACTGGGAGTGTCTGAGGTACCTAGGAGGTCAGAGGTACCTGGGAGCAAGGTGAGGCCTGGGAGGCCAGGGTGTACCAGGAGTGTCAGGAGTACATGGGAGTGTCAGAGGTGCACCTAGCAGTGTCCGCAGGTACCTGGGAGGTCAGAGGTGTGCCTGGGAGTGTCTGAGGTACCTGGGAGTGTCTGAGGTGTACCTGGGAGTGTCTGAGGTGTACCTGGGAGTGTCTGAGGTGTACCTGGGAGGTCAGAGAAGCACTCAGGAGTGTCAAGAGGGGACCTGGGAGGAGAGGTGTACTGCGAGGTGTGAGAGGTGTACCCAGAAGTGTCAGAGGTGTACCTGGGAGGTCAGAGGTGTACCTGGGAGTGCTCGGAGGTGTCCCTGGCAGTGTTGGACGTGTACCTGGGAGTGTCAGAGGTGTACCAGGGAATGTCTGAGGTGTACCTGGGAGGTCACAGGTGTACCCGGGATTGTCAGAGGTACCTGGGAGGCTGGGAGGGGTACCTGGGAGTGCTGAGGTGCACTGGGAGTCAGAGGTGTACCTGGGAGTGTCGGAGGTGTACCTGCTAGTGTGAGAAGTGTACCTGGGAGTGCCCAGGTGTACCTGGGAGTGTCTGAGGTACCTGGAAGAGTCAGAGGTGTACCTGGGAGTGCCAGGTACCAGGGAGTGTCTGAGGGTACCTGGGAGTGTCAGAGGTACCGAGTGTCGGAGGTGTACCTGGCAGTGTCTGAGGGTACATGGTAGTGTCAGCGGTGTACCTGGGAGTGTCACCTGTATCTGGGAGTGTTAGAGGTGTATCATGGGAGTGACAGAGGAGCACCCAGGGAGTGTCAGGGGTGTACCTGGGAGTGTGAGAAGGTACCTGGGAGGCTCCAGGTGCACCTGGGAGTGTCAGAGGTGTAACTGGGAGTATCAGGGGTGTACCAGGGAGTGTCAGTGGAGTACCTGAGAGTATCAGAGGTGTACCTGGGAGTCTCAGAGGTGTACTTAGAGCACGAGGTTTACCTGGAGTCGGAGGTGTACCTGGGAGTGTCAGAGGTTTACCTGGGAGATGTCAGAGGTATCTGGGAGCACGGACGTGTACCTGGGAGTGTCAGAGGTGTACCAGGGAATGTCAGTGGAGCACTGGGAGGTCAGACGATACCTGAGAGTATAGAGGTGTACCTGGAGTGTCAGAGGTACCTGGGAGTATCAGGTACCAGAGAGTGTCAGAAGGTACCTGGGAGTGTCTGGGGGTGTACCTGGAGTATCGGGGAGTACCTGGGAGTGTCTGAGGTGTACCTGGGAGGTCAGAGGTGCACCTGGGAGTGTCAGAGGTGTACCTGGGAGGTCAGGGGTGTACCAGGGAGTGTCATGAGGCTGGGAGGTTCAGAGGTGTACCAGCAGTGTCAGCAGTGTACCTGGGAGTGTCAGAGGTGTGTCTGGGAGGGTCTGAGGTGTACCTGGGAGTGTCTGAGGTGTACCTGGGAGTGTCTGAGGTGTACCTGGGAGGTGTCAAAGAAGTACCAGGGAGGTCACAGGAGTACCTGGGAGTGAGAGGTGTACTGCGAGTGCAGGCACCAGAAGTGTCTGAGGTAACCAGGAGGCCAGGTGTACCTGGGAGGTCTCAGGTACCTGGGAGTGTCTGAGGTGGTACCTGGGAGTGTCAGGGGAGAACTAGGGAGTGAAAAGAGGTACCTGGGAGGTCCGAGGTGTACCAGTGAGTGTCTGTAGGTACCTGGGAGGTCAGAGGTGTACCTGGGAATGCTGAGAGGCATACCAGGAGTGCTCGGTGAAGCACCTGGGAGTCTCAAAGGTGTACCTGGGAATGGAGGTGTACCTGGGAATATCGGAGGTGAACCAGGAGTGTCAGAGGTGTACCTGGGAGTGCTAGAGGTGTACCTGGGAGTGTCGAGGAGCACCTGGGAGTGTCAGAGAAATACCAGTTAGTGTCACAGGAGTACCTGGGAGCAGGAGAGGTTTACCTGCGAGTGAGAAGTGTACCTAGAAGTGTCTGAGATGTACCAAGGAGGTCAGAGGTGTACCTGGGAGTTTCTAAGGTACCTGCCTGAGGTACCTGGGAGTGTCAGGGGAGAACCAGGGAGTGAAAGAGGTGTACCTGGGAGTGTCAGAGGTGTTCCAGGAGTCTGAGGTGTACCTAGGGAGGCCAGGAGGTGTACCAGGGAGGCTGGGAGAACACCTAGGGAGTGTGAGAGGTGTACCTAGGAGTGTCAGAGGTGTACCTAGGAAAGCCGGAAGCTGGGAGGTCAGAGTTGTACCTGACTGTGAGGCGTGACCTGGGAGGTCAGAGGTGTACTTGGGAGCATCAGGATGTGTACCTGGGAGTGTCAGAGGTGTACCTGGGAATGTCAGAGGCATACCAGGTGTCAGTGAAGCACCAGGAGTCTCAAAGGTGTACCTGGGAGCATCAGGAGGTGTACCTGGGAGTGTCTGAGGTGTACCTGGGAGGTCAGGGGAGAACCAAGGAGTGAAAGAGGTGTACATGGGAGGCCAGAGGTGTTCCAGGGAGTGTCTGAGGTGTACCTAGGAGTGTCAGTGTGTACCAGGGAGTGAGAGTAATACCTAGGGAGGTGTGAGAGGTGTACCTGGGAGTGTCTGAGGTGTACCTAGGGAGTATCGGGAGCACCTGGAGGTCAGAGTGTACCTGGGACTGTCGGAGGCGAACCTGGGATTGTCATGTACCTGGGAGTGAGACGGTATTAGGGAGTGACAGAGGAGCACCTAGGGAGTGTCAGAGGTGTACCTTGAGTGTCAGAGGTGTACTTAGGGAGTATCGGAGGTTTACCTGGAGTGTCGGAGGTACCTGGGAGTCTGGGAGGTACCTGGGAGCAGAGGTACCTAGGGAGCAGGAGGTGTACCTGGGAGGAGGTGTACCTGGGAGGTCAGCGGGTGTACCTGGGAGTGTCTGAGATGTACCTGGAGTGGGGAGGTGTGCTCAGAGTGCTGGGAGGTGCACTTGGGAGGTCAGAGGAGCAACCTGGAGTGTCTGAGGTGTACCTGGGAGTGTCTGAGGTGTACCTGGCAGTGTCTGAGGTGTACCTGGCAGTGTCAGGTGGTGTACCTGGGAGTGGTCTTGAGGTACCAGGGAGTGTCTGAGGTGTATCAGGGAGGTCAGAGAATACCCAGAGTGTCAGAGGTGTACCTGGGAGTGTCAGAGGTGCACTTAGGAGCACGGGAGGTTTACCTGGGGAGTGTCGGAGTTGTACCTGGATTGTCGGAGGTGTGCTCGAGCGTGGAGAAGGTACCTGGGAGTGTCGGAGGTGTACCTGTGGGAGTGTCAGAGGTGTACTTGGGAGGTCAGGAGGTGTACCTGAGTGCTGAAGTGTGTACATGGAAATGTCTGAGGTGTACCTGGGAGGTTCAGAGGTGTGCCTGGGAGTGTCAGAGGTGCACTTGGGAGGTCAGAGGCAACTTGGAGTGTCTGAGGTGTACCTGGGAGTGTCTGAGGTGTACCTGGCGTCAGAGGTGTACCTGATTGTCGGAGGTGTACCTGGCAGTGTCTGAAGTACATGGTAGTGTCATGGTGTACCTGGGAGTGTCACCGGTGTATCTGGGAGGTTAGAGGTGTATCAGGGAGTGACAGAGGAGCACTCAGGGAGTGTCAGAGGTGTACCGGGAGTGTGAGAAGTGGTACCTGGAGTGTCTGCAGTGCACCTGGGAGTGTCAGAGGTGTAACTGAGAGATCAGGGGTGTACCAGAGGGAGGTCAGTGAGTACCTGAGAGTATCAGAGGTGTACCTGGGAGGTCAGAGGTGTACTTTAGAGCACGGGAGGTTTACCTGGGAGTGTCGGAGGTGTACCTGGGAGTGCTAGGAGGTTTACCTGGGAGGTCAGAGGTGTATCTGAGAAGGTCGGACGTACCTGGGAGTGTCAGAGGTACCAGGAATGTCAGTGGAACTGGGAGGTCAGACGTATACCTGAGAGAGAGGTACCTGGGAGTGTCAGAGGTGTACCTGGGAGATCAGAGGTGTACCAGAGAGTGTCAGAAGTGTACCTGGGATGTCCAGTACCGGGAGTATCGGAGCACCTGGGAGTGTCTGAGGTGTACCTGGAGTGTCAGAGGTACCGAGAGCATCGAGGTTTACCTGGGAGTGTCGGAGTTGTACCTGGGATTGTCGGAGGTGTGCCTGGGAGCGTGGAGAAGTGTACCTGGGAGTGTCGGAGGTGTACCTGTGAGTATCAGAGGTGTACTTGGGAGTGTCAGGAGGTACCTGGAGGTCGAGCGGTGTACCTGGAAATGTCTGAGGTGTACCTGGGAGTGCCAGAGGTGTGCCTGGGAGTGTCAGAGGTGCACTTGGGAGGTCAGAGGTGCACCTTGGAGTGTCTGAGGTGTACCTGGGAGTGCCTGAGGTGTACCTGGGAGTAGGCTGGGAGGTGTACCTGGGAGTGTCGGAGGTGTACCTGGCAGTGTCGAAGGTACATGGTATTGTCAGCAGGCCTGGGAGTGTCACCGGTATCTGGGAGTGTTAGAGGTATCAGGAGTGACAGAGAGGAGTACCTAGGAGGTCAGAGGTGTACCTGGGAGGAGAAGTGCACTGGAGTGTCAGAGGTGCACCTGGGAGTGTCAGAGGTGTAACTGGGAGTATCAGGGTGTACCAGGAGTGTCAGTGAGACCTGAGAGTATCAGAGGTGTACCTGGGAGTGTCAGAGGTGTACTTAGGCATCGGAGGTTTACCTGGGAGTGTCGGAGGTGTACCTGGGAGTGTCAGAGGTTTACCTGGGAGTGTCAGAGGTATCTGGGAGTGTCGGACGTGGTACCTGGAGTGTCAGAGGTGTACCAGGAATGTCAGTGGAGTACCTGGGAGTGTCAGACGTATACCTGAGTATTAGAGGTGTACCTGGGAGAGTCAGGAGGTGTACCTGGGAGTGTCAGAGGTGTACCTGGGAGGTCAGGGGTGTACCATGGAGTGTCAGGAGTACATGGGAGTGCCAGAGGTGCACCTGGCAGTGTCTGAGGTGTACCTGGGAGTGTCTGAGGTGTACCTGGAGTGTCAAAGAAGTACCAGGGGGGTCACAGGAGTACCTGGGAGTGTTGGAGAGAGGTGTACCTGCGAGTGCAGAGGTGTACCCAGAAGTGTCTGGAGGTGTACCAGGAGTGTCAGAGGTGTACCTGGGAGTGTCTGAGGTACCTGGGAGTGTCTGAGGTGTACCTGGGAGTGTCAAAGAAGTGCCTCAGGAGGTCACAGGAGTACCTGGGAGGAGAGGTGTACCCAGGAGTGTGAGAGGTGTACCTAGAAGTGTCTGGAGGTGTACCAGGAGTGTCAGAGGTGTACCTGGGAGTGTCTCAGGTACCTGGGAGTGTCTGAGGTACCTGGGAGGTCAGGAGAACCAGGGAAGAGGTGTACCTGGGAGTGTCTGAGGTGTACCAGTGAGTGTCTGAGGTGTACCTGGGAGTGTCAGAGGTACCTGGGAATGTCAGAGGTATACCAGGAGTGTCAGTGAAGTACCTGGGAGTCTCAAGGTGTACCTGGGATATCAGAGGTGTACCTGGGAATATCGGAGGTGAACCAGGAGTGCTGGAGGTGTACCTGGGAGTCTCAGGTGAAACCAGGAGGTCAGAGGAGTACCTGGGAGGCTGAGGTGTACCTGGGAGTGCCGGAGGAGTACCTGGGAGTAACAGAAATGCCTAGTTAGGTGTCTGAGGAGTACCTGGGAGTGTGGGAGAGGTTTACCTGCGAGTGTGAGAGAAGTGTACTACCAGAAGTGTCTGAGATGTACCAAGGAGTGTCAGAGGTACCTGGGAGCTTTTAAGGTGTGTACCTGGGAGTGTCTGAGGTGTACATGGGAGGTGTCAGAACCAGGAGCAGCAGTACCTGGGAGGCTGGGGAGGTTCCAGGGAGGCCTGAGGTGTACCTAGGAGTGTCAGAGGTGTACCAGGAGTGTCAGAGGAATACCTAGGAGTGTGAGAGAGGCCTGGGGAGGTCAGGAGGTGTACCTAGGGAGTTTCTGGAAGTTTACCTGGGAGCAAGCCAGAGTTGTACCTGGGACTGCTTGAGGCGTGACCTGGGAGTCAGAGGTGTAATGGGGAGAGCATCAGGATGTGTACCTGGAGGTTGGGGAGGTGTAACGGAATGTCAGGAGGTATACCAGGGAGTGTCAGTGAAGTACCAGGGAAAGCCCAAAGGTACCTTGGAGTATCAGATGTACCTGGGAGTGCCTGAGGTGTACCTGGGAGGTTAGTAGAGAACAAGGAGGAAAGAGGGGTGGACATGGGAGTGTCAGGAGGTGTTCCAGGGAGTGTCTGAGGTGTACTCAGGAGTGTCAGTGGAAACAGGAGTGTCATAGTAATACCTAGAGGTGAGGAGGTGTACCGGGAGTGTCTGAGGTGTACCTAGGGAGCATCAGAAGTTTACCTGGGAGGCCAGAGTTGTACCGGGACTGTCGGAAAGAAATCCTGGGATTGTCAGAGGTGTACTGGGAGTGTCAGGCGGTGTACCTGGGAGAAATAGACGTATTAGGGAGTGACAGAGGAGTACTTAGGGAGTGTCAGAGGTAAAATTTGGAGGTTGAGGTGTACTTTAGGGAGACGGGAGGTTTACCCTGGGAGTGTCGTGGAGGTGTACCTGGGAGTGTTGAGGTGTGGCCTGGGAGGCCAGGAGGTGTACCTAGGAGTGTCAGAGGTGTACCTGGGAGTGCTCGGGAGGTGTACCTGGGAGTGTCAGCGGTGTACCTGGGAGTGTCTTGGAGATGTACCTGGGAGCCGAGGTGCCTGGGAGGGGGGAGGTGCACCCTTGGGAGTGTCAGAGGAGACACCTTGGAGGTCTGAGGCACCTGGGAGTGCTCTGGAGGTACCTGGCAGTGTCTGAGGTGTACCTGGCAGTGTCTGGAGGTGTACCTGGCAGTGTCAGCGGTGTACCTGGGAGTTTGAGGTACCAGGGAGTGTCAGAGGAATACCCAGGAGTGCTCGGGGAGGTGTACCTGGGAGCAAGCCAGAGGTGCACTCAGGGAGCATCGGGAGGTTTACCTGGGAGCAAGCCGGAGTTGTACCTGGGATTGCTCGGAGGTGTGCCTGGGATGCAGGCACCTGGAGCAAGCCGGAGGTACCCAGGAGGCCGAGGTGTACTTGGGAGTGTCAGAGGTGTACCTGGGAGTGTCAGCGGTGTACCTGGAATGTCTGGAGGTGTACCTGGGAGTGTCAGAGGTGTGCCTGGGAGTGTCAGAGGTGCACTTGGGAGTGTCAGAGCAACTTGGAGTGTCTGAGGTGTACCTGGGAGTGTCTGAGGTGTACCTGGGAGTGTCTGGAGGGGTGTACCTGGCAGTGACCGAGGTGTCCTGGCAGTGTCAGCGGTGTACCTGGGGAGTGTCAGCGGTGTGCCTGGGAGCAGCTAGAGGTGTATCAGGAGCACAGAGGAGTGCCTAGAGCAAGCCAGAGGTGTACCTGGGAGTGCTGGGAGGTGTGGCTTTAGGGAGCACGAGGCGCACTGGGAGGCAAGCTGAGGTGTACTGGGAGCAAGCCGGAGGTGTGTACCTGGGAGGTTGTAGAGGTGTACCTGAAGTCAGAGGTGTGGCCTGGAGTGTCAGAGGTGTGCCTAGGAGAATGGAGGTTTACCTGGGAGGCCGGAGTTGTACCTGGGAGTGTCGGAGGCGGTCCTGGGAGTGTCAGAGGTGTACCTGGGAACATCAGAGGTGTACCTGGGAGTGTCAGAGGTGTACTGGGAATGTCAGAAGCGACAACAGGAGTGTCAGTGATGCACCTGGGACTGGGTGTACCTGGGAATATCGGAGGTACCTGGGGCATTTGAGGAAACCAGGAGTGCCAGAGGTGTACCTGGGAGTTCCAGAGGCAAACCAGGGAGGCCAGAGGAGTACCTGGGAGTCAGAGTGTACCAGTGAGTGTCAATGGAGTGGCCTGGGGAGTCTCAAAGGTGTACCTGGGAGTATCAGAGGTACCTGGGAATAATGGAGGTGCACGGGAATATCGATTGTGTGGGCCTGGGAGTGCTGGGAGGTGTACTTGGGAGGCCGGGGTGCATGGGAGTGTCACAGGAGGCTCTGGGATTGCTGAGGTGCACGGCAGTGTTGCAGAGGTGTGGCCTGGGAGTGTCTGAGATGTACTGGGAGGCCAGAGGTGAATTGGGAGGCCGGACGTAACTGAGAGTGTCAGAGGTGTACTCATGGAATGCCGGGGTGAGCACGTGGGAGTGTCTGAGGTGTACCTTGGAGTGTCAGAGGTAACTTGGAGTTTCATAGGTGTACCTGGGAGTGTCAGAGGTACCTGGGAGTGTCGGAGGCACTGGAGTTCTGCAGGTGCACCTGGGGAGTGTTTGTAGAGTGTCAGAGGTGTACCAGAATGTCAGTGAGTGCTTGGGAGTGTCAGAGGGGTACTGGGAGGTCAGGAGGTACTTGGAGTTTACAGGTGTACCAGGGAGTGAAAGAGGTGTACCTGGGAGTGTCTGAGGTGTACACAGGGAGTGTCTGAGGACCTGGGAGTGTCAGAGGTGTACAAGCGAGTGTCGAAGAATACCTAGGAGTGTCAGATGTACCTGGGAGGCCGGGTGCACAGGAGTGTCGGAGGTTTACCTGGGAGTGTCGAGTTGTACCTTGGAGGTCGGAGGCCGACCTGGGAGTGTCAGAGGTGTACCTGGGAATATCAGAGGTACCTGGGGAGGCAGAGGTGTACCTGGGAATGTCAGGAGGTATACCAGGAGTGTCAGTGGTGCAACTGGGAGTCTCAAAGGTGTACCTGGGAATATCGGAGGTGTACCTGGGAATATCGGAGGTGAACCAGGAGTGCTGAGGTGTACCTGGGAGTCTCAGAGATGAACCAGGGAGGTCAGAGGAGTACCTGGGAGTGTCAGAGGTGTACCAGGTAGTGTGCGGAGTACCTGGGAGTCTCAGGGGTGTACCTGGGAGTATCAGAGGTACCTGAATATCGGAGGTGTACCTGGGAATATCGATTGTGTACCTGGAAGTGTCAGAGGTACCTGGGAGTGTCGGAGGTGTACTTGGGAGGTCACAGGAGTACCTGGGATTGCTCAGAGAGGTGTACCTGGCAGTGTCAGAGGTGTACCTGGGAGTGTCTGAGATGTACCTGGGAGGCCAGAGGTGTACTGGGAGAGCGGACGTGTAACTGAGAGTGTCAGAGGTGTACAATGAATGTCAGGAGTGCTTGGGAGTGTCAGAGGTGTACCTGGGAGGTCAGAGGTGGTACCTGGGAGTGTCAGAGGTGTACCTTGAGTTTCATAGGTGTACCTGGGAGTGTCAGGAGGTGTACCTGGGAGTGTCGGAGGTGTACCTGGGAGTGTGATAAGTGTACCTGGGAGTGTCGGAGGTGTACCTTGGAGTTTCAGGGTACCTGGGAATGGAGGTGTACCTGGGAATATCGGAGGTGAACCAGGAGTGTCAGAGGTACCTGGGAGTCTCAGAGGTGAACCAGGAGTGTCAGAGGAGTACCTGGGAGTGTCAGAGGTGTACCAGGGAGTGTCAATGAGTACCTGGTCTCAAGGTACCGGAGTATCAGAGGTACCTGGGAATATCGGAGGTTACCTGGGAATATCGATTGTGTACCTGGGAGTGTCAGAGGTGTACCTGGGAGGTCGGAGGGACTGGGAGGTCACAGGAGTACCTGGGATCAGAGGTGTACCTGGCAGTGTCAGAGGTGTACCTGGGAGTGTCCGAGATGTACCTGGGAGTGTCAGAGGTGGTGGGAGGCCGGACGTGTAACTGAGAGTGTCAGAGGTGTACCATGGAATGTCAGTGGAGCTTGGGAGTGTCAGAGGTGACCTGGGAGCAGGGAGGTACCTTGGAGTTTCATAGGTGTACCTGGAGTTGCAGGGGAGGTCGGAGGTGTACCGGGAGTGTGATAAGTACCTGGGAGGTCGGAGGCCTGGAGTTTGGGTACCTGGAGGCAGAGGTGTACCTGGGAGCAGAGCTGTACCCGGGAGTCTCAGAGGTGTACCTGGGAGTGTCGGAGGTGTACCTGGGAGGTGAGAAGTGTACTTGGGAGTGTCTGGGGTGTACCTGGGAGTGTCTGAGGGTTTACCTGGGAGTGTCAAAGGTGTCCCTGGGAGTGTCAGAGGTGTACCTGGGAGGTCAGGTGTACCAGGGAGTGTCAGTGGAGTACCTGGGAGTGTCAGAGGTGGGAGTGTCGGAGGTGACATGGAGTGTGAGAGGTGTACCTGGCAGTGCAGGTACCTGGGAGGGCCAGAGGTGTACCTGCGAGTGTCTGAGGTGTACCTGGGAGTGTCTGAGGTGTACCTGGTGTCAGAGGTGCACTGGGAGTGTCAGGTGTACCAGGAGGTGTGTGGAGTACATGGGAGGTCAGAGGTGTACCTGGCAGTGTCAGCAGTGTACCTGGGAGTTTCTGAGGTGTACCTGGAGTGTCTGAGGTGTACCTGGGAGGTCAGGGGAGAACCAGGGAGTGAAGAGGTGTGTACCTGGGAGTGTCAGAGGTGTTCCAGGAGTGGCCTGAGGTGTACCTAGGAGTGTGAGAGGTGTACCAGGGAGTGTCAGAGGAATACCCAGGAGTGTGAGGACCTGGGAGAGTGTGAGAGAGGTACCTAGGGGTATCGGAAGTTTACCTGGGAGGTCAGAGTTGTACCTGGGACTGTCGGAGGCGGACCTGGGAGTGTCAGAGGTACTGGGAGTATCAGGAGGTACCTGGGAGTGTCAGAGGTGTACCTGGGAATGTCAGAGGTATACCAGGGAGTGTCAGTGAAGTACCAGGGAGTCTCAAAGGTGTACCTGGGAGTATCAGGATGTGTACCTGGGAGTGTCTGAGGTGTACCTGGGAGTGTCAGGGGAGAACCAAGGAGTGAAAGAGGTGTTCCAGGGAGTGTCTGAGGTGTACCTAGGAGTGTCAGAGGTGTACCAGGGAGTGTCAGAGGAATACCTAGGAGTGTGAGAGGTGTACCTGGGAGTGTCAGAGGTGTACCTAGGAGTATCGAAGTTTACCTGGGAGTGTCAGAGTTGTACCTGGGACTGTCGGAGGCGAACCTGGGATTGTCAGAGGTGTACCTGGGAGTGTCACCGGTGTACCTGGGAGGCCGAGTTGTACCTGGGACTGTCGGAAGGCGAACCTGGGATTGTCAGAGGTACCAGAGTCCCAGTGTACCTGGGAGTGTTAGAGGTGTACTGAGAGTATCGGAGGTTTACCTGGGAGGTCGGAGGTGTACCTGGGAGTGTCAGAGGTGTACTTAGGAGTATCGGAGGTTTACCTGGGAGTGTAGGAGGTGTACCGAGTGTCAGAGGTGTACCTGGGAGGTCAGAGGTGTACCCAGGAGTGTCAGAGGTGTACCTGGGAGTGTCAGCGGTGTACCTGGGAGGCTAGCGGTGTACCTGGGAGTGCCTGAGGTGTTCCTGGGAGTGTCAGAGGTGTGCCTGGGAGTGTCAGAGGTGCACTTGGGAGTGTCAGAGGTGTACCTGGCAGTGTCTGAGGTGTACCTGGCAGTGTCTGAGGTGTACCTGGCAGTGTCAGCGGTGTACCTGGGAGTGTCTGAGGTGTACCTGGGAGTGTCAGAGGTGTACCAGGGAGTGTCAGAGGAATACCTAGGAGTGTCAGAGGTGTACCTGGGAGTGTCAGAGGTGTACTTAGGAGTATCGGAGGTTTACCTGGGAGTGTCGGAGTTGTACCTGGGAGTGTCGGAGGTGTGCCTGGGAGCGTGAGAAGTGTACCTGGGAGTGTCGGAGGTGTACCTGTGAGTGTCAGAGGTGTACTTGGGAGTGTCAGAGGTGTACCTGGGAGTGTCAGAGGTGTACTAGGGAATGTCAGTGGAGTACCTGGGAGTGTCAAAGGATGTACCTGGAGTGTCAGAGGTGTACCTGGGAGTGTCAGAGGTGTACTGGGAGTGTCAGAGGTGTACACTGGTAGTGTCGGAGATATACCTGAGAGTGTGAGAAGTGTACCTGGGAGTGTCTTGGTGTACCTGGAGTGTCAGAGGTGTACCTGGGCGTGTCAGTGGAGAACCTGGGAGTGTCAGAGGTGTACTTGGGAGTGTCAGAGGTGTACCTGGGAGTGTCAGAGGAGGTGCATGGAGTGTCAGAGGTGTACATGGCAGTGTCAGCGGTGTACCTGGGAGTGTCAGAGGTGTACCAGGTAAACACCGTCTCTAATTCTACTTAAATATCCAGGTTCTAGGCGCAACCAACAAAAAAAGTGAAGTAAATTAAAAGAGAATAAAAAAACAAAACAAAAGCAAACCTTAAGAATTTAATTGATTAAATATTAACACAATAAAAGAGCCTGTAGGTCATCACAACAAATTGATTCACCATCGAAACTTTTAAGACACAAGTGATACAAAACAATGAAACATCAAAAGAATAAAAATAAAGCATTGGATTACGTTAACACTGCATAAACATATAAAACTATCACTGAAATTAACTAACGAAACAACACTGAATTACTTGAATACAACTACAAATATTGATGGATACAAACAGAGACATAAATAGGTACTCACATAGATATACCACATTAAAAGGAGTAGAACAACACAACAATTAAGTTTAAGCAACAAGCGACACTCAAATGATGTACTGTATGATTAAGAGGACTGAACTGACTCAAGTCACAGGGTCCTATATATAAGGTCGGTTTCACATGACCTGCCAGGGCTGTTAACGATGCAGATGGTCGTTAGAGAACAAAGAATGCTGGTTACAATACAAAATGAAGAAATAAGATAATGAACAAATAATGACAAAGCAAAACTCAACAGCAACAGGTAAGGTGACTGAATATATATGAAAATTTAATATCATTACAGGAATAATATGGAACATGGGAGCATGTTATATATAAAAAAATAGAAAAATATATGACCCGGTCGCAACACTTCTCTATAAAATAAAAATTTTGCTTGCAATAAATTTTATATGACAGTGTTCCTGACATCTTGAAGTCCAACAAAAAATATTATCCTTCAAACAAATCAGTAAGGGTAGTGCCAACTCGGCAAAAAAATACAAATATATTTCTGGTAATAACCCACACAACTCAGTACCTGCGGGACTTGTTTGTTTGTTACATGGAACAAGTATCTAAGAAATAGTGTCACACCTGTTGTGAGAGAAGCTTCAAACCTTACCACATGTCTTCAGATACAAAAAAGTTGAAAGCACAAACAAATTCCTGACTTAGCAAAGTTTATAACAAACAAGTCTCTACATTTCTAACTTCAGTGAAGAGAGCTGCCCAAGCGACATATTGTAAATGGTCTTGACCAAGTGTCAGAAAAAAATACATTCAAAATATGGGCCATACACCAGGACAATTGGCGGACTCTGTAACCTCAGCTCTTGAAAGGTAGCAGGGGCATTGCCTTAAAAGGCATAACATTAAAATTTTATAGTTTTACCACTGCCATTGTAAAAATGATACATAAGTCTTTAACACAACGGGTCAATGGCATTTCTACAAAACTTTGAAGGCAAATCAATCTTAGAGAGGAACCTGGCGTCTCTGATTGCTTCGGTGCAGTCGTCGAATTCTGGTAGAGGGAAGATGTCTCTGCTGGTGACGGCGTTGACCGTGAGGAAGTCAATGCAGAATCGAAGAGTGCCGTCCTTCTGCGGTACTAGAGTGACGGTGAGCACCACCGCTGTAGGGGAGCCTGCTTGATAGGCTTAGCAGAACCAACACCAACATCATGCACCACGGCAGTGGTACAGCCAGGCTGGTTCGGAAGACAAGAGGGATGTTATGCTGGATGGCGGTCAGCACGTCAGCTCTCTTGCGTCCTGGCAGATGATGTAGCTTGCTACCCACGGAGTTGGACTGCCAAACCCTGATCATCGATGACAGGGCGAGGATTTGCCCTTTTTTTTCTTTCACCGTATACCAAGAAAGTGAAGTCAACGGCACACACGTGGAACTGGACTATCAGCAAATAAATGGGGTGCTGGCGCGTGGTGGTACAGCTTGATGGTGTTGACGCGACATAAGCGCTTGTAGTCGGCGCTCGTCAGGGTAGAGATAATAATTGTGGGGCTTACCTTCTTCACCACTCTATATGGGCCCACCGAACTTGCATGGCGGCTGTCCATGTTCCAGCAAGAGAATGTGAGAACTTTATCTATTCGAACTGTGTCTGGCCCGCTTTGTCGTACCATGTCTTGTCTGCGACTGCTTAAGTGGTTCGCGGCAAGGCTCAACATCTTAGAAGCCTTAACACATCTACTAAACTTAATACATTAATGCGTTTTCTTCATCACTACCTAACAATGAACTATTCTAACCCCTGTTAAAAGTTTCCTTGAAAACTTTTTCACAAAATATGAAACACCAACTGTTTGAAGATAAGATGGCAACCTGAAGACTTAACAGGTCAAAACAAATATTTAACAAGGGCTCTTAGAAGCAGAAACTTTCCTAAGAGGTACTAAGTATACAAGTACTAGTGGAGGTATTAAGGACTGTAACAACTATTCAAACCCACTAGAAGTTTTTCAGGCAGAGGGCCTGCATTATCACACTGTACTGTTGGGGAAGGGCTCTTAGGTACGTGAGGCATTTACAAGTGAAAAAGGTGAATAGCCCGATTGGCTTTGGTTTACCTTGACAAAATGACAATACTTACAATATTTAGTGACATTCTCCTGCTACCTGGACATTGAACTTTCTGGCCAGCCTGTTGAACGTCTTTCGACACCTTGATGTCCTCAGTAAAAGCACCGTCAAGGGCCAGAGCGGTGAACATGTTGGTCTGTAAAGTGTGTGGAGGACTGATGGAGTGATAGACGCCCAGTCCGCGTCTTCCCATATAGTCGTGGAGCCATCGCAGCACAAAACACAGTCTTGACTTAAATATTCGTGGTAGGGCCTGAATCATTGGTGCAGGATCGACACCGGGTCAAACAAGAGTCAAAGAAACTGTTTATTTTGCGCAGCTATAAAGCAACTTCCGGTCACAGCATTAACTGCGGAAAATGTCTTGGAAGTAATTAAGAAGTAAAATCGTCCTTCTAAGGACAGTGAATTATCTACATCAGGAGTTACATTGGCGGATCATTAGTCATTAACAAAAAAAAACGAGTCACAGCACACAAGCGAAAAACACCGGGCATATCATCTTCGTTGTTGCAGCAAATCGTTACCGAGTATGAGGTCCACTCTTTAGCAACAAGGAGACTTGACACTGTACTAACACAGGCAGCCTGTGCCTGCTCGCCATGCTTAGCTATACCTGAAAACCAAAGGAGCTGCACCTTTACCCAAAGGGCGCCCAAACGACGTTTTGTCAAGGCCTTCCTCACCGCGAACAACACCCTCTTTGATGAGAGTTTGGTGACAACCTGAGTCTCTCAAAATAGTGACTGCGTTTCGACACCGTCAACTTCTACCGTGCTTAGACAAAGGACGAAAGGTACTAAAGTCTGGGTCCTTCCCAAAACTCTCCTGGAAAAGATCAAAGTCTCGTGAGGCGATGAAACCGAAACTGCACTGCGGTTTTCAATTATTTGGCTGCGGCCTTGTCCAACAAAAAAAAAAATACGCCTTATGACCCGGCTTTCCACGGAAACTACAATTAAATTAGGTAATTAAATGCCCCCATTAGGTGGGCGAACGAGTCCATCTTCGTCATGTACAAAAATATTACGTACAAAATTACTAATGTTAGTCCTACCATGCCTCAAACAACCATCAGCATGCTTAGGAAAAAAATATCACAAGTGTCAAAAAGATCGTTAGGTGAATCCTGCAAGGCCAAACTGAAATATGCTGTCTCTTAATTTACTTAAATATCCAGGTTCTAGGCGTAACCACACAAAAAAGTGAAGTAAATTAAAAGAGAATAAAAAATAAAT
Organism: Homarus americanus; assembly: GCF_018991925.1. NCBI lineage: Eukaryota > Metazoa > Arthropoda > Malacostraca > Decapoda > Nephropidae > Homarus > Homarus americanus. The sequence goes on from NW_024713683.1 coordinate 21,228, forward strand.
AAAGTAAACCTTACAATTCTAATTGATTAAATATTAACACAATAAAGAGCCTCTGGGGTAGGCTGTCACAACAAAATTGATTCACCATCGAAACTTTTAGACACAAGTGATACAAAAAACATCGAAACATCAAAAAGAATAAAAATAAAGCATTGGACTACGTTAACACTGTAGCAAACATATAAAAATCACTACTGAAATTAACTAACGAACAACACTGAATTACTTGAATACAACTAAGCAAATACTGATGGACACAAAACAGAGACATAAATAGGTATCATACAGATATACCACACATTGGTGGCGATAGGAACAACACAAATAAATAAGTTTAAGTAACAAGCGACACTCAAAGGATGTGTACTGTGGCGACAAGAGGACTGAACTGACTCAAGCCGTTGGTGGGTCCTATATATATGTCGGTTTCCTGCCACGCGACCCAAGCCGGTGGGTCAGTTTAACGATGCAGATGGTCGTTAGAGAACAAAGAATGCTGGTTAAGCAATACAAATGAAGAAAATAAGATGGGCTGAACAACACGACAGTTAAAAAACCTAACAGCACAGGGTAAGGCGGTGACTAGAATATATAATAGTAAATTTAACACATCATTACAGGAATAATATGGAACATGGGAGCAGCCGTTATATATATAAAAAAAATAGAAAAAATACGACCCGGTCGTAAACACAGGAATGTCAGTGGAGTACCTGGGAGTGTCAAAGGATGTACCTGGGAGTGTCAGAGGTGTACCTGGGAGTGTCTGAGGTGTACCTGGGAGTGTCAAAGATGTACCAGGGAGTGTCAGAGGTGTATCTGGGAGTGTTGGACGTGTACCTGTGAGTGTCAGAGGTGTACCAGGTATGTCGTGAGTACTGGGAGGTCACAGAGGTGTACCTGTTAGTGTCGGCGGTGTACCTGAGAGTGTGAGAATTGTACCTGGGAGTGTCTGGGTGTACCTGGGAGTGTCTGAGGTGTACCTGGGAGTGTCAAAGGTGTACCTGGGAGTGTCAGAGCTGTGCCTGGGAGGTCAAGTGGGTGTACCAGGGAGTGTCAGTGGAGTACCTGGGAGTGTCAGAGGTGTACCTGGGAGTGTCGGAGGTACATGAGTGTCAGAGGTGTACCTTGCAGTGTCAGCGGTGCACCTAGGATTGTCAGAGGTGTGCCTGGGAGTGTCTGAGGTGTACCTGGGAATGTCTATGGTGTACCTGGGAGTGTCGAGGTGTACCTGGGAGGTCAGAGAAATACCAGGGAGTGTCACAGAGTACCTGGAGTGTGAGGTGTGTACCTGGGAGGTGGAGAGGTTACCTAGGAGTGTCTGAGGTACCTGGGAGTGTCAGAGGTGTACCTGGGAGTGTCTGAGGTGTACCTGGGAGGTCTGAGGTGTACCTGGGAGTGTCGGTGGAGAACCAGGGAGTGAAAGAGGTGTACCTGGGAGTGTCAGAGTGTATGGGGAGTGTCTGAGGTGCACCTGGGAGGTCAGAGGTACCAGGGAGGTCAGAGGAATACCTAGGAGTGTCAGAGGTGTACCTGGGAGTGTCAGAGGTGTACTTAGGAGTATCGGAGGTTTACCTGGGAGTGTCGAGTTGTACCTGGGAGTGTCGGATGTGTGCCTGGGAGCAGAGGAAGTGTACCTGGGAGTGTCGGAGGTGTACCTGTGAGGTCAGGAGGTGTACTTGGGAGTGTCAGAGGTGTACCTGGGAGCAGTGCAGGGGCCTGGGAATGTCTGAGGTGTACCTGGGAGTGTCAGAGGTGCCTGGGAGGTCAGAGGTGCACTGGGAGTGTCAGAGGTGCAACTTGGAGTGTCTGAGGTGTACCTGGGAGTGTCTGGAGGTGTACCTGGGAGGTGTCCCAGGTGTACCTGGCAGTGACTGAGGTACCTGGCAGTGTCAATGGTGTTCCTGGGAGTGTCAGAGCCTGGGAGGCAGACGCGATCAGGAGTGACAGAGGAGTACCTAGGAGTGTCAGAGGTGACCTGGGAGTGTCAGAGGTGTACCTGGGAGTGTCAGAGGTGTACTTAGGAGCACGGAGGTTTACCTGGGAGTGTCGGAAGTGTACCTGGGAGTGCAGAGGTGTACCTAGGATGTCAGAGGTACCTGGGAGTGTCAGCGGTGTACCTGGGAGTGTCTGAGGTGTACCTGGGATGCTGGTGCCTGGGAGTCAGGAGGTGCCTTGGGAGTGTCAGAGGAGCACCTTGGAGTGTCTGAGGTACCTGGCAGTGTCTGAGGTGTACCTGGCAGTGTCTGAGGTACCTGGCAGTGTCTGAGGTGTACCTGGCAGTGTCAGCGGTGTACCTGGCAGTGTCACGTGTGTACCTGGGAGGTCAGAGGTGTACCTGGGAGGTCAGATATGTACCTGGGAGTGTCAGAGGTGTCTCTGGGAGTGTTGGACGTACCTGGGAGGTCAGAGGTGTACCAGGGAATGTCAGGAGTACCGGAGTCAGGTACCCGGGATTGTCAGAGGTGTACCTGGGAGTGTCAGAGGTACCTAGGAGTGTCGTGAGTACCTGGTCAAAGGTGTACCTGGGAGTGTCGGAGGTGTACCTGCTAGTGTGAGAAGTGTACCTGGGAGTGTCAGGGGTGTACCTGGGAGGTTCGAGGTGTACCTGGAAGAGCCAGAGGTGTACCTGGGAGTGTCAGAGGTGTACCTGAAGTGTCAGGGGTGTACCAGGGGAGTGTCGAGGCACCTGGGAGTGTCAGAGGTGTACCTGGGAGTGTCGGGAAGTGAAACGGAATGTCTGAAGTGTACATGAGCATGTACCTGAGTCACCGGTGTATCTGGGAGTGTTAGAGGTGTATCAGGAGGACAGAGAGGCACTTAGGAGGTCAGAGGTGTACCTGGGAGTGTGAGAAGGTACCTGGGAGGCTGCAGGCACCTGAGTGTCAGAGGTGTAACTGGGAGTACAGGGGTGTACCAGGGAGTGGTCAGTGGTGTACCTGGGAGTATCAGAGGTGTACCTGGGAGTGCCAGAGGTGTACTTAGAGTATCGGAGGTTTACCTGGGAGTGTCGAGTTGTACCTGGAGTGTCAGAGGTTTACCTGGGAGTGTCAGAGGTGTATCTGGGAGTGTCGGACGGTACCTGGGAGTGTCAGGAGGTGTACCAGGAAGTCAGGTGGAGTACCTGGGAGTGTCAGAGGTGTACCTGAGAGTACAGGAGGTGTACCGGGAGTGTCGAGGTGGTACCTGGGAGTATCAGAGGTGTACCAGAGGTCAGAGGTGTACCTGGGAGGTTCAGTGTACCTGGGAGTATCGGGGATTACCTGGGAGTGTCTGAGGTGTACCTGGGAGTGTCAGAGGTTTACCTGGGAGGTCAGAGGTGTACCTGGGAGTGTCAGGTGTACCAGGGAGTGTCAGTGAGCACATGGGAGTGTCAGAGGTGTACCTGGCAGTGTCAGCAGTGACCTGTGAGGTCAGAGGTGTGCCTGAGTGTCTGAGGTACCTGGGAGTGTCTGATGAACCTGGAGTGTCGGAGGTGTACCTGGGAGGCCCAGAAGGACTCAGGAGTGTCACAGAGTACCTGGGAGTGTGAGAGGTGCACTGCGAGTGTGAGAGGTGTACCTGAAGTGTTTGAGGTGTACCAGGGAGGTCAGAGGTGTACCTGGAGTGTCTGAGGTGTACCTGGGAGTGTCTGAGGTACCTGGGAGTGTCAGGGGAGAACCAGGGAGGAAAGAGGTGTACCTGGGAGTGTCTGAGGTGTACCAGGAGTGTCTGAGTTGTACCTGGGAGTGTCAGGAGGTGTGGACAAGCGAGTGTCGAAGAATACCCAGGGAGGTCAGAGGTGTACCCTGAGAGTCAGGAGGTGTGCCTAGGAGTATAGGAGGTTTACCTGGGAGTGTCGGGATTGTACCTGGGAGTGTCGGAGGGGCGGACCTGGGAGTGTCAGAGGTGTACCTGGGATGATCAGAGGCATACCAGGAGGCTGGGTGAAGTACCTGGGAGTCTCAAAGGTGTACCTGGGAATATCGGAGGTGTACCTGGGAATATCGGAGGTGAACCAGGAGTGTCAGAGGTGTACCTGGGAGTCTCAGAGGTGAACCAGGAGGTCAGAGAGGTACCTGGGAGTGCTCAGAGGTACCAGGGAGTGTCAATGGAGTACCTGGGAGTCTCAAGGTGTACCTGGGAGTGTCAGAGGGTGTACCTGGGAATATCGGAGGCACTGGGGAATATCGATTGTACCTGGGAGGTCAGAGGTGTACCTGGGAGGTCGGAGGTGTACTTGGGAGTGTCACAGGAGTACCTGGGATTGTCAGAGGTGTACCTGGCAGTGTCAGTGTACCTGGAGTGTCTGGAGATGTACCTGGGAGTCAGAGGTGTATCTGGGAGGTTGACGTGTAACTGAGGAGTGTCAGGAGGTACCATGGAATGTCAGTGAGTGCTTGGGAGGTCAGAGGTACCTGGGAGTGTCAGAGGTACCTTGGAGGTATAGGGTGTACCAGGAGTGAAAGAGGTGTACCTGGGAGTGTCTGAGGTACCAGGGAGTGTCTGAGGTGTACCTGGGAGGTCAGAGGTAAAGCGAGTGTCAGAAGAAT
>NW_024713684.1:0-9975 GCF_018991925.1 Homarus americanus
AAGGGGTACAGAAACCTCACCCATATTTATGGGAGGTGGAATATGGGGTACAGAAACCGCTCCCATATTTATGTTGGGTGGATTATGGGGTACAGAAACCTCTCCCAAATTTATGTGGGGTGGATTATGGGGTACAGAAAACTCTCCCATATTTATAGGGGGTGGATTATGGGGTACAAGGACCTCTCCCATATTTATTTCGGGTGTATTATAGGGCACAGAAACCTCTCCCATATTTATGTGGGGTGGATTATGGGGTACAGAAACCTCTCCCATATTTATGGGGGCTGGATTAAGGGGTACAATTACCTCTGCCATATTTATGGGGGGTGGATTATGAGGTACAGAAATCTCTCCCATATTTATGTCGGGTGGATTATGGGGCACAGAAACCTCTCCCATATTTATGTCGGGTGGATTATGGGGTATAGAAAGCTCTCCCATATTTTTGTGGGGTGGATTATGGGGTACAAAAACCTCTCCCATATTTATGGCTGGTGGATAAAGGGGTACAGAAACCTCTCCCATATTTATGGGGGTTGGATTAAGGGGTACAGAAACGTCTCCCATATTTATGTCGGGTGGATTATAGGATACAGAAACCTCTCCCATATTTATGGGGGGTGGATTATGGGGTACAGAAATCTCTCCCATAATTATGTCGGGTGGATTATGGGGTACAGAAACCTCTCCCATATTTGTGTCGGGTGGATTATGGGGTACAGAAACCTCTCCCATATTTATGTGGGGTGGATTATGGGGTACAGAAACCTCTCCCATATTTATGTGGGGTGGATTATGGGGTACAGAAACCTTTCCCATATTTATGTGGGGTGGATTATGGGGTACAGAAACCTCTCCCATATTTATGGGGGGTGGATTAAGGGGTACAGATGTAAGGGGGTGTTGTTGGCAAAAGTTTCCACTTTTAATTCTACTCATTTCTTTTATCTATAGAGAGATTTTAGTCTTTATTTATCTTTGCACTTTCAAATACAGTTTTAACTAAGTTACAAAATGTTTGTACTCAGAAATAGTCACAAAATTATTTGTACAGTAATACCCCGATTTACGCGGTTTTACTTTACGCAATTTCTTATTTACGTGGTACCTCGCCAGAACCGGACTTTCATTTTACGCGGTGCATCAACTCATATACACGGGAAGCGGCGCTGGCAGGATGCGCACAAGGTCGCCTGGTCATCAAAACATTACCGAGTTCTTCACCCGCCACCCACTACAACCGGCCCAAGTCAGTGATAGTGAGGATATGGACTTATATGGACTTTGAGGGGTTTCACAAAGAGGCCCTGCAAGCTTCTGTGGTGGATAGTGATACAATTGATACAAGTGATACAGGTGAGGGCCAATAATCTGCCCTCTGCCTCGGAATCAACCCCCCATCCCCGTGTGCCCAGCCATCATTTCTGCTAATGTAAGTGTTAGAAAACCTAATATTATTGATATTTCTCTTAATTATTAATTGTGTGTGCATACCATCATAAAATTAAGATGTTATTTTTACTACAACGTAGGTATTGTGCCTGAAAAAGTGGAGTTTGGGGTCGGGCCAGTCTCTATTGGAATTAATCCCATATGATCTGTTGTTCCATTTACGCGGTATTCGTTTTACGCGGTACCCCGTGGGTTCAATTGACCGCATAAATCGGGGTATCATTGTACTCTTAATACTGATGACACAAAGATTATACATTACACTGCATTCTGAAAAATTTCACTAAGTATCACAGAAACCTCTCATATTTATGGGTGGTGGGTTAAGGGCACAAAAATTGTCAGTTTTATGATAAAAGAATGTAAAACATTAAATATTTCCATTTAATGACCATTGTTTTTACAGGGATGAGCCCACCCGGGCGGTGGTCACCGACCCACATTGTTGCCTGGGGAGCGAAAATGTAATAATAATAACAATAATGATAATAATAATTGGTTCATAATATATAAGCATTTTAATATAAAATACAAAATTAAAAATAATAATAGTAACAACAACACTGACAATAATAATAATAATAATAAAGAACCATGAATAAATACAAAAAATAAATCAATAGTGAGAAACAATATACAGTATTACCCCGCTTTACACGTTTTTTTTTTTACGCATTTCCATGTTTACGCGGTACCCTGCCAGACCCGGAATGTTCAGTTTACGCAGTGTATGTACTCTTTTACGCGGAGAGCGGCGCGGGCAGGGTGCACACAAGGTCGCCCAGTCATCAAAAAATTACCGAGTTCTTCACCCGCCACCCACCACAGCCGGCCCAAGTCAGTGATAGTGAGAGTGATAGTGAGGATATGGACTTATATGGACTTTGAGGGGTTTGACAAAGAGGCCCTGCATGCCTCTGTGGTGGATAGTGATACAATTCATACAAGTGATACAGGTGAGGGCCAATAATCTGCCCTCTGCCTCGGAACCAACCCCCCATCCCCGTGTGCCCAACCATCTTTTCTACTAATGTAAGTGTTAAAAAACCTAATATTATTGATATTTCTCTTAATTATTAATTGTGTGTGCATCCCATCATAAAATTAAGAACTTACTTTTACTGCAACATAGGTATTGTGTCTGAAAAAGTGGAATCTGGGGGTCGGCCTGGTCTCTATTTCAATTAATCCCATATGTTATGTTGTTCACTTTACGCGTTTCTCACTTTACGCAGGCCTCCGTGGGTTCAATTGACCGCGTAAAGCGAGGGTTCACTGTATGTATGTTGTGTTGTCAAAGTAAGAGAAACAATTGAGACCCTGCAATTGTGTGTAAATGAGGCAGAAAGTCAAATCATCAAACTGGGACTTGGTCACATATGGCAGCAGGGTCTACCATTAGACAACACATGATGCCACCATTATCTTCCCAGGCGGTAATACATCCGTGTTTGATAGCTGTCTACTATTTACTACATTACATACAATGTAAGTTTCATAAAGCACCTATCAATATCTTTAGTAATGGTTTATACAGTTAATTTAATTCAAGTAAACTATTTTATACCATACGTTTTGTATAATGTTCATGAGCACCTCTTCTGTGAGGGTCAATAAACAGTAATAGTTAACCCTTAATTTATAGAGATTTTCTTTGGTAAGTTAAACATTCAGTCTTTTGGGTGCACTACCGTCTACCTGTGGTGACTAATAATGAAGTTATACTTCCTTATTGGATATTCCTGGACAACAACAACAAGCTTCACCATCTTGTATATTTTTATCAATTTTCTCGTAAAACTGTTTATTTCTCCTCCTCCTGGACATTACAGCAAGTGTTTGGTGAGTTATTAAGAGTGCAGGTGTGTTATATGACCTTGTTTACCTTAACATATTATGATATTTGATTGGATAATGGTTAGCATTGCAGTGGTTAATCTTAAGGTGAAATAAGCTGTGACTAATCTTCAGGTGACCCCAAATATGTTTAAATATATTAACTAAACAACTGGACACAGTAAATTAATTTACAGTAAGTAAAGTAAAATGTTGTGTTGTGTTAAGTTGTCCTATTTTGTGTGATGCTACACAACAAAACTCACAACAGCAGACAACAGTATAACATCACACTTTTGTTTTACATTAATATCTACTGTTTAAAGTTGTTTTCTGCCATATTTATTAATATATGCTGATAACCACAAGGAAAGAAGAAAACACGAAGTTCCCAAGCGCTTTCGTGTAATTCACATCTTCAGGGGTGAGTACAGACTAAAGAGAAATACAAACCAAGGTGTATATATACAGAGGAGGGTGAGACCAGGTCCACAATGGTCTGAATTATTGGTAATAGCCCTACTAATCTTTAAATAGCACACAACGGTTGGTGGTCGATCAGATGAATTGAGTGGCCGACCTTCTCATCCTGGTTACAAATCTTTAACAATTACAAAATTATCCCAGCTTGCACATGCGTTGCAAATTCATGTTGAATGCTTTGGTATGTTAATATATAGATTCTATGATGTTCCTACTATCAAATTGGAATACATAAACGCAATGACCAAGGAGGCATTATCCCAGTCAATGCAATGCTTATTGTCCCTCAGATGAACAAACAGAGCATTGGATTCCTGGCCTGTCCTAACACTATATTTATGTTGTTTAAGTCTAGTTACAAGATCTTTACCTGTCTGGCCTAAGTAAAACATATTACATTCCTTGCAAGGGTCTTTATAAATTCAACCAATTGTGTTGTTGGTGAAGTTCTTGATTAACATTTGTTTAACAGTGCATGAGTTTTTAAATACCACATTGACGTTCCAGGTTTTTAGTTGTGAAGGAATGTGTGAGAAATTTTTGTGAAATGGTAATATTAAGATATTCTTATGGTCATGGGTGGGCTTGGGATCAGTTCTATAAAAAGTTTTCTTAGTAATGTTTAGGCATTTGTCTATGAAAGATCTAGGGTATTTAAGGTTTGAGCCAATATTATATATATATATATATATATATTTGTATTCCTCATCAATGAATTCCGGGCTGCAAATTCTCAAAGCACGTAAAAACATTGTTGAAATACTGACTGTATGACTTTATTATGGTGGGCAGAATAATAATGCATGTATGAACACACATTAGTTGGTTTTCTATAAATACTGAACTTAAAAGTGTTACCTATTCTGTGTATCAGACAGTCTAGGAATGGCAATTTACAGTCTTGCTCTAATTCCACAGTGAATTTGATCGAGGGGGCTAAGTTGTTAAGTTGTGGCAGGAAAGCTTTTAGGTCCTCATTACATGGCCAGAGACATAATACATCATCAACATATCTAAACAAGACTGCTGAGGGTGGTAAAATATTACTTAATAGTTTCTTTTCAAAGAATTCCATATATAGGTTGCTTAATACAGGTGAGAGTGGATTACCCATTGCCATACCAAATTTTTTAGCATAATATTCTCCATTGAATTCGAATTTGCAATCCTTAATACATAGTTTGATGAGTTCGATGAAGTCGTCTTTCGAGACGGGCAGTGAAATATCCTCCAGGGAATCTATGAGGAACTCTAGTAAATCATCAACTGGGACCTTTGTAAAGAGTGACGTTACATCAAAGCTGACCAGTTTAAAATCATGATTAATGTGTAAGTTGTTGAGTTTATCAACCAGATCCATATTATTCTTGATATTGGAGTTAGAAATGTTGCCAACTAGGGGATTTAGTAAAGAAACTAACCATTTAGATAGTTTATAAGAGATTGACCCAACTGAGCTAATGATGGGTCTTGCTGGGTTATTGGGCTTGTGGGTCTTGATTACACCGTACATGTATGGCAGTGGAGGGGACGTTGAAATAAGATGTTTAATGAGAGTAGCTTTGCCTCTCAATAGGGACTTCAGTTTTTTGTTGAACTGGGTGTTGACAGTGTTGAGAGGATTATTTATGAGTTTAGAATATGTTGTAGTATCACATAAAAGGTCATTCATTTTAGAGATATAGTCATCTTTGTTTAAAATCACTACTGTGTTGGCTTTATCTGCTTTAGTGACATGTAGATCCTTATTTTTCTTAAGGGCTTGGATTGCTTTGGTGAATCTTTCTGGACAGTTTGGAACACAAGGCTTGGACATAGATGCACACACAACACCTTTACACATGTTCACTTCTTCACTTGTCAAATTACTGAATTTCTCCAAATTGCAAAATGCTCTGGCTATGTCAACACTGTCGACTCCCTTGTTAGAACCATCAAAACTTAAACCATAGCCGAGGGCACACAAGGTATCGTTGTCTAGTTGTTTAGAGGAGAGATTCACTACACAGTTGTTATTGGCATCCTTAGTCCAATCACTATTTCTAATAAGGAGTGCCAATTTGTGGTCTATCTTGGCTTGAAGATCAGAACGCTCACGTCTCAGGTCATCAAAACAGTAGTCCAACATGAACTTTTTCCAATAACTCGGTATGGTCATATTAAAAGCGCGCTTTTTTTGTCTTACAATACGGAAGGCTTCATCCACTTCAATTTTCTTTATTTCAAAATGTTTCTTAAGGATGATTTCTTGGAACTCATCAAAGGGGCGGTCAGACATCTTCAGGACACGTTGTGGGAGGATTGATCTAGGCATAACTTTTTCACTGAGGCATGTCTGGAGAAATTTCAAACGTATTTTCAATTTGTGGGCCTTGATCATCGAAGAGGAGTATTCAGTAACGAAGGGAGACAGTCCAGGACAGCTTGTAGAGAGGATGAAGAAGTGGCGCGTGGAATCCATTTATGCAAGTAAATCACTGTAGGTGCGCGTGATCTAGGTATATGCTGATAACCACAAGGAAAGAAGAAAACACAAAGTTCCCAAGCGCTTTCGTGTAATTCACATCTTCAGGGGTGAGTACAGACTAGAGAGAGTAATACAAATCAAGGTGTATATATACAGAGGAGGGTGAGACCAGGTCCACAATGGTCAGGTATTAGGTAATGACCCTACTAATCTTTAAATAGCACACAACGGTTGGTGGTCAGGTCAGATGGTCAAGTGACCCGGCCTTCTCACCTGATCACAAATCTTCTTAATTACAAAATTGTCCAGCTTGTACATGCCGTTACTAAAATTCATGTTGAATGCTTCGGTATGTTTAATAAGACTAGATTCTATGATGTTCCTACTGTCAATTGACTTACATGGTAATATTGAGGAGGCATTATCCCAGTCAATGCAATGCTTGTTATCCCTCAAATGAACAAACAGAGCATTGGATTCCTGGCCTGTCCTAACACTGTATTTGTGTTGTTTAATTCTAGTTGCAAGATCTTTACCTGTCTGGCCTAAGTAAAACATATTACATTCCTTGATAGTAGGAACATCATAGAATCTAGTCTTATTAAACATACCGAAGCATTCAACATGAATTTGAGTAACGGCATGTACAAGCTGGACAATTTTGTAATTAAGAAGATTTGTGATCAGGTGAGAAGGCCGGGTCACTTGACCATCTGACTTGACCACCAACCGTTGTGTGCTATTTAAAGATTAGTAGGATCATTACCTAATACCTGACCATTGTGGACCTGGTCTCACCCTCCTCTGTATATATACACCTTGATTTGTATTAATGGGGAGAAAACCAAAGACAAAGAAGAGGGAGGTGGGACACAGGAGAGAGGGGGAGAATACCGAGAAAAGAAAGCGCTTGGTTCGATTATGGGGAGAATATCTCTAAGGAATTGTGTAAAGGTGGAAGATGATGAGTAAGGGGAGGGGAGGGGAGGGAGCGGAGGGGAAAGAGTTAATCGGGGGTGAATGGATAGAGAGAAAGAAGAGGAGATACTTATCGGGAAGAGCAGGATGGGAGGAAAGGTAGGAAGGAGAGGGAAGGAGAGAGGGAGTTGGAGGAGGACTGTGGAGAGGGGGGAAGGGAGAGATAGAATTACTACTGTTGATGATGAAAGTTTAGTTAGCGTATTTTCGTCCATATCCCCTCTTCCTACTCTCCCTTTTTTCCCTCAGGTCTCCTCTTCCACTCTCCTTTCCTTCCCTCACGTCTCCTCTCCTTTCCTTCCCTCACGTCTCCTCTCCCATTCACCCTGCCTTCCCTTACGCCTCCTATCCCACTCCCCTTTCCTTCCCTCGCGTCTCCCACACAACTCTCGTATCGAATTTGTGTGGATTCCGTCCCATGTTGGATTCAGGTATCATGACCGTGCTGATAGACTGGCCAATGAGGCATGTAAGAAAGAAAATGTTGACCGTGACCTTGGCCTGTCCAATGCTGTACTTAAAAACAATCAAGTCAGAATCATGAACTCTGATCTAGAAGAAGTGAGAAATGCAGAGAGACCTGGCAGTTGTAGCATTAGTAAATATGACAAATTTTGTGACGAGAGGTACCGGTATGGCCAGCATAAGGACAGAACTAGACAATGTGATGTAGTCGTGGCCAGAATTAGACTAGGATACAGACACATCTGGCAAGTTAGTAACGCTGTACCCATACCGGAACACTCAGCATGTAAACTTTGTGATAAACCTTTAAAGCATACACTTGAACACTATATTATTGAATGTGACACTGTCAAAGACTTCAGGCCACCTGGCTTATTGTATCATGAACTTGGTAATTACTACATTGAATCAGGGGTGCTTGAGGACATTCTTGCTGTTTATCCCAAATTTGCTGCTAGCCCACACTGATTAGTCTTCAATTAGAATATGACGTCCAGTGTATATGAACCACTGTCTTGCATGGCAGCGAACAGTGACATCGCCGACATGACTCTGACCTATATATACTGCTAATGAATATGATGAATTTCTTTGTGTATGAACCTCTGTCCTGCGTGGCAGCGAAAAGTGATACCACCCTCAGTGTCAAGACCTGACTGAATTACTCAGAATAGGCAAACTGTACTCCAAGCTTTGTCAATAAATTTGTTAAACTAAAGCTCCCTTCCTTCCCTCACGCCACTCACTCACTCTTCATTCCCTTACGCTTCCTCTCCCACCCTTCCCTCACATCTGCTCTTCCACTATCCACCTCTTCTATTCAATTCCTTTTCTTCTCCACTCCTCATCTCGTTTCCCTCGCTCCTCTCACCTCCCCTCCCACTAGTGCAAAACCAAGGAGGAGAGAGGAGGAGGGTAGAGGAGGTGAGGGGGGGGGGGCAGGTTGCCATGACGACAGGAGCAGCTACTTCCGAGCCTGGCCACCAGGGCGGCGCTGTACATGACGCTAGCCATTCATCCCTCCACACACACACACTTTCTCTACGTTCATTATCAATATGTGTACTATCACTATCATTCACGTCAAACCCTTCCTACACCAAGGACTCTCTCTCACCTCACTGCCTCTTACTTCCCCTCCTAAAAATACCATCTACTCACCTGATATTAATTTTAAGATCTAATGGTATTCATAACAACAAAATATATATCTACCACCATCATCATTTGTTATAAAAAATTAATATGTACGTCCATTAGTAAATATATCTCTTCACCTTACTATTTTTACTACGTCCATTCACCCACTAGCGTACAACACATCTCGTTTACTATCACCATTCACAAACATACAGTATATGCCTTCACCACACTCCAGTACGACATGTTTTCCCGGGTATTCAGTTAGCTTTCAGTACACTTACTATACTATATTTATCTATCATTCGTAAAATTACTCACATTTACACTCCGTACGTCAGGCATGGCCGTCTGCCTTCCATTACTCACCAATTTAAGGTTATAAAAAATAAAGAGAATTTTTTTTACTGTTGATGACGCTGTCAGTCATTCTTGAAATTACTCGGGCGTAGATTCCTCAGTAAATTACAAACATGTCATCACGTTCTCACCAAGAGTATGTATTCCTGTCGAGATATATATTCTTGGTAATGATGTGTATCTTGTCATATGTTATAAAAGTGTAACATTTTTCATCAGTAAATGAACACCGTGTAGTGATGAGGACGGAGCCCAACACTGGAAGGTCACCTTGTGATGTTTACACCAAACATGTCCTTCCTAACATTATTTTTGTACATTTTTAATTTTATTAAGTTATTGATAAAACAACTTAAAAATTTTTATTTTTTGTTTCTTAATATAAAGTATGATATTTTTACGTAACTTTCCTTATAAATACATTACAATAAGGTAACAACAAAATATATAAAAAATACAGCAAATATTTGTAAAAAAATATTTTTTCAACTACAGAAAACATTCACGATTTATTATTTACAGTGTCATTAATAAATGTTTGGTAGCCAGGTTAAGGTACAGTACAATGACACTGTTTTCTGCTGGGAGAGTAATGTACCTGTGTATCCGAGTAATAGTACCTGTACCTGTGTGTATCCGAGTAATAGTACCTGTACCTGTGTGTCCTAGTAATAGTACCTGTACCTGTGTGTATCCGAGTAATAGTACCTGTACCTGTGTCCTAGTAATAGTACCTGTACCTGTGTGTATCCGAGTAATAGTACCTGTACCTGTGTGTCCTAGTAATAGTA
>NW_024713685.1:0-21328 GCF_018991925.1 Homarus americanus
TCACCTCAGAAAGACTACCAAGCTCCACATCAAAAAGAGCTTCCTTCATGCACTCAACGCTGGTTCCCAATCAGCCAAATGGTACCTGGCGGCCACAAAAGGCGAACCACCTTTCGCTGGCAAGAAAACTCCAAGACAAACCCAAGTCAGCCTTCATCGACTACAACTAGGGTACAAGTGCTCCTGACAGATGATCGGAAATGACGTCATGGAATGCACCTACTGTCAGGAGCCAGCAGCCAACCCACTTGAACACTATCTCCTCGATTGCGAGGTCACACAAAGCCTCCAAAACAGAACTCAAATCTCCCAAGAAACACACACAACACCACCGGCCACTCTAACCCGAAAGGCCCATACAGACCACATTCACCATATTCCGGGTCATCACACGATACCCACCACCCAGATAGCTTAGAAAGCATCGTCTCCCAGCAAGTGTGGACCCCAGTTCGGTGGGCGCGCCACTCCGAAGCTGACCACGTCCAAGAGTGGGGGTTGGTGGTAAGCGTCCACTGATCGGGGGTCCGCTCACACTTGCAACCTGCAGTATCCCTCCAATCTGCAGGTGGGACCACCTCCAATCCCAATCCGGTCTGGCTGCTCCTGGAGCTCCAGCCGGAACCACCAAACGGGCCGCCTATAGGCAAAGGCCCGTGTCGGACTACGGTCCGACAATCTCAACAACAACAACAAACAGACTGCTGTCCACTTCTCACATCGCTCCTGAACTAAGAAGACCTCTCAACAAGACCTCCTGCTGGATCCGGAACTGTGAAGACCGCCCTCTCCCTTGTGCCATTGTTGGCCATCTTCCCGGACCGGACCACCCACGACCGTCATCGTCCACAACAACTCACGAGCGTTCTCGGTTTATCGAGCATTAGCTTGCCCTCCCCACTGGTGGTGTGAGTGACCCACACTCCAGCTGTAGAGCAGCTATAGCGCGATATTCCCGACGTGGTTTGAGCTCTTTTCCTTCTACTACTATTTTTCGTTTTTCGCTCTGGCCTAGGGACCTGCACCCTCAAAAGTGCATTCGTCCTGCGGTCCCCCCTGTAACTGTTCACCTCCCTCCCAGGAGATTGTGAACACGAAAGGGGGTTGGAGCAAAACCCATCCCAGCCGAGTCTTTCCAGGAAAACCGTGATCGTGCGGATCCACCTGGAAAGAGGGTAGCAATCCTTATCCTTCCCAAATAGGCACACTTAGCTCACGTCTATAAGTGAGCAGTCACATACACTACGAAGTAGGCTTCCCCAACGGGGCTCCGGGAGAGAAGCTCAGGAACCACTCTACGACCACCAGCCAGTGGAGAGTGCTGTAATTCCTCTGCTACTTACTCAACCGGAATAGGTAGGATTTAAAAAAAAAAAAAACCCGGTTATGGAGCGCGTACGCCCTCCTAACCGCGACCCCCGCCTGAACCGCCAACCTGACGACCCGAACTACGACAGGCTTCGCACAGAGAAAGCGGACCAGTTACGCGCCTTCAATGAAGCACTGAAAAGTAGGAACACTGCCACCACCTCCAACAACTCCACCACCACTGCTACCGCTACTGAGGACAATTGGACGAAGGTAGAAAACAAGAAACGCCGATGTGCTTTGTCGGGAAACGAATGCCGTCAAGCAGCCCAAAAGGCACCCATCACCACCTCCAACGACACTGCCAAAATTCCGGATCACGAAAACGGACGCAAAAACAACATATGCCGCCGTCACAGAGATGGAAAAGCTAAATCCACTGGCCAAGTTCTCAGTGCGGCCCAACCTAAAGGGGGAGATGATTATTCACCCCAAAGACAAAGACTCTGCCACCACCCTCGACACTTACCTGCAAAACACCACCACCGTTCCATCAACAAAGCTGGACCCCGCCCAGAAACTGATAAAGTCGGTAGTGCTCCGGTACCCAAAGGAACTACCTCTAGAACCCCTGGAGAACCACCCGAAGATCTTAAAAGCCGAGAGATGCTCTCCCCTGTCCGACAAGACGGCCACCACGAAACAAGTGCTCATAACGCACTACGGCTCACCCCCCAGCACCATAGACCTCAAAACCTGGGGATCTACGAAGTGAGGCCCTTCGTCCCAGAGCCCCTGCGGTGCTTCAGATGCCAGAAATACGGGCACCATCAGACAAGGTGCACGTACAAGGAAATCTGCGCAGTCTGCGCACAGAAGCACGGCACACACTCCTGCCTCACCAAGTTGAAAAATCTGGAAAAAATTGCCCCCAAGTGTGCCAACTGCGGGGGCAAACACCACGCCTGGAATCCTGGATGCTCCGAGAGAACAAAGAGGGTCCAGGCAAACCGACCAGCAGCAAGACCGGCCCCCACCGCCTACACACCAGCCCCACCAAGTACCTTCGTGTGGGGAACCCAAAGGCCAAAACAGCAAAGACAACCTCCTCAGCCAGTCAACACCCAAAGTGCAGCCCAGTTTCCTGGCCTCACTACGGCCACACCTCAGCCACCCAAGCAGCAGACAACGACAACCACGAGAAAGACAAAAGAAGCACACACCAAGGCACCAGAAGGAATGATACACGTATCAGACCTAGCCAAGGTACTGACAACCTTCACGGAGGGCCTAGCCGGACTACTGGGCCACAAGATCCAACCCACACAGCTCCAAATACTCATGGGGAGCGTCCTAGGGCAAGTCGCCACAGCTCCAGCCAACTCAGTGGAGGAAGCCACGCCGGTCCTCACACGAGTGACAGCCGAGGTACACTCTACACCGAAGAAGGCCACCAGAGAACCCAAGATACCGACAGCTCCCAGAAAGAAACTGGACGTTTCAACTCCCCTGAACCGAACCACGGCCCAGAAGGCAAAAACCACAGAACACGAAGATATGAACCTGATCCAGTTGGAATCGAACTTGGACATCTCCATCGAGGACCACCAGAAGTCCCTGATGAAACAGTGGTGGAAAACATCAGCACCCTGAACATCCTAACATGGAATGCTCAGGGCATCAAAAACAAGAAACACCTCCTACAAGAAGCAGCAGCCAAGGACAAGCTTGACATCATACTACTACAAGAAACACTTCTACAAGAACACCACTGTTTCAAATTCAGCGGTTATGAGATGATTGAGATGTATGATCTTGGTCAAGCTGGGCCATGGCACTTCCACAGGGAAAAAACATCGAGACAGGCCATGAAGAGGACTGAATCTGTTCACAACATCTACAAGAACCCAAGGGGCTCACTGGAGGTGACTCAATTATTTGCTTCGGCCGCTGACCACGCCACACTCATAGGAGGGGATTTCAATGCACATCATCCCTTCCTAAGCTCGGCAAGCCCCACAAATGAAGACGGCCTACACCTATACACCACCTTTCAAGATACACCCGAGATCTGCCTCCTGAACACCGGAGAGCCCACCCACACTAGGGGAGGAAGGCTAGATCTAACCTTCGTGTCCAGTGCACTACAGCCTTCGGCCTCCTGGCAGATACACCCCACGCTGACCAGCGACCACTTCGCCACCCTAACAACGCTGAAGGTGAACAAACTCCCCACTCCAACCCCCCTGGAGATGGAGATACAATACCCAAAAGGCAGACTGGGGACTCTTTAAGAAACACCTGGCTAAGTGGCGCGAAAAATCACAGTCGGCCGGCGCAGCACCCGTGGATGAGACAACCCTCCACCACCAATTGGTCGAGGCGTTTCACCAAGCGGCAGAAGAGGCTATCCCAAAAACAAAACCCACATCAAGACAGTACAATGATTACTGGTACTACTGTCCCAGGGTGAAAGAACTCAACCACAGAGTGAACATGGCCCGAAGAAACTACAGGAGACATCCCACGGCAACAAACAGACATCTCCTGCAAGTCATAGTTAAGGATACCAGAGAAGAGAAGGAAGAAATAAAAAACGTAAGCTGGCTCAAGTGGTGCTCCGAACTGAACGAGCACACCTCCCTTGGCAAGATGTGGGCCCAGATCCGAAGGGCATCTGGGAAGGCAACACCACCACCACCAACCCATCCCAACCCAGAAGAGGAAGCCGAGAGACTTGCAAAACTGTTCTCTGACCGAGCAGCAACGAAAAACCTCCCGAGACAGGCGGAGGAGACACAATGGCGTCTGCGACAGGTCAGACTCCAGATGATCGAAGAGGCCTGCAACAGTGAAGATGACACTGACAGACCATTCAACCAGCAAGAACTCCAGAAGTCGCTAAAACGAAGCAAGGACACAGCTCCAGGGGCCGACAGGATAACCTACTCCATGCTTTCTCATGCCGGTACAGCCGGACACGAGGCTCTGCTGCAAGCCATCAATGCTTCGTGGACAGCACAAAGGCTCCCACCGGAATGGAAGAAGGCAGATATACAGCCCATTCCGAAGCCGAGAGAACCAGACAAACCGAGGCCCATCTCCCTTCTCAGCTGCATAGCGAAGACGGGAGAAAGAATGGCTCTCAACCGACTCAAGTGGAAAGTAGGCAGCCCACACCCTCACATCTCTGCTTACACCGAGAACACCGGCACAGGCAATAACATCGCCGAGATACTCAGCACAGTGGACAACAAACCAGCTCTGGTGGTCTTCCTCGACCTGGAGAAAGCCTTCGAACTAGCAAATCCATTGGCCATTACAACTACGCTCGCTAAAAAAGGCGTCAAAGGAAGGTTGTTGGGGTGGATCCAGAACTACCTCACACAGAGAGAAGCACGAGTACGCTTTCAGGGAGCAACCTCAAGCTACAGGGTCCATGAAAACGGAACCCCACAAGGAGGCATCCTCAGTCCAATGCTGTTCAATGTCCTGATGGAAAATCAAGTCAAACTTCCTTTCAGACAAACAGCCAAGCTCCTATGCTATGCAGACGACTTACAGCTTATAGTAAGAGGATCGAACAGACTAGCCAATACGCAACACGCACTCCAACTTATAGAAGAAGAGTGCAACAGACTTGGACTCAAGATAAATCCAGCCAAGTCGAAAGCGATGGCCATCTGCACAGACACACCAGACAAGATGCTCTCCATACAAAACACGCCGGTAGTCTGGACCAACGCCCACCAGTGTCTTGGAATCTGGTTTGACCAGAAACTCGCCTTCAAGCCGCAACTCGAGTATCTCAGGCACAAGACGAAGAGCAGACACAATATAATGAGGTCGCTCACCAGCAAATCCGCAGGAGCAAACCTCCATGTGCTCAAAGCCTACTACACGGCCGCCATCAGATCGCTGGTAGATTACAGTGCTCCAGCACTCATCGGACTGAGAGAAGACCAAATAGCTAAGATAGAAGTCATCCAAAACAATGCTCTCAGGACCATGCTCGGAGCACCCATGTGGACCAGAATTTGCAATCTGCAAATGGAAACCGAACTACCACCTCTGGCAGTACGAGTCAAGCAGGTGACAGCCGGTCTCCTCGCCAAAATCTGTAGAGCAGACAAGCCCACAGTTGCCAAGATTCGAATCAGTGCCTCCCTCCACCTCGACCACAGAGTGCGAGGGGCCACCTGGTCGCACGAGGCAAGCGAGGTGACACCTGGTCGCACGAGGCAAGCGAGGTCATCCGACACCTGCAAGCAGAAACACTCGTCAAGAACAACCAAGACACACGAGACAATGGTTACGTTGTTCCTCCACCATGGAGCCCTCCACCAGCCACACTCAAATTTACCGACCTAGGCGATAGTAAAGCCAACCTCCAGAAGGAGGACGTCAAAAAAATAACTCTCCAAGCCATAGCCACCGAGACACCGACTGATGCAGCATCATACTTCACAGACGGCTCGGTGGACCCAAAACATCATAGATCCGGAGCGGCCTTCTACACCCAAGGTCAGACCCTCCAATGGAGACTTTCCAATGACTGATCCACCCTACAAACAGAACTGGTAGCAATCTCAAAGGCCCTACAACACGCTCCAACACAACACAACAAGTCCATCATAATTCACACGGACTCGAAATCGGCTATGCAGGCGCTGCAACACAGTCAACCAAGAGACAACGTCCACATCATCACCTCGATCCTCGCACAGCTACAGGAATTCCAAAGCCAAAACCGACCAGTCGTCTTACACTGGATTCCCAGTCATGTAGGGATCGGAGGAAACGACGTGGCAGACGAAGCAGCCAAGGCAGCTACACGCTCTAGTAGCGTACACATCCAAGTTCCAGCAAGTGTGCAACAGATCAAGAATCACCTCAGAAAGACTAGCAAGCTCCACATCAAAAAGAGCTTCCTTCATGCACTCAACGCTGGTTCCCAATCAGCCAAATGGTACCTGGCGGCCACAAAAGGGGAACCACCTTTCGCTGACAAGAAAACTCCAAGACAAACCCAAGTCAGCCTTCATCGACTAAGACTAGGGTACAAGTGCTCCTGGCAGATGATCGGAAATGACATCATGGAATGCACCTACTGTCAGGAGCCAGCAGCCAACCCACTTGAACACTATCTCCTCGATTGCGAGGTCACACAAAGCCTCCAAAACATAACTCAAATCTCCCAAGAAACACACACAACACCAGCGGCCACTCTAACCCGAAAGGCCCATACAGACCACATTCACCATATTCCGGGTCATCACACGATACCCACCACCCAGATAGCTTAGAAAGCATCCTCTCCCAGCAAGTGCGAACCCCAGTTCGGGGGGCGCGCCACTCCGAAACTGACCACGTCCAAGAGTGGGGGTTGGTGGTAAGCGTCCACTGATCGGGGGTCCGCTCACACTTGCAACCTGCAGTATCCCTCCAATCTGCAGGTGGGACCACCTCCAATCCCAATGCGGTCTGGCTGCTCCTGGAGCTCCAGCCGGAACCACCAAACGGGCCGCCTATAGGCAAAGGCCCGTGTCGGACTACGGTCCGACAATCTCAACAACAACAACAACAACAACAACGACTGCTGTCACGTCATTGGAGCCAGGACCACCATAGAGAGCAGACACGCAGAGCGACGGGGACGCCGGAGAACAAACAGACACAGCTGATTGGCTACTTCTGGGACCTCTCCTACCTTCCCACTTACCCTGGAAATCACAAGCACCTGACTCCATTCTCCATAACTGACAAATCTGTTGATTCAATCGACACATTGAGCCTCTCCTACAGTATCGGACCTCCCTTAGGAACCCCGAATGCTGCTGAGGGGCTTGGTGTGAAGAAAGAGTCATCAATAAGTTTTCAAACCTTTTTCTACCACTCTAACCTTTATCTTCCGTGCCGTGAAAGGACCTATTCCCCTGTCAGTTGACGTACAGGGGAGTATTCGTCTGGAAACGCCCTCTGTCCCCACACCTCGCTAGTGCGTGTTTGTGTGAAGAGCGGGGGGTCAGCACAGCCTGCCGATTCGCCTGGGGACCTCTGTGATAGTGCAGGGCCTCCCCTACGTGAGGGGCGCAGGAAATCAGGGACAATTGTTAGGGGAGATCTCCATAAATCTCCAAAATTTAAAAACAGTAAACATGCCATCTACTAAAATTAAAGTGGACCGTACCATCCAACCGTGCACAGACCTCGCTTCACTCATTTTTCAGCTGACTTTGATCTTCCAAATCCGTTCCTTCACCAATGACGACATTATTAAAATATTTGTACAGAATGACGAAGACGCCGACCAATTCCACTCCCCAGCATTGAACAAAAAACTAAAAGACAATGGCTTAACGGTCCTCAGCTCACCTGAATACCGCGCAAAATGCACCCTCATATGTAGAAAAGTCATCCCTCATATCCTTGACAACCCTAACCTATTGACAGAACTCAACACACACAACACCTCCCAAATGACATATGCAGCCCGGATGGGAACTCTCCCCATGTTAAAAATCACTACAGCTACACAAACTGACGCCATCAAATTAAAATCCAACGGAATAAAATTCGGCAATAACATCATCCCCTCACGAAACATTGAATTCCAACACTACATTCCAGTTCACCAATGCTACAACTGCTACCAATTTGTCTCCCACATGACTACGTTGAACTCCCGGACCACAAACACCCAAACAAATCCCAATCCTCCCCTAACACCCCAGACTCCCAAGAATAAAATGGCAGCCCATCCCCCCCACAGAACTAGTGGTTAAGACCCCTAGACCAAAGAGGAAGAACACCTGCCCCCTTTCTCCCTATACACCTGACAGCAAAAGAATTATACAATACACTCATCCAACCAAATCAATAATCAAAGTAAATCTATACGGCACTACCCCAAAGGAAACAGAAATCAACCCCGACACGAACCTAGCACACTCCCCTCAACCTCCCGACTCCCCCACACACAGTCACGTAACTGCCCTTCCCTCACTTGCATACACAACACTCATACCACCTCGCTCACAGTCACTCGACAATTTAGACCTCATCCCTGCACCCCAGAATTTCAATCTTTAAGTACTAAACAGACCAAACACTCCCCTCCCACCTCCCTTGTATTAATAACTTCCCTATAACCACACCCAACAAATTCCCCCCAAACTAAACCTAACCTCTCCTTAACCCTCACCCAACGATTCCCACCCAACCTAACCAAATCAACCTAACCTAATAACCTAACCTCTCCTCAGCCCACACCCAACGATTCCCACCTAACCTAACTCAATCAACCTAACCTAACTTAAGTTTAACCTAACCTCTTCTCAACCCCACACCCAATGATTCCCACCCAACCTAACCTAACCTACCCTGACTTGACCAATTCCCTCCTCTCCCCCCCCCCCTCACTCCAAAACCCCACGCCACCAACTCAAACTCAAGACCACCTGACAAAAAAAAAAAAAAAAAAATCCAACCCACTCAACCTGTACCTTAACACTCCCCAAAAAAAAGAAAGAAAGACCCCAACAATCCTGGGGTAAAAACCTAACGTACCCAGCCATTAATAGCAATCCCACACAAAATAAAAAAGAACTATTCTACCATTAACTAACCACACCCTATCACTTCTCCCAAAACAAAAACCTAACATACCCAGCCGTTACTAGCAATCCCACACAAAAATAAAAAATAACCATTCTACCATTAACTAACCACACCCTATCACTCCTCCCAAAACAAATACCTAACTTACCCATCCCATACTAACTCAGATGACATGTACGTTTCCCTTAGCCAATAAGGTCGGTGAGAGTTCCACAGTGCCTGTACGCAAGCCCTCCCTCAAGAATGTTACCAACACTGTTTTATGGGCACCTCCCTTAGCCAATAAGGTAGGAGAGGTGTACCTAATAAAAACGGTACCAAATTGCAGACGACATTGAACGCCTCTCTTAGCCAATAAGGTCGGGGAGGGGTGCAATGTACCTGTACACAAACCCTCTCCCTCAAGAATGGGGCCAGAACTCACAATACCTGCAAGAAAGAGAGAATGCAATAATTAACCCAACTCTGCCAACCACTAACAAAACCTACAATCCTCCCAAAAGAAAAACTTAACCCACCAAACCTTACTCATTAACTCGCCTATAAAAAAAATAAATAACAAATAAATAAAGTTTATTCACTATCCAATCACTAATCAAAACCTACAATCCTCCCAAAAGAAAAACTTAACCCACCAAACCTTACTCACAACCCCTCTTAGAAATCAATACCTACAATCCTCCCAAGATAAAAACTTAATATACCCGACCTTTCTAACAAGCCCCTTTGACCCTCCTAATAAAAAAAAAAATAAATAAATAAATAAAATAAATAAAAAAATAAATAAAAACATATGACGCAATACAACTATTCATTAGCAACACAAAACATATCATTCCTAAGAAATCCTACCATACCATAAATTAACCCAAGAACCTCCAAAGCCCCCCTTTCCCCCTTTCGCCTCCCTTTTCCTCTCCTCTCCTCCCCCCTCCTCCGGACAACCGAACCATACCTGACCTTATAACATTATCCTAACCCTCCCTCTCTCCCCTTACATTTACATGCAAACACATACACACTCACACAACAACCCCCCTTAAGCAATTTTAATTCACCTTAAATTAACATACAACCGCCACCCCCATCAATCCCCAAACACAAACTCCCCCCCTCCCTCAACCAATCTCCAAACACAACATCCCCCCCCCGCCAGACAAAGCCACCTTACCAAAATCGACCTAACTCAAGACTGAAACCTAACAACCTATATCTCACTCTCATCTCCGTTCACAATTTGACATAGCTCAAATCTGCCTCCTGCCATTACTAAACAACTCTCCTACGATACACTCATCCTTCCTCACTACGAATACTTTGACATTTCAAACTCAAAGATTCAAAACTCTTCCTCCAACTCTCTCCATTTCTCTCTGACATATCTAAAAGACCCACAACTCTCAGAACCTAATCAAACATACCCAACGTCTGTGACATCCAATTCTTAATAAAATTGCCTAACTCTAGACTGAAACCACTCAACCTATATCTCATTCTCGTCTCCGTTCATAATTTGACAAAAAAGCTCAAATCTGTCTGCTGCTATTACTAAAAACTCTCCTACGATACGCTCATCCTTCCTTACTATGAATACTTTGACATTTCAAGCTCAAAGATTCAAAAACCCTTCCTCCAACTCGCTCCGTTCCTCTTTGACATAGCTCAAAGATTTTACCTTCATCTCTCTCCAAACAACCCTACGACTAGCAAATTTCTATATTTTCACCTTCTCTGTTTGATTTGATCGTGTGCTGCCTGTGCGTCCGTCCACCTGCGTTTCTCGGCTTGCGCCGCCGCCGTGGCGGGGCGGTTCTTCCTACGCTTTACCAACACTGCCTAGGCTAAGACGACAATCAGAACACCCGCGTTGGCCCTTTGCTTGCCCGGACCTGCTCCCGCCCTCCCTCTGCCTCGTCCTGATTGTGGTTGTTGTACCCTCAGGGCATTTTGCCTACCCCCTCACGCAAGCGGTGTTTAGCCACTGCACCTGTTCTCTCCTTCTAAAATTCACTTCCATCCTCCCTTTATTCTTCCTCTGAACCTCCTTCCCCCCTGTCACTAGCATTTTTCTAGTTCTAGGCTGTACGCATTGGAGCCAGGACCACCACAGAGAGCAGACACGCAGAGCGACGGGGAAGCCGGAGATCAAACAGACATAGCTGATTCGCTAGTTCTGGGACCTCTCCCACCTTCCCACCAACCTTGGAAATCACAAGCACCTGACTCCATTCTCCAACTGACAATTCTGTTGATTCAATCGACACATTGAGCCTCTCCTACAGTATCGGACCTCCCTTAGGAACCCCGAATGCTGCTGAGGGGCTTGGTGTGAAGAAAGAGTCAGCAGTAAGTTTTCAGACCTTTTTCTTCCACTCTAACCTTTATCTTCCGTGCCGTGAAAGGACCTATTCCCCTGTCAGTTGACGTACAGGGGAGTATTCGTCTGGAAACGCCCTCTGTCCCCACACCTCGCTAGTGCATGTTTGTGTGAAGGGCGGGGGGTCAGCACAGCCTGCCGATTCGCCTGGGGACCTCTGTGATAGTGCAGGGCCTCCCCTACGTGAGGGGCGCAGGAAATTAGGGACAATTGTTAGGGGAGATCTCCATAAATCTCCAAATTTGAAAACATGCCATCTATTAAAATTAAAGTGGACCGTACCATCCAACCGTGCACAGACCTCGCTTCACTCATTTTTCAGCTGACTTTGATCTTCCAAATACGTTCCTTCACCAATGACGACATTATCAAAATATTTGTACAGAATGACGAAGACGCCGACCTATTCCACTCCCCAGCATTGAACAAAAAACTAAAAGACAATGGCTTAACGGTCCTCAGCTCACCTGAATACCGCGCAAAATGCACCCTCATATGTAGAAAAGTCATCCCTCATATCCTTGACAACCCTAACCTATTGACAGAACTCAACACACACAACACCTCCCAAATGACATATGCAGCCCGGATGGGAACTCTCCCCATGTTAAAAATCACTACAGCTACACAAACTGACGCCATCAAATTAAAATCCAACGGAATAAAATTCGGCAATAACATCATCCCCTCACGAAACATTGAATTCCAACACTACATTCCAGTTCACCAATGCTACAACTGCTACCAATTTGGACACAACACCAACCGTTGCAGTAACACACTAACTTGTTCAAAATGTGCCAATCAAGGCCACTCATACAGAAACTGCACTGCCACTGTAACTAAATGCTGCAATTGTAAAGGCCCACACTCTGCCATCAGCAACAAGTGCCAAATCAGACTCGATAACAACACAACACCACTCCCTCCCCGCCGACCCTCACCTCCCACTGCACCTCCCACAGCACCACCTCCTCCTCCCCACCACTCACTTCCTAATCCCACGACTCTCCCCACCCGCACTTGCTGGACCAACAACCTGACCGCCCCCCTTCCCTCCCCCGACACTGACGCAAAAATCACCACCATCATACTTCTGGCACATACCCTAAGCAACGGTAACAGATCACTTTTCCTAAAACTGGCATTTGAGGGTTTGAAGGCTAACGGCCTCCCTACCATAAACATTCCTGACTCCTTCAGAACCGGTCCCGACCTCATCTTCCCCACTGCCCCCATCTCCGACCGTACCAATATGCCCCCCCCCACCCCCCAGAGAATCCACTGTCTCCCTCCTCCCCTCCACTTCTGCCATGCCCACACCTGACTTATCTCACCATTCTACCATTACCTCACCCCCCAAAGTAATCAGTCCAAAACATACCGGCCCCTCCACCTCGACCTTGCCTACACCCGACTTCTCCCACTTGACTACGTTGAACTCCCGGACCACGAACACCCAAACCAAACCCGATCCTCCCCTAACACCCCAGACTCCCAAGAATAAAATGGCAGCCCTTCCCCCCACAGAACTAGTGGTCAAGACCCCTAGACCAAAGAGGAAGAACACCTCCCCCCTTTCTCCCTATACACCTGACAGCAAAAAAATTATTCAATACACTCATCCAACCAAATCAATAATCAAAGTAAACCTATATGGCACTACCCCAAAGGAAACAGAAATCAACCCCGACACGAACCTAGCACACTCCCCTCAACCTCCCGACTCCCCCACACACAGTCACGTAACTGCCCTTCCCTCACTTGCATACACAACACTCATACCACCACCACGCTCACAGTCACTCGACAATTTAGACCTCATCCCTGCACCTCAGAATTTCTATCTTTAAGTACTAAACAGACCAAACACTCCCCTCCCACCTCCCTTGTATTAATATCTTCCCTATAACCACACCCAACAATTTCCCCCCAAATTAAAACCTAGCCTCTCCTTAACCCTCACCCAACGATTCCCACCCAACCTAACCAAATCAACCTAACCTCTCCTCAGCCCACACCCAACGATTCCCACCTAACCTAACTAAGCTTAACCTAACCTCTTCTCAACCCCACACCCAATAATTCCCACCCAACCTAACCTTACCTGACTTGACCAATTCCCTCCTCCCCCCCCTCACTCCAAACCCCACGCCACCAACTCAAACTCAAGACCACTCTGACAAAAAAATAAAAAATAAATAAATAAATAACTAAACCACTCAACCTGCACTAACACTCCCCCTAACAATCCCCCCAAAATAAAAACCTAACGTACCCAGCCATTACTAGCAATTCCACACAAAATAAAAAAATAACCATTCTACCATTACCTAACCACACCCTATCACTCCTCCCAAAACAAAAACCTAACATACCCAGCCGTTACTAGCAATCCCACACAAAATAAAAAATAACCATTCTACCATTAACTAACCACACCCTATCACTCCTCCCAAAATAAAAACCTAACACACCCAGCCATTACTAGCAATCCCACACAAAATAAAAAATAACCATTCTACCATTAACTAACCACACCCTATCACTCCTCCCAAAACAAATACCTAACTTACCCATCCCATACTAACTCGGATGACATGTATGTTTCCCTTAGCCAATAAGGTCGGGGAGAGTTGCACAGTACCTGTACGCAAGCCCTCTCCCTCAAGAATGTTACCAACACTGTTTTATGAGCACCTCCCTTAGCCAATAAGGTCGGAGAGGTGTACCCAATAAAAATGGTACCAAATTACAGACGACATTGAACGCCTCCCTTAGCCAATAAGGTCGGGGAGGGGTGCAATGTACCTGTACACAAACCCTCTCCCTCAAGAATGGGACCAGAACCTCATTGGATTACCCGCAAGAAGAAAGAGAGAATGCACACTAACCCAACTTCTGCCAAACTACCAACAAAACCTACAATCCTCCCAAAATAAAAACTTAACCTTAACTCAACTTTTGACCTCCTAAAAAAAAAAAAAAAAAAAAAAAACATATGACTTAATACGACTATTCATTAGCAACACAAACATATCATTCTGCTAAACTCAATAAATATAAAATAACCTAAACTCTCCTCCTTTTCGCCTCTCTCTCCTCCCGACAACCGAACCATACCTGACCTTATAACAATTATCCTAACCCTCCCCCTCTCCCCTTACTACATTTCCACGCAAACATACACACACACAACAACCCCTTAAGACTGACTCACCTTAATGACATACAACCACACCCCATCAATCTCAAACACAACCTCCCACAACCATCTTTAAACACAACATCCCCCCGCCAGACACAAAGCCCCTCATAACACTACAACTCTCAAAACCAAATCAAACATACCCAACTTCTATAATCAGCCACCTCAACAAAATCGACTTAACTCAAGACTGAAACCTAACAACCTATATCTCACTCTCATCTCCGTTCACAATTTGACATAGCTCAAATCTGCCTCCTGCTATTACTAAACAACTCTCCTACGATACACTCATCCTTCCTCACTACGAATACTTTGGCATTTCAAACTCAAAGATTCAAAACTCTTCCTCCAACTCTCTCCATTTCTCTCTGACATAGCTAAAAGACCCACAACTCTCAGAACCTAATCAAACATACCCAACGTCTGTGACATCCAATTCTTAATAAAATTGACCTAACTCTAGACTGAAACCATTCAACCTATATCTCATTCTCGTCTCCGTTCATAATTTGACAAAAAAGCTCAAATCTGTCTGCCGCTATTACTAAAAACTCTCCTACGATACGCTCATCCTTCCTTACTATGAATACTTTGACATTTCAAGCTCAAAGATTCAAAAACCCTTCCTCCAACTCGCTCCGTTCCTCTTTGACATAGCTCAAAGACTTTACCTTCATCTCTCTCCAAACAACCCTACGACTAGCAAAATTTCTATATTTTCACCTTCTCTGTTTGATTTGATCGTGTGCTGCCTGTGCGTCCGTCCACCTGCGTTTCTCGGCTTGCGCCGTCGCCGTGGCGGGGCGGTTCTTCCTACGCTTTACCAACACTGCCTAAGCTAAGACGACAATCAGAACACCCGCGTTGGCCCTTTGCGTGCCCGGACCTGCTCCCGCCCTCCCTCTGCCTCGTCCTGATTGTGATTGTTGCACCCTCAGGGCATTTTGCCTACCCCCTCACGCAAGCGGTGTTTAGCCACTGCACCTGTTCTCTCCTTCTAAAATTCACTTCCATCCTCCCTTTATTCTTCCTCTGAACCTCCTTTCCCCCTGTCACTAGCATTTTTCTAGTTCTCTAGTAGGCTGTACCACTCTCTAACCCTCTCTCACCATGAACAGTTACGAGTTTGATAACGTGGCGCGGATACGTCCGGATACGCCGACCTGCCCCAAGAAATTAACCTCCTAGTTCTCAAGAAGTTCTTTGAAACTAATGAGATCGTGGGGGTCACCAAGGTGGAACGACTGAAGCTCCATGGTGACATCAAGATCACCTTCGCCGAGAAGGGTATGCCCGTACAGCTCGCGGAGATCCCAGACATCAACGGCATTCCATTTAAAATGATTGCCTACAAGACGGACAACCTGAAGCTGGGAGTAATCTCCCACGCCGAAATTGCCCACGTGGACCAAGCAGAGCTGAGTGAGCTCCTCAAGGGGCAACTCCAAGTTGTGAAGAAGCTGTCCGACACCACTGCCCTCATCGGACACCATACAACCCTACCCAAGGAGGCTCAACTGGCGTGGGTAACTGTGCCAGTCAAGCCCTACTGCAGACCGAAACGCTGTTACAAATGCCAGCACTACGGACACACTGTCAACAAGTGTGAGGCGCAGGAGGACACCTGCTCCCTGTGCGGCAACCCCGGACACCGTTACACGGTCTGCCCCAACAAAGTAAAAAAATGCGCTGCCTGTGGCGGCCCACACTCCTCCGTCGATCGGACCTGCCCGAAATGGAAGGAGGAATGCAGGATAGCCAAGGCGTGACTCGACAAGAAACTGAGCTACAAAGAGGCCCTCCTTGCTGTACGCTCCCAAGACAAGAAAAAAACAGCAGAAAAGAAAAACCAAGAAAAGAAAACCCAAGAAAAGAAAACACAAGAAAAGACACCCGCCACACAGAATCAAGAACACCACGAGGCCCATGGAGCTGAAGCCCACGTGGTCAACCTCACCGTCTCCGACTTCTTCCACACCTATGAGGACTTAAGACACGAGGAAGGCGAACAACAAGACCCAAACACGAACGAATGGACACTCCAAGAGAGCAAGAAGAGGAGGAGAGTTAGAAGAAAATCTACATCAAGCTAAGAAGAATACCAAGACATTTCCTCCACACAAGAAAAAAACACACACAATCTAGCCGACCAAGCACTGAGAATCCATGGTCCAACCCAACACGCACCTGACGCTTGACCTGGCGCTAGCCTGACTCTGTCCTGTTGCCTCCTGGCCGCGTCTGGGCGAGTTGCTGCTGCCTCCAACTTATACTCCCTCACGCAAGCGATGTTTAGCCACAGCACCTATTCTCTCCTCCTAAAATTCACTTCAATCTTCCTTTATTCTTCCCCTGAACCTCCTTCCCCCCTGTCACTAGTATTTTTCGATTCGATTCGGCTGTACGCTGATTGGCTGGTAGGCGCGCGGCCGGAGCTCAGTTGGGAGTTGTAAGGCAGAGGATCCACTACAATACTCCCCCTCCCCTCCCGGTGCGGCGGGAGGCTGGATGTTGTCCGGGTTGCCTCCCGCACATGACACATACCGGGCAGGTGTACGTACGACTCGGCCACTAAGTGTAACAACTCCGTCTCGCGACACAAAACCTGTGGGAGAATTAGGGGGAGAAAGAGGGTTTGGGATTAGAGAAGGTTGTACAAGCAATGGTTGCTGTGCTCCTGTTGCTGCAGGGGCTGCATCCTCATGGTCTCTAGCTGGGATGACCGGGTTAGGGGCGACGTCAGGAGGAGGGTCCATGACAGGTGCAGGTTCTATGACAGGAGGAGGGTCCATGGCAGGTGCAGGTTCTATGACATGAGGAGGGTCTATGATAGGAGCAGGGGGTACCTGAGGGTGAAAAGAGGATGCCCAGAAATGTCATGGGCGTGGTGTTGCTGCCGGGGGTAACTGCGGGTAGACTGGTGCAGGCGTAGTATGTTGGTGGTGCTGCTGGGCTGGGGGCCCAACGGGTAAGGTGGCCGGTTTGACTCGGTCTATGCTGACGGTATCATGTCTGCCATTCCGGGTAATCGTCAGGAACTTTGCTGAACGGGTAACCACCTGGAAGGGTCCATCGTAGGGGGCGTTGTAGTGGGTTGTGGTGAGCATCATGCCTGACGAAAACATACTCGGCTGTTAGTAGTGCAGGAGGGATGTGTTCAGGGCGCTGAGGAGGCTGGCGTGGAGCAGTAGCTCTGAATGCAGAAACTGGTTGTCGTAGCTTTTGGAGTAAGTCGTGACGAACGGCAGGAGTGGTTTGGTGGAGGTCAGGAGGGAGTGAGAAATCCCCGGGTAGGCGAAGGGGCTCGCCTAGGGTGAGATCTGCTGGGCTACAGTCCATATCCTCCTTATGTGACGCACGGATACCGAAGAGCACTAAGGGAAGCGCATCAGTCCAGCTGTAAGGGTCGTGCTGTGCCTTGAGTGCGTCCTTCAGCGGCCGGTGAAACCGCACTACCATGCCGTTGACTTGAGGGTGGTATGCGGTAGTGTGTTGCCTACACGTGCCGAGGAACTGTAGGAGGTCCTGCCAGAGTTGACTCAAACTGGGCTCCTCGGTCAGTGATGACGGTTGCAGGGGGGCCGAAACGGGAAACCCAACCGGACATGAAGGCACGGACGGTAGTCTCTGCTGTAGCATTGGGCATGGGAATGGCTTCTGTCCACCTGGTGAAACGGTCGATGCAGGTGAAGATGTAGGTGCTACCGTAGGACGATGGAAGAGGTCCCACGATGTCGAGGTATACTACTTGAAAACGTCCTTTGGGAATAGGGAAGGTTTCTAAGGGGGCCCGTATGTGATGATGTATTTTGGAGGACTGGCAGGCCAGGCACTGGGCAGCCCATTTCTTAGTATCAGACTTGATGCCGGGCCAGACGACACGTTGCGTGAGGAGGCGCTGGGAGGCCTGCACACCCGGGTGGCTGAGACCATGGATGCGGTTGAAAACAGCGTGGCGGTGGACGTGAGGCACGAACGGTCTAGGCTGCCCACAGGAAACGTCGCACCACAATTTTATGTTTGTGCCAGGAACAGGGAGTTCTTGGAGTGTGAGGCCTGAGGGGGATGTCTTGTATGCTGCCAGGTCTTCGTCTTTCTCTTGAGCCGCGGCTAGCTGCCCATAATCAATGGGTGGAGATGAGGGAAGAATTTTGGATATACAACGAGAGAGGGCGTCGGCGATCTCGTTGTGGCTGCCTTTAATGTGTTGGACGTCCCTGGAGAACTCCGAGATGTAAGCCCAGTGGCGCAGGACACGAGGTGTATGTGACTGGGAAGCTGAAGCGAAGGCGTGGACGAGGGGCTTGTGATCAGTGAAGATGGTGAACTGACGGGCCTCGAGGAAGTGCTGGAAATGTTTGACAGCCAGGTATATGGCCAGGAGTTCTCGATCAAAGGTGCTGTACTTGAGGTGTGGTGGTTGAAGCAGTTGTGAGAAGAAAGCAACGGGCGTGAGAATTCCGTTGATCTCCTGCTGTAAGACGGCGCCCACTGCAGTAGAAGAAGCGTCTGTTGTGAGAGTGGTCCGGGCGTTAGGTGCGGGGTGGGCCAGGAGGGTGAGGCGTGTAATGTGCTGTTTGATAGTGGTGAATGCCGTAACAGCCTCTTGAGTCCACACGAGAGGCTTGTGAGACTTCTTTGGAAGTCCCTTGAGAAAGTCGTAGAGGGGGACTAGGACGGTGGCAGCGTTGTCGATGAAGCGGTGGTAGTAGTTGACTAAACCCAGGAATTCTCGGAATTTCTTCGCCGTTTCAGGTTTGGGGAACTCCCTAATGGCAGTTATCTTCTGTGGTAGGGGTTGTATGCCACTGGGCGAGACTCTGTGACCGAGGAAGTCGATGGAGGAGGCTCCGAAGACGCACTTAGCAGGATGAACTTTCATGTTGTTGTTCTGCAGGCGTTGAAGGAGGAGTTGTAGGTGGTGCTGGTGCTCGGCAGGCGTCGAAGATGCGATGAGGATGTCGTCAATGTAGACAGTGACTAAATCGAGGTCGCGAAGCATATGGTCCATGTACCTCTGGAAAGTCTGTGCTGCATTGCACAGGCCAAAACTCATGAAAGCATACTCGAAGAGTCCGAACGGAGTGGTGATGGCTGTCTTCTGGGTATCTGCAGGTGCTACAGGGATCTGATGGAAGGCACGCTCCAAGTCGATCTTCGAGAAGATAGTCTTGCCATGAAGTTTGTGGTGGAAGTCCTGGACATGCGGAATAGGGTACCTGTCAGGTTTGGTGACGAGTTTCAGGGCTCTGTAGTCGCCACACACCCTCCAGTCGCCGGGTGTTTGCTTAGGAACCATGTGAAGAGGCGATACCCATGGACTCTTTGAAGGACGGATGATGCCGTCTTGCAGTAGTTTATTGAATTCTGCCTTGGCTGTGTTCAGGAGCTCAGGGCGCAGGCGGCGAGGGTGTGAGAAGACTGGTGGACCTTCGGTTTCGATGTGATGGAAAATTCCCGACGTAGGTGGTGGGGGTAGAGAGACTCGGGGTGAGAAAAGCTCCTTGAATTCGTCGAGCAGGGAGGAGAACTCGTTGGAAGGCTCAAGACAGGTGATAGTGTCGGTGTGACTGGCACGAGAACCCTGGATCTTGCGTGCTGTAGGCTCATGGATGAGGCATAGATGGCTTGGGTCGACCCCGAGCTTGTGGAAGGTGAGGAAGTCGAAACCATGGATGGGTTGAGACCCGTCCGTGATCATGAATAACCAACGCAGAGTCTTGGGCAGACCGAGGTCTAAGGCGAGGGTGTGTACGCCGTAGGAGGCAATGGGGGTACCGTTGGCAGCGAACAGGTCATAAGAGGGTTGCTTTAACGTGTCTTGTAGTGAGGGAGGGATGATGCTGACCGATGAACCTGTGTCGATGAGGAACTTCTTGCCGGAGGTGCAGTCGGTGACGTGCAGTAATGAGACGCCTGAAGGGACGGGGGCTGAGGCGTCTACCAGCCTCCCTTGTTGCCGTTTCCCGAGTAGATGCAGTGGGGCTCACAGTTTTGAGCATTGGGGCCGAAAGTCCGGTGATACCAGCAGAGGGTATATTTGTTGTGCAAGGGGCTGGCTGCTGTGCGTCGGGACTTGTAGGGCGTGGTGCGTGAGTCAGGAACTGGCCCAGCAGCGGGTATGGAGGAGCAGAACTGCTCAATGGTGTCCATCCTGCGGTTCAAAGTTTGCAACAGGTCCCTGATGTCTTGTGAGGTATTACTCGGCTGAGGGGTGTTGACCCAGCTTACAAGTTCAGAGGTAGGTACTGGTGTGACCGTGGGGTTGTCCGCGGCGGCAAGGCACGCAGCAACGCACTTGTTGAAAATTCTGTCTGCCGCGGTTGCATATAGTTCTGGTGCCGTAGGGTAATCTACTGCAGACAGGATGGTGCGAACTTGTGTGGGTAGCTTTTGTGCGTGAAGCTGGCGCAGGATAGTCAGGAAGTCTGTCTGTGTGCTGGGAGTTCAACCTACACATCTCCTCCCAGAGAAGTTCCGGAGTTGAGTTTCCAAGGGAGATAGAAGATAGGTTCTGTAGGATACTGGGGCGGGTCCGTTGGTAATGCGTTTTTAAGGCATCCCGCAGGGTGGCGAATTTGTTGTTCGCTGGAGGGTTGGAGATGGTCTGTGAGACTTGTGTGGCGACTTCAGTGGACAAGGAACAGAGCAGGGCGCCGTACTTTTGCTCGTCTGTTGCTGTAGAGCCAATGAGGGTTGCTTCCACATGAACTAACCACTGTAGGGTGTGTCATACGGAGGCGATTTTTTTTTTTTTAGTTTGAAAAATCGGCCCATGGTATTAATGATTTAGTTATATGTGCAGAATCATG
>NW_024713686.1:0-14000 GCF_018991925.1 Homarus americanus
TCAGTATACTTGTTCCAATTTACGTATTACTAAATAAGATACTAGAAACTCATTTAGAGTGACGTTAATACCGGCGTTCTTTACTTGGTGTTTTTGAACAGTTACGGATTGAACTAGAATATGACATGAACTTTACTGACCAAAATGAAGAAGAAATTGCTAAGAACTAAAATAGATTGAGGAATATTACAAGACATCTCGAAAGAACTATGTCAAGGAGGCATATATACTCCTTGAAAATGATGATGATAACCTGAAGGAAAGTCATAGACATACAGGACAGACCTTAGACACGGAATAACGGACCCTGAGCTTATCATCTCTCGAGAAGAAACAAAAGCGGAATGGGAGGAGCAAAATAAAGAATTATGGATAAAAATGATAATTCTAAGCAGCTGCTGGAATATGATAAAATAAAATGCAGTATGATATTAATGGCGTCTGATATGTCTTCTCCTACCTGGCGACGTCATTGTGAAAGCAATTACGTCACCGCGAAGGTTTATTAATGATCTGTGACAACTGGTGGCGAAAGGCATTAAATTTCCTGGACTCTGATCAGCTTCCTTGTAACAGATGAAATTGTTTATCTTGAATCTCAGAATCATGTGACAAAGAAATTACAGCTCTAAATTGTTCTCTTCCCCAGACGGAATAATTTATCGTAAGAATAACAAGGAATGTAGAACAATACTACATATTACAGCCATTTATACATATTGTCTTTAACTGAACGTACGACAGTCACGCAGTATATATATAAGGCGGTGGTGGCTGACGTAAAGGTAATATAATAACGGCTCCGTGGATAAACAGAAATTTCTGACACTCATCAACAACTACCATTTATAACTAGTCTACAATTCTCTGTTTAATCTACCACAATCTCACCATCACCACACTATTATAAAGACCTAACACATATCTAGAAAAAACACAATCCTACCAAATCACAAAATCTCAGATCTCTCTCACACACACACACACACACACACACACACACACACACACACACACACACACACACACACACACACACACACACATATACATAAACCCAAAATTAATTTTCAGCTTGGAAGAGTCTCTTAATCACAGTCATTAAAACAACATTTAACGACAACTTCCCACACCTGAAAAAACAGTGCAATGTGAGCAAGAGTTTGAGATTACGTCATGAGGGGTGAGAGTTCTATCTATCTTGTAGATAAGTGACTCTTTAAACGAAGGATGGGGGGTGAAACTCCTTAACGAGCGAGGAGGAGACAGTGAACTCTTTTTAACGAACGCTGTGAAGAAATATACTCTCATTTTACACAACAATTCTAAACAAAAGAGAACTCCCTTAGCAAGTGTTGTAAGACATACGCGTCCAACGACCAGTATAGAAAATAAAACTTTCTTTCATGAAACTCCGTCTCAAGCAAACGAGGCTATG
Organism: Homarus americanus; assembly: GCF_018991925.1. Classification (NCBI taxonomy): domain Eukaryota; kingdom Metazoa; phylum Arthropoda; class Malacostraca; order Decapoda; family Nephropidae; genus Homarus; species Homarus americanus. The sequence continues at coordinate 1,439 of NW_024713686.1, forward strand.
AATTTTACTACCGCTGGAAGGTGTGTGTGTGTGTGTGTGTGTGTGTGTGTATTGTGTGTGTGTGTGTGTACGTGTGAGTGTATGTGTTTACGTGTGTATGTGTACAGTATATGTGTTATGTTTGTGTGCGGACATAACACAAATCTAACTGGAAAAAACATAAATTCAACTATAACATCTATGCCAACAATACAAATCAGGAAATTCTCTCGTAAAAGACATATACACATATAAATTTTTATAACGTTTGAAATATATGAACTATAAAAACAATAACAACTATGTTAATTACGTCATCTATATAAATTATGAACCGCATTATCTACATATAAACGAAGCCAGCTATGTAAATTAAGCCAGCTATATACACCAAGCCAGCTATATACACTAAACCAGCACAATGTAAATAAGAAAAAGATGTTATGAGTCTCTCTGGCGTGGAGAGATATTTCAATGGAGAAGACGTTTGATGTCTCCTTCACTACTGCCAAATATTTTCACGGCGAAAATATTGGTATTTTTAACCACCCTCTCTTTCAAACCCAGGATCGTGTATGTATGTATGTATGTATGTATGTATGTATGTATGTATGTATGTATGTATGTATGTATGTATGTATGTATGTATGTATGTATGTCATGGAAGTCACACATCCTCAACATTGCTAAAACTGCCTTCGAAAGATGGAAGATTACAGATGTCGTAGTTACTTCACTCCTGAGCAGTTGCTTCAGGCTATCCAAAGAGATTCATTCAGTTTTAACGAGTCTTCTCTCATATCTGGGTGACTCATCTTCTGTCCAACTGTTAGATAGGGTGGAATCATAGGCATTTCGTCTTATTTACTCGCCTCCTTTAGTTGATAATCTTTCTTCCCTTTCTCTTCGTCGAAATGTTGCTTCACTCTCTCTCTTTTACAGGTATTTTAACGGGCAATGTTCGGTGTACCACTCATTGAGAGGCCGTGCTGGTAACACACGTCTTGCCCGCGGTGCCCACCGTCTCTCGTGTGGATGTCGGTCACACTAGAATACCCGTTATAAGTACCTCCTTCTCACCTCCAGCCAAATCTTGGAATGCTCTGCCTTCTCTGTGTTTCAATCAACAATCTGCCTCACTTCAAAAAGCTGGTTTTTCGGCATCTTCTGGTGTAGATTATATAACACTCCTTTTCTCTTTTAAATTCTTTGTAATTTTGTCCCCCCTAGGCCCCGTTGTGGGTCGATGACCTGTGCCACGAGGCTATTCCCAATAAAAAAAAAATGTATGTATATGTGAAACTATGGGCAAGTTTCTTTGCATATGCCTCTGTCACACCAAGTAAATTGCTGGATGTTAAACGAATTGCTGATTGTGTTCCGGGTTAATAGTTGTAGCAGTTGGCAAGAGTTGTCCGATCATCTCGGACTATTTCTTGACACTGGGTCATGCAGCTCGTTAACTCAGGGCGTGGTTGTTGTGTTGGCGACAGCTTCTACACCTTAAACAAATTCGCGTAGGTGGCCCTTGAGCTGACCATCTTCTTACCGAGGGCAACCATTATAATTTTGTAATTAGAGTAATTTTTTCCAGGTACTTACCTCATGTATTTCGGGCATATCTCAAGTATAAAACAGTAACGTATAGGTAACTAATTAATTTAAGGTAAACCCCAAACATAACATAAATGACATAAAAAATTACACTGAGACTCTATAACTAGATACGTCCACTTAGCACCAGTTAGGTGACAGAATTATAAACTTTTCTGTGAAAATTTTCAACAATAATTCCTGGAGATTTAAACCATCGTAATCAAAGAGTTAAGTGAGTTTAATTCGCTCGTTCATTTCATTTAAAGAAGAATTTATCCTACGACACTTTGAGAATATGGACTCAAGTGTATAAGAAAAGGATGGCTGTGTTTGCTTAAAAACACGATGACAATTAAATAAAAAAGACAGAGATAATGTTGGAAGAGGGGTGATATTGGGGGGAGGGCGGATGGTGGGGAGGGATGGTGGGGAGGGATGGTGGGGAGGGATGGTGGGAATGGTGTTGGAGAGAAATTCTGGGAAGGGAAAATTGGGGGAGGTCGTAGGGAAGGGTGATGGAGAGAGAGAGAGAGAGAGAGAAATTCTCCCCCTTGACAACAGAAGGGTTCAATAATGAACTCCAAGATGGGTTTAAGACACAACTCGACCCTACAAAGTCTCCAAGTAAAATTATACCATAGTGATAATAATAATATATCCTCCTCACCCATTATTTATACAAACCCAAAGGATCAAACACATCTTACAGAACAACAATATAACCAATCCCTTGACCAACCAGGAGAAGAGGTGTCACTCAGGATAGTTTAATCCCAGTTGTATTCATTCTAATCCCAATATTTTAAAGCAAACCTACGATACCAGAGGAAATTTATAATCGTCCTAATCACACCAAACTCCCTAGAAATGGACCACCAATCTTACGAGACTTGAGATAATTTATAGCGTTTAATCACTGGTCGAATCTCGTGTCTTAATCTGAGAGTTAAAAAAAAATTGCATCTTTCTAATCACTTGAAGTCTACCGTCTAATATCTGATAGGATTAGACAGGAGTGATGGTTGTGGAGGAATAGACAGGCATTTAGACAGGCATTAACAATGAAATAAACAGGTAGATAAACACAGAAAGTAAAGACGAACAAACAAACAAACCCGGACCGACAGACAGACAGACAAACAGACAGACAGACAAACAGACAGACAGACAGACAGACAGACAGACAGACAGACACACTTGGTAACGCGCGAAATCAGGAGGTGCGTTACCATGACAACCCTAACAAGATGACACACCTGGTTATGTCAATTATTGGCGCGGCGCCCTCAGTGGTGAACACAGGTAAACAACGCTAGTGGCTATTATATGTAAACACAGTCAAGATTCATTGGTTAATCCTTTGTAGAATGCCTTATGGTAGGTTTGGAATAGTACTTGCCTCATAATAAAGTTAAGATTAGGTTAATTATGATGTGGTTCTTGTGTTAAGGTTTAGGATAGCACTTTAATGATTTAATTACGGATGTATGGATACACAGGTAGAATCCAGGTTGTTTCCCCGAGAATTGAACCTATGGACTTTATTTGTATTGGTTCTCTCTCTCTCTCTCTCTCTCTCTACGTTCTTTCTCTTCTATTTCAACGATATTTAAATTATTATATCGGTACTCTCTCACTCTCTCACCTCTCTCTATCTCTAATCACAGTTCCACTCTCTCCTCTCACTCTCTCTCTCTCCAATCATAAATCACTCTCTCTCTCTCTCTCTCTCTCTCTCTCTCTCCTCTCTCTCTCTCTCTCTCTCCTCTCCCCAACGTTCTTTCTCTTCTATTTCAACAGATATTTAAATTATTATATCGTACTCTCTCACTCTCTCACCTCTCTCCTATCTCTAATCACAGTTCCACTCTCTCCTCTCCTCCTCTCTCCAATCATAATCCCTCTCTCTCTCTCTCTCTCTCTCTCTCTCTCTCTCTCTCTCCATAACCAATTAAATGATCATATCAGTACTCTCTCTCCTCTCTAATCACACTTCCACTCTCTCTCAACCTCTCCCACACAAGAGAATTTAATAATAATATTTTTTGTTTTACTTCTCAGAAACTTGACCGGAGTTTGCGAGTTCCCCAGAGAGACATGACAACGCTTTTAACTCACGAATGTAATTGAATTTGACCCAAACAGCTCGGAAGTTAGATTGGATTTGGTGGGAGGTGATAGTGGCTAAGGTTAAGCCCTCACACCGCTTGGTAATTCCTTGGGATATGTTGCTAGAAGTCCTCCTCAGCGTGTGAAATCTTGTTTAACAGTTTCACAGATGATGTCCATAATGGGTGGAATCTACTTGTGGGGGTGTGATGGTAGGGTGTGTGGTGGTGGGAGTGTGTGTGAGGGTGGGTGTGTGGTGGTGGGGGTGTGTGGTGGTGGGGGTGTGTGTGGTGGTGGGGAGGTGTGTGGTGGTGGGGGGTATGTGGTGGTGGGGTGTGTGGTGGTGGGGGTGTGGTGGTGGGGTGTGTGTGTGTGGTGGTGGGGGTGTGTGGTGTGGGGTGTGTGGTGGTGGGGGTTGTGGTGGGGTGTGTGGTGGGGGGGTGGTGGGGGTGTGGTGGTGGGGTGTTGGTGGGGTGGGGGGTTGTGTGGTGGTGTGGTGGTGGGGTGTGTGGTGTGTGGTGGTGGGGTGTGTGGTGGTGGGGTTGTGTGGTGGGGGTGTGTGTGGTGTGGGGGTGTGTTGTGTGGTGGGGGGTGTGTGTGGTGGTGGGGGTGTGTGGTGGTGGGGGGTGTGTGGTGGTGGGGTGTGTGGTGTGGTGGGGTGTGGGGGTGTGTGGTGGTGGGGTGTGGTGGTGGGGTGTGTGGTGGGTGGGGGTGTGTGGGGGTGTGGTGGGGTGTGTGGTGTGGGGTGTGTGGTGGGTGGGGTGTGTGGTGGTGGGGTTGTGTGGTGGTGGGGGTGTGTGGTGGTGAGGGTGTGGTGGGTGTGTGGTGGGGGTGTGTGGTGGTGGGGTGTGTGGTGGGGTGGTGGTGGTGGGGTGGTGGTGGGGTGTGTGGTGGTGGGGGTTGTGTGGTGTGGGGTGTGTGGTGGTGGGGGTGTGTGTGTGGTGGGGTGTGTGGGTGTGTGAGGTGGTGGGTTGTGTGGTGGTGGGGGTGTGTGGTGGTGGGGTGTGTGGTGTGGTGGTGTGTGTGTGGTGGTGGGGGTGTGTGTGGTGGTGGGGTGTGTGGTGGTGGGGTGTGTGGTGGGGTGGGGGGTTGTGTGGTGGTGGGGGTGTGTGGTGGTGGGGTTGTGTGTGGTGGGGTGTGGTGGTGGGGGTGTGTGTGGTGTGGTGGGGTTGTGTGGTGGTGGGTGTGTGTTTGGTGTGGTGGTGGGGTGCGTGGTGGTGGGGTTGTGTTGGGTTGGGGTGTGTGTGGTGGTGGGGGGTGTGTGGTGGTGGGGTGTGGTGGGGTTGGTGTGGGGTGTGTGGTGGTGGGGTGTGTGGTGGGCCGGTGTGGTGTGGGAATGTCTCACTCAGTACACACACATATGATCAGATATTCCGTCATCGTATCAGTATGAATTATTATGTAAATGAGGGGGATGGTAAGGCAGGGCTGACAAGTATAAGGGCCTGACAGTGTGAGGAAGTTGGCAGTGTGGAAGGAGCTGACAGTGTGGTGACAGTGTGGAAGGAGCTGACAGTATGGAAGAAGCTGACAGTGTGAAGGAGCTGACAGTGTGAAGGAGCTGATGACACAGAGGCTGACAAGTGTGAAGGGCCTGACAGTATGGAAGAAGCTGAACGTGTGAAGGTGGCACTAACAGTGTGGAAGGGCTGACAGTGTGAAGGAGCTGACAGTATGAAGGAGCTGACAGTGAAGGGCTGACATAGTGTGAAGGGAGCTAACAGTGTGAAGGAGCTGACAGTATGAAGGCTGACAGTATGAGAAGGAGCTGACAGTATGAAGGGAGCTGACAGTGTGAGGAGCTGACAGTGTGAGGAGCTAACAGTGCGAGATAAAATTGACAAATGACATCATAAAAACTCATAAAACAACAACAATAATAATAAAAAAAAAGTCTTTATGTCCAAAAAAAAGACATAAGACATAAAACACATTATAATTCAATAACTAAGACGAAAAGTAAAAAAAAAAGTAAAAAGCTAAACTAAGACGCAATAAAAAAACCAACTAAGTGACTCCAAAGAACATGAGGTAACAAGTTAAACAGAAGATAAACAGACACACAGACAAGAGTTGCAAGGCTCCAAGATACAGTGATTTACGACTGAAAGAGAAACAAGAGATAGATGGCTGGGATAAATGAGGTAAGAGAGGTACAGGTTATCAGGTCACGATAGTATACCTGGTTATAATAAGAGTTTTCACCTGTTTTGACCTGAACGTTGACGACATCACCGCCAGAACTCATCTTTATCGAAGGAAATTTAAACTCATGGAGGTGGAGACGTTTCTGGCCTCACTGAAACGTTTCGAACTGATGATATGAGCTGATATACCCAAACGTTTCCGAAGTGGTATTGTGAACTGATATACCCAAACGTTGTGAAGTATAAAGGCGAACTACTTCACTCAGATATCGAATCATTCATGGATAAAAGTGTAAAAATATTTCTAAACTGTTTCGCTCAAATGTCTCATAAAGATGAATGGATTCGTTCAGGTATCTACTTGCATGACAGTAGAAAGTTCACTCAAGCTCGGAACAAAGGGAAAATGACTGTGAATCACTGAAGACTAAGGCTCTTCACTGCTTCACTGCTACGATGGATTTCCTGGTCACTGTATTATTGTACCTCACTGTCCATTAATGTTTTAGGAGCTAAAATGTTTTAGTGTTTATGTAAATATAAAAACACACACACTAAAAACACACACACACACACACACACACACACACACACACACACACACACACACACACACACACACACATACATTCTTAAACTTATTTTTTTTCCACAGGAGTTATCAACACACACTCAACTAACCAGACGTTTCAATAAGAATATTCCAGTGATCCAGAGAAAAAATTGCCCCAAGCTCCTCCCTTTCAGCTCCTGTTATGGTGAGGGGGATGGTGAGGGAGGATGGTGAAGGAGGATGGTGAGGAAGGATGGTGTGGGAGAATGGTGAGGTGGGTGGTGAGGATGGTGAAGGAGGATGGTGATGGGTGGTGGGGATGGTGAGGAGAATGGTGAGGGTGGGTGGTGAGGGGGATGGTGAAGGAGGATGGTGAGGGTGGGGTGGTGAGGATGGTGAAGGAGGATGGTGAGGGGTGGGTGGTGGGGGGGATGGTGAAGGGAGAATGGTGAGGGTGGGTGGTGAGGACTCATCAAGAAAGTGGACCCAGGCTCAGGTAGTCTTTTATGGTGTACTGAAGTGTGACTATCGCACACACACACACACACACACACACACACACACACACACACTTGAACAGAGAAAAACCTTTAACATAACATTATTTAATATGACATAACATGACTTGATAGGACATGACCTAATATAACATGACTTGATATGACATGACCTTACATGAAATAACATGACCTAACGTGACATAACATGTTAGTGACAAATATTAGACATGACTTCTTCCTGCCGCCACCCCAGACCACTCCCTGCCTCCAGAATTGAGACCAACATCCCCTAGTGTGAGAAACAAATTGCTGCCCTTAAGCCACGGCAGTCCCACTTAGCCTCTCTCTATCTTTTCTCTTTCTTTCCGTTTTGTTTCTTTTTTCGTCTCTCTCTCTCTCTTCTCTCTCTCTCTCTCTCTCTCTCTCTCTCTCTCTCTCTCTCTCTCTCTCTCAGGTGTAGAACGATCGTACATCTAAGAGCTGATGGTCATTGGTTGAGCCTTACAGTCCCCTTGAGCAAGATTCCCTGGGGCCTTACGACACATTCTTTTACGTTACTGGAGATGTGAGAACGTGTTTAACTAACCCACAAAGACAGATTCTTAACTCTCAAGTTTTATTCTCATAAGACTTTAGGTGTTAACTATAATACATGTAGAACGATCTTTGGAGAATTCGTCTTCGTGTCGTAACTTAAAGAGATTCAATTAGTCCCATCCTCACGTATGCTATTTAGAAGACAGACTAACCTTCGATAATCCATTTTTACGTCGTAACTCAAAATCTCATTTGGACGAGTTCTTACAAATCTCAATTATGGTAAAAAAAAATTAAGGTTATAATCTTTTGAGAATCTGGGAGTTAGGAGCGATTTTCTACGGCCATTCCTTGTCTATCTGGTCGTAACGAGTCGTACTGTCGACCATAATGATCCCGAGGCTATGACGGGTGTTTCCCCTGATACTGTGACCTGGGCACTATGGGGAGGCTGGTGGGGAGGGTTTGGGAGGAGGAGGAAGAAGAAGAGAGTGAGAAGGGTTGGGAGGGAGGGAGGAAGAAGAGGAGAGTAGGAAGGGTTGGGGAGGAGGGAGGAAAAGGGGGAGGTAGGAAGGGTTGGGGGAAGGGAGGAAGAAGGGGAAGTAGGAAGGGTTGGGGAGGAGGAGGAAAGAAAGAGAGTGGAAGGGTTTGGGGAGGAGGGAGGAAGAAGAGAGTAGGAAGGGTTGAGGGAGGAGGGAGAAGAGGGTAAGGGTTGGGGGAAAGGAGAAAGGTAGGAAGGGTTGGGGAGGAGGAGAAGAGGAAGGTAGGAAGGGTTGGGGAGGAGGGAGGAAGAGAAGGGGGAGGTAGGAAGGGTTGGGGAGGAGGGAGGAAGAGAAGGGGGAGGTAGGAAGGGTTGGGGAGGAGGGAGGAAGAGAAGAGGGAGGTAGGAAGGGTTGGGGAGGAGGGAGGAAGATAAGAGGAAGAGGAGGAAGGTGGAGAAGGGTTGGAGAAGGAGGAGGGAGGTGGGGAAGGGATGGGAAGGAAAGAGGAAGATGGGAAAGGGATGGGGATTAGCATAGTGTCTGCCTAATTAGGATTGATACACACATAGGTAAGCATTAAATAGCACCAGTTCTCTCAGCATCGCTAATACACATCTAAACGCATGACGCATGAGACAATACGCACCAATAAGAATGACGCATGAGACAGTACGCACCAAAACACACAACACACGAGACAATACGCATCTAAACGCATGATACAATACGCACCAAAATGAATGACTCATGGAACAGTACGCATATAAACGCATAAAGCACGAGACAATATGCACCAAAACGAATGACGCAATAGCTAATTCTTACCAGGCATGACGCACCAAAACGCACCAATTCATCAACAACTCTCAAAGTCAAAACAATTCACCCGCGTAAAGACCAAAAATCGTACGACGAGTGACGCATGACGCAAGGGAGGGGGGGTTGGGAGGGGGAGGAGTTGTCGGAGTGGATTTTAATTACCTTGGGAGTAGCGTTGGGTAGTGTTGACGTGTTGTGTTGGGTTTTGATATATTGCTACAAGTCCACCTCTCTCTCCACGGCTCTGTAACCTACTTTCTTTTAGCTTTCTTTATTTTTTATTTTTACTTTTTCTTAACTCTCCTTCGTTTCTCTTGTACTTTCTTCCCGATCTCTTTGTTTTCTCTCGTATTTTCTCCTTACTTCCTTGCTTTCTTATACTTTCTCTCTATTCCATTTGAACTTTCTTTATTCTTTTCTCTGTGGTACCGTGAGGAAAGAGGGAAGAATATAAATATACTTTCTCTAAACAGTTTCTCTCTCTTTTTCTCTCTCTTTCTCTCTATTCGACCTTTCTCCTTCCCCCTTTCTCCTAACTCTCTGGCTGGTTGAAAGAAAGGAACAAGCATCAGATGTTAGATCCATTCTCTCTCTCTCTCTCTCTCTCTGTCTTTCTTTTCTTGCCCTCCCTTTCTCTCGTATCTCCTTTCTTTTCCGTTTTCCCTCTCTGTCACTGACCTATGCCTAGCTTTCTTTTTTGGGGGCTTTCTTTCAGCTCTTTCTCTCTCCTCCTGGTCGTTTTCTCTCTGTTATTGCTGTTATATATATCTTTCTTTCTCTCTGCTTTCAATTTCTCCTTCTCTCTCTCCCTCTCCCTCTCCCTCTCCCTCTCCCTCTCATCCCCAGACAGTAGACCCACGACTCGACAATGTAAAAAAAAAATCTTGACTACTAAAAAAAAGGGGTGTCACGTGTCGTTCAGAAAGAATAATTCAAGAATTTTTTTTCAGAAGGAAAGAGGAGAAATGAAGGAGTACAAAAGAGGAAGAAGGTGAGAGAGAGGAAGGTAGGGAGGAATATTTATAGCCAGGATGAAGTCAGAAATAAAATTATATCCGGGAATTATTATTTTTTTTTACCAGGACGACGTGAGATATTTAGCCTACGTTCATTTTGGTTATGTTAAAGGCTAATTATTTTCCTAGGAGTAAGTGGGGGAGTCTCTAATGTATGTATGTATGTATGTATGTATGTATGTGTGTATGTATGTGTGTATGAAAGGTAAGGTAAGGTAAGGTAAGGAATCGGAATCAGGATGGGTCAGGTTTTTTTTTGGGGGGGGTGCAAAGTGATGGTGAAATAATAGTGAAAAGGAAATATAAAAAACAGAACATGAGTGAAAGTGACACACACACACACACACACACACACACACACACACACACACACACACACACGTTATCTAAAAACTGTTTCTCGTTTTAGAATCATGGCTATTTATCTCTCTCTCTCTCTCTCTCTCTCTCTCTCTCTCTCTCTCTCTCTATTATCTTACTGTTCTTCATCTCCCCTCTTTCCTTCCTCCCTCTCTCATTCTTCCTCTATTCCCGTCTCTGTTTTATCTCTTCTATTCTCTTCTCCGTTTCTCTCTCTCTCTCTCTCTCTCTCTCTCTCTCTCTCTCTCTCTCCTCGACTGTCAACACGAAATAAACTAACCGGGGTATGTATGTACTTGAGTAACGACGGTGTCTGATTGGCCGATTCGCTGACCAATGAGACGCGAATTGCTCACTCTTCTTCTTCTTCTTCTTCTTCGTTCGCCTCCTTCCTCCTCCTCCTCCTCCTCCGTTTCTCTCTTCTCCTCCTCCTACTTCTCTTTCTTCTCTACCCTTCCTCTTCTCTCTGTTACGCTTCTCTCCTCCTATTCTCCCTCTTCCTCCCACTCTTCCCCCTCCTCCCCCTCTTCCTCTCCCACAATCGTCAATATAGAGGCAGGCGGACCATCGATGTGACAATACTCCACCAAGAGCCTTTGATGTGAGCCTCTCTATGACTCCCTGGCCGAGTCTCCCCCACATAGAGAGATACTTTCCCCCACAGAGAGATATCCTAGCTAGTAAATGAGATACTTTCCCCCACAGAGAGATATCCTAGCTAGTAGATGAGATACTTTCCCCTACAGAGAGATATCCTAGCTAGTATATGAGATACTTTCCCCCCACAGAGAGATATCCTAGCTAGTTACATGAGATACTTTCCCCCCACAGAGAGATATCCTAGCTAGTAGATGAGATACTTTCCCCCACAGAGAGATATCCTAGCTAGTAAATGAGATACTTTCCCCCAAAGAAAGATACATACGTCATATCAAACAAGTATACATGTACCAAACACGTATACATGTATAAACCAAGTATACATATATCAACATGTATGTGCAGCATAATCTCACATTAATACACCACAAAATATAAGACACTCGAGGGAGATTTTGGTACAAGATTTATAGGTGGGCGTCCGTCCCAATTTTAACCAGGTGGCGGGGACAATATGTCTTAGGGCAGGTGAGACCAATGTGTCAACGAGGAATTTTCAGGGACTATCTGGGATTTGGGGGGAAGGGGGGATTTAGGGTATTTTTAAGGGATTTTCGGGTATTTTTTAAGGGTTTTTTGGAGATTTTAGGGGGATAAATTAGGGGAAAATTTCGGAGATTTGATGGGATATTGAGAGATTTTTTTAGATGAATTTCGGGGATTATGATTGATTTCAGGGACATTATTTGCCTGTCTGGGGTCTGCGGGGGGTATTTTGTGCTGGGCGAGTTATACAGGAGGATTATCTTATTGCTGGGATTATATTACGGGGAAGGAAGGAAGGAAGGAAGGAAGGAAGGAAAGAAGAAGAAGAAGAAGCTAAGACTCACAGAACCACCATCACCACCATCACCTACAGCAGACAGCAGCAGAAGTAGCAGCAGAAGGACAATAAAGCTAACTGGTCCCTCAACATAGCAAGAGTCACATTTGAATAAATTTACAGCCGAGTAAACTTGTCCCTGTGTGTGTGTGGTGAACCTGACTGAAGGTATGTTGAGCCAGGATAGTGTTTGATGCTGACCTCCACCCCAACCTCATCCCACCCCAACCCACCCCACCCACCCCACCCCACCCACCCACCCACCCCACCCCCCATCCCACCCACCCCACCCCTCTTATCCCACCCCACACCACCCACCCACCCCACCCGTTGTCAAAGGCTTGTTTCATGAATATTCCTCATAGGTGTCGATGTAAGAATGTGCTTTAAACTGCTGGACTTGAGGTGATAGGCGGTATATAGCGTTGGACTTTTCAGCAGAATATGAACTATGGTGCTGGACTTAAGGTGACGGACTTAATTATGGTGCTGGACTTAAGGTAACGGACTTAATTATGGTGCTGAACTTATGGTGCTGAACTTAAGGTAAAGGACTTAATTATGGTGCTGGACTTATGGTGCTGGACTTCATATAATACCAAATATTTCATTGTATTTTAGATAGGGCAGGAAATTTGGCCTTATTTGTACATGAAGTGATATTTATGGCTACGAAATTGAGTCATGTGTACATAGTGTGAGTTATGTACACACAGTGAGAGTTATGTGTACCAGGAACAGTTCTGGCAAGACACTATGGGATATTTTTTTTTATTTATCAAGGTGGACCATTTGTTGACATTTCCTGCTCTGTGTGTGTGTGTGTGTGTGTGTGTGTGTGTGTGTGTGTGTGTGTTCGTGGGATAAAATACCAAAATAATCTGACCCACCTGAGTGTTTTGTTGACACTGATGACGTCACAAGATGGCTGACAGACAAAAGAACTTTCTATATCAGGATAGATGTAACATATGTTCATTA
>NW_024713687.1:0-23498 GCF_018991925.1 Homarus americanus
GTTTCTTACGAGCCAACCTGAACATGATTTCTCTTGCATTTGGCGGTCCACCAGCTGTAGTATTAGTCCGCCAATACAGTAATCGGTTCTCGGGCTTAAATTCCTTACCATTTTAGCAAATATCGAGAAGTTTATACTCTTCAATAATTTTAAAAGTTTAATATTAAATTTTTTACTAATTTTAACAATTATTGAACATAATTGAAGGTAATGAAACTAGTTTTATGCGTGCCATCCAGCCTCTCAACACACCATACAGGCGTCAGTCTTTGTATCTTTTCAGTGGAGGTAACATCTTGCTTGAGACTCTCTTCAACTAAATGCTTTTTTCTGTTTTTGCAAGCAAATTATTGGTCATTTTGAAGTTTATTTTTCATATTGACAATACATAATGCAGTGCAGTGTTGATTTAAAGAAAATAATCTTGAATTGCACCAAGAGAACTAAAATTTTATGGGTGAAATGGCGCCATGGGGTGACTTCTCTTCCACCCCAATGCCTACTCTTCTTCCTTCTCCATCCCCATTCTAATTCCCATCATCATCATCTAGGAGCCTTCTACATACACACCTCAAAGTAAGTGTACTTTTCTACCTTTTTTGTTGAATTGAGGCAATTTTCGGTGAGCTGGAACCAATTACCCAAAAACCCATTGAAACAATGCTTTCGGTTAACGAGCAACCTTCTAGAACGGATTGTGCTCGTTAACCGAGGGACCACTGTAATGCATTCACGGAAATGTAATATTTTTTCTGAAATGACGTACGTATTACAGTGGAAAGTGGGATAAAATCGTGACGAAAACAATGACTTTCGCTTTCTTTCGTTCAAAAGATGTTACCGTAAACGCTTTTCGAATGGTTTTCTGTTAAAAAACTGTTGTATTACGATAATATTATATCCTAATTGACTTGAATAAATAATATGATACCATATTTCTGAATATTTTCATTAAAATTCATCCAAATCATTTTCCTTGTCATCGTCTGCAGCACCAAACAGCTTCTCCCAGTCCTCTCCTTGAACAGGGCTAGAGGGTACGTGTTTTTCGAATCGTTTTCAGTTAAAAAACTATTACATCACACGTATATTTTACCTAAACTGCGCCTGAATGAATATATTCTCGGAAATAAATAGTAGTTTTGCTGAAACGTGATGTATTTCAATGTAAAATAGGATAAAATACATGACGAAAACAAAAGACTTTACCTAAGCTTCCGATGTTCTTGAGATGTTACTCGTTTTTTTAATAGTTTTCGGTTAAAATTCTGTTAAATTACAATGATATTATATTCATACTGTGCTTGATATAATGCACTCACGAAAATGTAATATTTTTGCTGAAATGACGTGCATATTACAGTGGAAAGTGGGATAAAATCGTGACGAAAACAATGACTTTCGCTTTCTTTCGTTCAAAAGATGTTACCGTAATCGCTTTTCGAATGGTTTAGTTAAAAAACTGTTGTATTACAATAATATTCCCTCCTAATTGACTTGAATAAATTCTTGAATGGAAATATACAATATTTTTGTTGAAACTACCCGCGTTTCAGTGTAAAGTGTCGTAATAATAAATGGTAAACAATTTGCCTTCGGCACTCGTGTTTCAGGCACGGCGAGCCTCAGTTTATAGGACGTAGAGCGTTTTTACTGAAGGTTTTGTTGTTCCATTGTGGGGTACGAGTTGTTTGGTTCACACTCAGGATGGGATGGAGAGAGGAAACTCACAATGTGCTCTCTGTATACATGTTGTATTGGATGTACAATGCAGCTTGGTGCTGGGAAGTGGCAGTGTGGTTACATGCGTGATGTAGAGAGAGCTGGTTGGTGAGGATGCTCAGAGGAGGACCAGCTTGTGAATCGCCATGCTCGCCGACGGGAGGGAGGGCCGCCAGGCAGCGGCAGAGGAGGTGGTGTAGCTTGCTGGTTGGTGTAGGTAGAAAGAGAGACAGGTCACCACGAGGTCAGGTCGTTTATAGCGGAGGTCGGCGTGGGTCGATAGTTGACCTCCGCTCCGTGGGCGGCGCTGGTTGACCTAGACCAAGAGGCATACACTGAGGAATTCGCGGGGTCGGCAACTCAGGACAAAAGCATTTGTAGGGGAGGAATCCACTACAATACTCCACCTTCCCTCCAGGCGGTGTAGGAGACTTGTTGTCTGCAGGGTTGCATGGCACATGTGAGGCAGAATGGGCGGTGCATGCCACATGTGAGCCATAACGACGAGGGCGTGGATGAGCCGGCCGCTGGAGGAGACAACTGTCTAGATACACAATATCTGTGGGAGTAGAGAGGGAGAAAAAGGGTGTGTGGAGGCGATGAATTTTGTGCTTCCCTCACGGCAGGTACAGAGTCGTCAGATGCGCCTGCTGGGGTGTGTGGGCCTGGGTCAGGAGCAGGGGCTGCGTCAGCAGAAGTGGATGAGGGCTCGTCACAGCAGTTGGGTCCACGACAGCAGCAGGGCGCAGGACAGCAGCATGGAGTACCTGAGGGAGAAAAGAGGGGTGTGTGGGTCCGCACTCAGGCGCATGGGCCGCGTCGGGAGCAGGGGCTGCACCAGGAGGAGCGGCAGGGGGTACTGCTGGGCCGGGGGCGGCGTCTGAGGCAGGACGGGTGTGCTGGGGTCGGTAGGACGTGGTGCTTGGGGCAGGAAGAGGAGCTGGTGTCTGCTTAGAGAAGCAGTGCTGCTCTAGGGTGTCTAACCTGTGGTGTAGAGACAGTAGCTGTAGAGCCGATGAGAGCTGCTTCTGGGTGGATAAGCCAGTCTTCCATGTTGCTTGAAGACTGGGAGAGTTATCGGTTTCTCCTCCATCCTGTGTGAGTGTGAATCTCCGGGGGTCACCATTTGTGGGGTACGAGATGTTTGGGTTCACACTCAGGATGGCATGGAGAAAGGAAACTCACAATATGCTCTCTGTATACATGTTGTATTGGATGTTGTAGGGTTTCGTGATATTATGTTGTCTAGCACTCAGGATGGATGGAAACTCTAAGGTGGTGGTTTTCTTATATAATATAAGTTATATGGTAGACAGTCTGGTGCTGGAGATGCCGTGTGGTGAGGAGCTGCTCAGTAGACACGTTTGGTGAGTAGCGTGTTGAAGGAGGTAGATGTGCAGGAGCTTCGTTAGAGAAGATGTTGCCTGTTGCTGGCCTCCTGGTTGAATGAAAGCTGGACAGCGAGGAGCTTGCTTGGAGGAGGTGTTGCGTGTTCAGGAACATAGAGTAGAATAAGAGAGCTGGTTGGTGAGGACGCTCAGAGAAGGACCAGCTTGTGGGTCGCCATGCTTGCCGGCGGGAGTGAGGGCCGCCAGGCAGCGGCAGAGAAGGTGGTGTAGCTTGCTGATTGGTGTAGGTAGAAAGAGAGACAGGTCACCACGAGGTCAGGTCTTTTATAGCGGAGGTAGGCGTGGGTCGATAGTTGACCTCCGCTCCGTGGGTGGCGCTGGTTGACCTAGACCACGAGGCATACACTGAGGAATTCGCGGGATCGGCTACTCAGCGACAAAAGCGTTTGTAGGGAAGGAATGCACTACACCATTACCCTCAAAAACGTGGGTCGAACTATAAACGAGGAATATCATAAAATAATGATTTCTTGGTCAAAAAATCTGGGTCGACCTATAAACGAGGGGGATTATAGACGATTATATACGGTATGTTGTCACAGTTTGATTGCTCGTTTTAAAGTGGCGACCACGTGGTCACTTGTTGTCGCTGTGCAGCTGTGGCGCTCACACATCCGCACATACACACAAAAGCCTGCCAAAAAAAAAAATCGTTTTCGAAAAGTCCGGATTCTCGGGTGGTCCGGATTTCTGGCATCTGGATTTTTGGACTTTTACGTAGCGAGAGTTTGTGGAACTAGGCCTATATTATATTAAATGTAATTTGCCGAATTAATAATGATGCGATTCATGAAGTTAAGGGACTATTATTGAATTTGAAATAATTATAGATCGTTTATCAGTCTGAATAATGTTACGGGTGTCCCAAGAAAGTTATTAGTTAGGCGGAAAATATGTCACGCAGGCCTAAGCTAACGCCTTGAGAGGACACGAGGCTGGCTGTTTCTCAGTCACGCGAAAGCGATCGGACAGACAGGACGTCCCTGCTCGTCCGTCCACAAACGGTCACGTGTTCTAGTCACCTGTGTTGCGGTATTGCAGTATAACAAGTAAGTCTCATTCGATCTCAGACAGGGTTTAGATAGGGCAGTGATAAAGTTATGAGAGTTATGAGAGTTGCGAGAGATTGACTGCCGTTTGAGACTGCCGTTGATGATTGAGGATTGGCGATTGTCGCCGTTGGACCGATCAGTGTAGGCTTGTCACTGGTTAGCGGGGTAGCAAAGGATCTCTTGAGTGAACCTAGCCATCTGGGTGCCCAGCTAATGACGTGACGATCGTTTGGGGTCATCAGCTCTCCTCTACCTTGGCTTACAATACCACATATCTCAAGCAGCTTAGTGAAACCTTTTTGCTAACGGGAAGCTAAAGCTTCTCTCAACTGTACAAGGTCTGATTGGCTCACTCCCTTCCATTTCAAGGATGTACTGGGATTAAAGTGAAGCCAGCTGAGTGATACAGGGTCGCACACTGAGACCAAGAGTCCAGTGGAGCTTAGAGGTACATTTTCCAAGGTGGAGAAAGGCTGATTTGGGCCTGAAACTACGGGTGCCTGTTGGTTGTGCCTTAAACGACTACGGAGTGCAGGTGGAATTTGTGTGTGTGTTAGGTTAGGAAGCATGGTTCACGGGTAACTCAGTAACTTCTGAATAATAGTGACAATATTTTTGTGTGTAGTTAATACTATTTTTTCAGTTACTAATGTATGCTGTGTGCATTTAATATTTCCTTATAATTTCAATCTCAGGTATAGCCCTTGTTCCCCAGAGTAGTGTTTACGTTAGGTTAGGAGGTGTGTATCTGTTGGGGTAATATAATTTTGCTGAGTGCCCTGCAGGCCTACTCAGGGTGGAGTTAATAAGCTCTGTTTTTTTATACCATTTTCTCAGTGCTGGATATCATTTTGTTGAGTGCCCTTAAGGCCTATTCATTGTAGAGTTATTGATTTCCTATTTTTTTATAAAATCTTCTCAGTGATTGATATTATTTTGTTGAAAGTCCTTAAGGCCTGTTTCATGTGTGCAAGCAACATTTCTTAATACTTTAAATTTATTGTTGTCTAATGAAGCATTGTCTGAATTTCTAATATTTTCAATATCATGTATGACCTTTATTCCCCAGAGTAGTGTTTTAAGTTCAGGTTAAGAGGTGCACATATTGGTGTACCATTATTTGATTGTGTTTGTAGTGTTGGAGGGAATATAAGTGTCTAAATTTTACAGTATGTCTCATTCATCCCAGTCACCGACGCTATCCTTCCATGGGTCACGGATAATTCATTTTGTTAATAAATTTAAGTGTTCTTGTGCTGGTTCGGGATTTCTCTCAAAGGGGCGCTTCCACTGCAATTACCATCTAATAATCTTTAATTAACCCCAAGTCTAGTGAGAAATTAAAGTCCAGTAATTCTGACCGGTTACATATATACGTATATATATATATATATATTTATATATATATATATATATATATATATATATATATATATATATATATATATATATATATATATATATATATATATATATATATATATATATATATATATATATATATATATATATATATATATATATATATATATATATATATATATATATATATATATATATATATATATATATATATATATATATATATATATATATATATATATATATATGTTAGCGGGAGGGAGAAGAGAAGACTGGAATGCTGCGTTTAGCACGCTGAAGGGGTGAGATGCAGTTTCTTAGAAAATTTTTTTAGGGGGGTCGTATGCATGTTTTTCTCAGCACATGAGGACAGTGGTGTCTTTTTTTTAGGGGGGTTAATTGTAATATTCAGAAATTTCAGTGTAATTTCAAACGCCGCGCCATTGGCGATACTGAGCTTTCAAGGTCGTCTGAGGGAAGAGAGCGCTCCCCGCACGTAGTGAGAGGTTGTGGAACTAGGCCTATATGATATTAAATGTAATTTGCCGAATTAATAATGATGCGATTTATGAAGTTAAGGGACTATTATTGTATTTGAAATTATTATAGATCGTTTATCAGTCTGAATAATGTTACGGGTGTCCCAAGGAGTTGTTAGTTAGGCGGAAAATATGTCACGTAGGCCTAAGCTAACGCCTTGAGAGGACACGAGGCGGGCTCTCTCTCAGTCACGTGAAAGCGATTGGACCTACAGGACATCCCTGCGCGTCCGTCCACAGAAATAGTCACGTGGTCTAGTCACCTGTGTTGCGCTATTGCAGTATAACAAGTAAGTCTCATTCGATCTCAGACAGGGTTTAGATAGGGCAGTGATAAAGTTAACAAGAGCTAACATTGAGTTCATTTCAGGGTTTCCGTCAGAACCCACTTGACCGCGAGTTTGACTGCCAGAAATTGACTGAGAGATTGACTGCCGTGATAATTGAGGATTGGCGATTGTCGCCGTTGGAACGATCAGTGTAGGCTTGTCACTGGTTAGTGGGTAGCAAAGGATCTCTTGAGTGGACGAGTGCTCCCGACAACTATATCGACACGGGACCAGCATCAGCATTGGGTGATCAGTTCTTACCACGTGGGTTCATAACACCACGTGCCCTCGGTCAGCTAGAAGTATTACCTACTGGCCATAGTCACCTGCGGGCGTTCTCTCTTCCCGCCCATGGACGCACTGAGAGTACACTGAGGCAATCTGAGTAAATTAATGGTCACACACTGAGACCAGGAGTCTAGGGGATACCTAGAGGAACATTTTACTCCCTTATTACGGGTGTACGTGTGTAGTTTAATATTTCTTAAATAATTTTGATAGTATTGTTTTTTGAATGTTTGTGTCACTAAGTGGAACCAGAATGATACTGTGATTTAATTCTTTTAACGCATCTAATTTTTCTTCATAATTCCGATCTCAGGTGTAACCTTTGTTCCCCAGAGTAGTGGTTAAGTTAGGTTAGGAAGTTTGCATCTGTTGGGGTGATATAATTTTGTTGAAAGCCCTTAAGGCCTGTTTCATGTGTGCAAGCAGCATTTCTTAATACTTTAAATATATTGTTGCCTGAGTTTCTAATAATTTCAATATCATGTATAACTTTTATTCCCCAGAGTAGTGTTTTAAGTTCAAGTTAAGAGGTGCGCATATTGGTGTACCATTATTTGATTGTGTTTGTAGTGTTGGAGGGAATATAAGTGTAAATTTTACAGTGTGTCTCATTCATCCCAATCACAGACGCTATCCTTCCACGGGTCACGGACAATTCATTTTGTTTAGTAGATTTAAGTGTTCTTGTGCTGGCTCGGGATTTTTCTCAAAGGGGCGCTTCCACTGCAATTACCATCTAACAATCTTTAATAAACCCCAAGTCAAGTGAGAAATTAAAGTCCAGTAAATTCCGACCGGTTACAAATGGTAGCAGAGCGTAGTTTTTAATGTCGTGACTGATAGTTCTGTGGTTGGGATAATGAACGCCATCATGTGTTAGTTAGTAATGGTAGGGATTGAACTCGCACTGATGCTCATCCTTGTGCCCGGATTGAGTTGGTTAGGCTTGACAGTAGAGATAAAAATGAGGAGGAAGAGAGACAGCCACGAGACCTTGGTACAGCTGAGAGAGGAGTTCGGAGACCTAAAGAGGGATTATCAAGCACGGGTAAACAGGTTCAAGTGGGAGTTTCAGGCACACATTCAATGGTTCAGGGAGGAAACAAGGGGTGAATGTCAGGCACACGTCCAGCAGTCAAGGAAGTGTCAGGTCCAAGTGGGAAAATACAGGGGTACGTAAGTAGTTCAGAGAGGCGGGGTAATACTGTATACAATCAACACCTCAACCCGCCAGGATTCGAACCCACGGCCCACTAGCCTATGACTGTGACCGAGGAACGCTAACCGCTGGACCACCAGGATACAAAAGCAGTCCTATACTTTGTTATATTTCACACAAAGCCTGTTCAACGAGCTTATGGCGCCGTGAACCTCTAATGGGGACCACCCGTATCACGTAGGTGGTTTTACCAAATCCGGCTTCGAAACACGAGGATCCATATATATTTCATTAGCCCAATAAAGCACGCGGACTTCTACATACAATCAACACCTCAACCCGCCAGCATATACCTAGATCACGCGCACCTACAGTGATTTACTTGCATATATATATATATATATATATATATATATATATATATATATATATATATATATATATATATATATATATATATATATATATATATATATATATATACATATATATATATATATATATATATATTTATATATATATATATATATATATATATATAAAAAAAAAAAAAAAAAAAAAAATATATATATATATATATATATATATATATATATATATATATATATATATATATATATATATATATATATATATATATATATATATATATATATATATATATATATATATATATATATATATATATATAATGCTACTGACATCCACATAAGCGGCACGGGCAGTTCCCAGCGGGAGGTTCACGGCGCCATCAGCTCAATGAACAGGCTTTGTGTGAAATATAACATAGTCTAGAACTGCTTTTAGTGTCCTTGTGGTATGGTCGGTAACGTTCCCTGGTCTCACACAGTAGGTCGAGGGTTCGAGTCCTGGCTGGTGAGGTTGTTGTTTATATGTTCAAAGTCCGCATGTTATATGGACTAAAAATTGAAGTATATATATATATATATATATATATATATATATATATATATATATATATATATATATATATATATATATATATATATATATATATATCAGTTAACCCTCACTTTCAGCGGGTCCCACATTCGCGTTTCCGTTCTGCGATTCGTGCCCGGAACCCAGGATGCTCACATTCATGATGCGTGTACCCTTTATGGGAGGAGGCTGGCGAGGCGCGCCATTTTGGATCAAACCTCCGCCATCCGCCATGTTGTGTAGCTGCTGTGAACATAGTGCGCTAAAATTCGCCCAGTCATCAAAAGCATTACCAGTTCTTCACCTACCCACTACAGCCAGTCAGTGATGGTGATAATTATGGTGAGGATATGGACTTATATGGACTTTGGGGAGTTTTGACAAAGAGGCCTGCAAGCCTCTGTGGTGGATAGTACAATTGATACAAGTGACACAGGTGAGGGCCAATAATCTGCCCTCTGCCTCGGAACCATCCGCCCATCCCTGTGTGCCCAGCCAGTTTTTCTACTAATGTAAGTGTTAAAAACCTAATATTATTGATATTTCTCTTAATTATTAATTGTGTGTGCATACCATCAAAAAGTTAAGATAATATTTTTACTACCATAGTTGTGTGTCGTTAAAAGTGGGTTGGGATCGGGCGGACTCCATTTCAAATAATCCCATATGTTATGTTATTCACTTTACAGCGTTTCTCACTTTCTGGCGGGACCCTCCGGGTTACATTAACCGCGTAAGTGAGGGTAACTTTATTATATATATATATATATATATATATATATATATATATATATATATATATATATATATATATATATATATATATATATATATATATATATATATATATATATATATATATATATATATATATATATATATATATATATATATATATATATATATATATATATATATATATATATTTTTTTTTTTTTTTTTTAGATTAAGAGAATTGTTAAGTTTGGGCAGAAATTTATTTTCCACCAAAGCATTTTTCAGTTTTCTTCAGCCAAACACTATCTGGCAGGTTTACCCAATAAATTCTTGGTGATTAAGTGATTAACAAACTCACACTCACTGCCATATGACTCATTTATTGTATTTTCCTCATGTGTTAAACAATTTTGAGGTAATGTAATAGTTTTAAGTTTATCTAGTACAGTATTGTAATTTTCCTGAGGTACTAAATATTAATCAGACCTCTGTTATTATTTTCAAATACAGTTCTCAGGACTGAAATGTGTAGGGAAGATTATGCTTTGACTTAAAATATCTTTTTAGTCTTAGGTGATATTATGTTGAGAGTTTGGTTAGGTCATAAGGAAAACATCATATTGTATTCAGTGAATCTGGAAAGCATTTTTTTATCTCAACTGTAAAATTGTTTTCTGACATATGTTGCTATTCTATTTGGTACACTTCAGTATTTTGCATTTTTGGGACATATGTGACCAAGCTGTTTACAGTATATACAGATGTCAAAATATACACATGCACTCATGCAGGGCCCATACTTATAATTGTGTCATACCCATTTGTGTGTTTAAAAAAAAAAATCTGTATAAATTACATTTATTGAAATCTTCAGTTGTGTGGAAGTTGAAAGAACCGTACAGTATAGTACCGTACACAGTAATATCTCCGTTAGCTGGAATCCCTCTTAACTAGAACTCTCCAATAGCGGGAATTGCAATTTTCTCAGAAAATCAATCCCTAAGTCTGAATTTTCCGGGTATGGAAATGATTTTCCAGGACGTACACTTTCTGGAAAATTCAGAGAAAATCTTCCTGGTACCCAGAAAAATCTGGGGATGGGAGGTTTTTTTTTTAGAGGGGGGGGGGAGGTGAGAGAGATGGAAATTAGGTGCATATTTCGAAAATTCCAAGAAAATTTTTCCGGTACATGGAAAATTCCTTGTATGGGGGATTTCTTTCTGAGTTTGAGAGATGATGTAATGCACAATTTGTGGAACTTCCTAGAAAATTGTCCCAGTACCCAGAAAATTCATGGGATGAGGAATTTCTTCCGGCATTACTGTGTACCAATTTTTCTGGCTAACAGAGATATCACTAATGGTAATAATCTTGAGATAAAATTTGCCTCCCTCAGTGATGAGTCATATCCTGCATCAAATATATTTTGCAGTGTAGTGGAATTCTCCCCTACAAACGCTGTTTGTCGCTGCCTAGCCGACCCCACCAATTCCCCAGTGTATGCCTCGTGGTCTAGGTCAACCAGCGCCGCCATACACCACGGAGCGGGGGTCAACTGCTAAGCCACGCCTACCCCCGCTATTTAAGACCTGACCTCGTGGTGATCTCTCTCTCTTTCTACCTACACCAACCAGCCAGCAACACCTCCGCCTGCCTATGTCTCGCTGCTCTGGCGGTCTCTCTGTAGCACATGGCACCCCAAGCTGTCCTTCTCTGAGCGTCCTCACCAACCAGCTCTCTCTACATCACGCTTGTAACCATGCTGCTTTCCCAGCACCAAGCTGCATTGTACATCCAATACAACATGTATATAGAGAGCACATTGTAAGTTTCCTTTCTCCATCCCATCCTGAGTGTGAACCAAACATCAAGGAACCCCACAGCAGTATAAGAAAAATCTCTTATAAAAACTCTAGTTAGACTTTTCAGAGAATAAATTTCTTATCCAGGTTTTCTGGATACTAAATTAGAATATCTTAAAAGATTCAAGCTTAATTTTACTTCCAAAAATGTTAGTAGAGAAATCTCTACACATTTCTCACTAATCCACAAAACTTTTGTGTGTAGTCCGGTCTCGAATATTTGTAAGCTAAGGGAAGATGGGAAAACTTGAAAGTGTTGAATTTAAGAAAAACTTGGCTTGTAAACTCATAGTTTAAATATATATAAAATAGCACAAAAAACAAAACAAAACATTAATTGTTTTTACATCCATCTTTACCATGAACACATATATTGTTACATTTTTTATTTCTTTTAAAACATGTACATCGTTTGTCTCTACATGGAATATATTTACATTTACAAGAAATATAATTACCACTTGTACTTTCTATACGAATCCCTAAACTCTTAGTTTGTAATCTTGCAGCCTTATGTATAGATAATTTGACATGCGGTAATTGTGGTCTTGGTAGTTTTGGTTGTAATGATGATGATGATGATGATGATGATGATGATGATGGTAGTGGTGGTGTTGGTGCTGCTGCTGATGATGATGGTGGTGGTAATTGTAGTGATGATGATGATGATGATGATGGATGTTGTTGTTGTGGTGATGATGATGGTTGTGGTAATGGTGGTGGTATTGGTGATGATAGTAGTGATAGTATTGGTGATAGTTCATCATTATTACTAATACCAATACCAGCACAACTCCTATTATCACCAATATGACTACCATCACCAATACCATTACCACTACCATCATCACCAATAACAATACCATCACCATTACCATTATTACCAATACCATTACCAATACCATTATTACCAATACCATTACCAGTACCATTATTACCAATACCATTATTACCAATACCATTTCCAATACCATCACCATTACCATTATCACCAATACCATTACCAATACCATCACCACTACCATTATCACCAATACCATTACCATTACTAATACCTGTACTAACATTATTACCATAAACAGTTCTAGTTGATTTTTCACCTTGCCCCAGTTGGCACCAGTCACCATACAGTGTTGTCATTCAGATTTAACTGTTACCTAGTTCAAGATAAGGCCAGGCCAAGGTGCAAATATTACAAGGGAAATTACAATGGGATGAGGGAAGAGATGAGGGGTATCAACTGGCCTGACTTATTAAGGTACAAGAACGCAGACACTACGCTGAATATCATAACTAGTAAAATGACCCATTTGATCGATAAATATATACCCAAGACCAAACCCAGTGCTTCTAGGAATACGAGGGGATCCCTACACATGAACCATGCGGCGGTCGACAAAATTAAGAAGAAAACCCAGAAATTCAAGACGTGGGTTGGGTCAAACGATGAGCAAGACAGGAGGATGTATGCAAGAGCCAGAAACCAAGCAAAGATAGAGTGTAGGAGGGCTGAAAAGGAGTTCCAAAGGCTGGTTGCACGCGAGGTCAAGTCAAACCCAAAGGCGTTTTACCGCTATGCAAAGTCGAAATTGAAAACGCGAGTAGGAGTATCAGACCTGAGGCTTGAAGATGGTAGTTACGCAGATTCTGACCAGGATAAAGCTGAGGCATTGAACAGCTTCTTTTCCTCAGTGTTCACAAGAGAGGATGCAACTAACCTTCCTGCGTTTGAGGACAGACGGTTCGACACAGCACTGACCCACATTGTGTTCACAGAAGAGGGTATTAGAAATAAACTGTCCAGGCTAAAGGTCCATAAGAGTCCTGGACCTGACATGGTGCATCCTAGAGTGCTAAGGGAGCTGTGCAACGAGCTTGCAGAGCCCCTGAAGATTCTGTTTTGTAAATGCCTGGATGAACAAATGGTCCCCAGTGAATGGAAAGTGGCTTATGTGAGTCCTATCTTCAAGAAGGGCGATAGTCACTCCACGAACAACTATAGACCGGTGAGCCTGACCAGCATAATATGTAAGGTACTTGAGAGTATTATCAGAGATGCAGCGATGGAACATCTACTACGAAACAACCTTGTAAAAGATTGCCAACACGGTTTTATGCCGGGGCGCTCTTGCTTGACACAATTGCTCAAGGTATTGGATATTTGGACCCATATTCTAGAACGGGGTGGTAATATCGACAATATTTACCTAGATTTTGCCAAGGCTTTCGACAGTGTACCCCACGAAAGGCTGAAAATCAAACTGGAAGGGTACGGAATTCGGGGAAATGTCCTAGCGTGGATAGAAGACTTTCTACATGACCGCAAGCAATGTGTGGTGATTAATGGCACGAAATCGTCATCTGTACCTGTAACAAGTGGGGTACCGCAGGGTAGTGTATTGGGCCCGCTGTTGTTTGTTTGTTTCATAAATGATATGCCTGACGTTGTACACTCCTCCATACAAATGTTTGCCGATGACGCCAAGTTATTTCGGGAAATTAAGAACCAAGCGGACTGTGAAGAGCTGCAGAAGGACCTCTGTGGGCTCCAGGAATGGTCGAAGGAATGGCTGCTGAGATTCAATGTCACGAAGTGTAAGAGGATGCACCTGGGGCGTACCAACGGTAAGGAGGCGTACCATATGTCCCAACGGGATGAAGAAAATGTACTAGTTGAGACTGTGTGTGAGAAGGACCTAGGTGTGTATGTTGACAATGAGCTGAAGTTCTCGGGCCATTGTGAGAAGAAGGTAAATCAGGCAAATAAATTATTGGGTCTTATAAGAAGGTCGTTCAGATATCTAGACGGTCCGTCCCTCGTGACGATCTTCAGGAGTGAAGTGCTTCCCCATCTGGAGTACTGTCACCCCATCTGGTCCCCGAGATATGCTAGGGACTGTCAGTTGGTTGAAAATGTTCAAAGGAGGGCCACCAAACTGGTGCCTGCACTTCGGCATCTCAGCTACCCTGAGAGATTGGAGCGCCTGAACTTGCCTAGCTTATACTACAGACGGGCAAGGGGGGACCTAGTTGAGGTTTATAAGCATCTCAGGGGGCACTACTCAGTTGAGTGTCCTTACTTGGAGCTGGCGGACGCTCGCCCCACAAGGGGTCACAGCTCAAGATTGAAGAAGCCGCAAGTCCAGAAAACCGTGAGAGCAAACTTTTTCGGAGTGAGGGTTGTAAACTCTTGGAACAATCTACCAGAGAGTGTTGTGACGGCACCGAGTGTGAGCTCTTTCAAGAGAAGACTTGACCAACACTGGAGCGGGTTCAGGTACATTCAGGAGCCGGTGCATGCCCAGTATTAGCCAACAGTGCGTGACAGAGACGTGACCGATCGCCCGGGCGGCTAGCGAGCCGACCTTTTGGTGAAGAATATAAAGGAAAAGAGACGTGACCGATCGCCCAAGCGGCTAACAAGCCGATCAGTGGCGAAGAGGATAAAAGTAAAAGTAAAAGTAAGTTCACCATGGGGTGTTATTACTTTATACAAACCCTTTTGTTTGTCAATTCCAGATACAATTCCTATTAAATTGATTGGTCCAATTTTAGATCTATCAACTGAGGGAATAGGTATGAGAACTTTATCATTAACATTAACTGTGAAAGATGATTTGTTGTTTTGTAACAACATTTTTTTAGCATTTATTTTCAGAGTTTGTTGGGTAAATGTCTATTATAATGAATGGATTGTATGTTTATGTTTACACTACTATCGGCATCCTCTTCCTGTGATGATAATTCATTATCTATACTAGTAGATGGATTCAGAAATAGTTGTTGTATACGATTCTTCTTCCTCTTGTTGTCATGATCGTGATAATGGCTAACCTGAAAACCTTAAGAATTCATATTACGCTCAAACGTCCACAAAACCTTCCGAGTCCCCCAGTGGAAACGTCCCCCGTTTTCTCTGTTCCTGGGTGACGTCACCGATAGGCCGTCTTTGTCTTTAGAGAACTTTGAATATAATCCACGGATTTCGTAGCAGACGCTGTATGTTGGGACCTGTTGCCATCCAACCCTTTGTAATCAATTTAATTTTGCTTTTGATAGCTGAGTCAGAGCATTGTTAGTGAGGATAATAGTAGGGAATGAAACTGAGTTCATAGTCTCAGTTTCAACGTCAGAGTGTACAGTAAATTAATTAATCGAAATAGAAGTAGGTGGACTCCCTGGCCTATTTTGAGTGAAGGTGCCGCTGGCATTTCTACTGTTAGTAAGTGCCCGTCCCTTCATCCATACAGGTAGGCCATTCCACTGTGTTGTAATTCGCCCTTCTTTAAGTGATTTGACCCAATTAATAGTTGATTGTGCAAATGTTGCAGTAACGTAGTTGATATGCTCTGAGTGAAGTCATATTTACGTCTTTAACGTCCCCTGAAATGTGATGTCGTTGTCACTGTTAGTAAGTGCCCGTCCCTTCATCCATACAGGTCCCTAACGCAGCCTAGGCCGTGTCTGTAGCGTGGATGTTGTATCCACTATTGTGAGGGGGCGGGTTTTTGGGCTGCCACCAATGTGAGGGGGCCGGTTCCCTCTCTGTTTCTACACCACCCTCATCTTACTTACTTCTCTTAGTTCTTACTCTTACTCAGTTCCGTCACCTATTCTTTGGTAGCATGGACATTCTTTTGGTAGCCTGGACATTCTTTTGGTAGCATGGTCGAGGGTCTAGGCACGTGAGTATGGTAATTTTGGTATCAAGTCACTTGGATGGAAATAAAGGTAAAATACTGTGGGAGAAATGAATACACCTAACGTACTCTAAAAACAAGTTTATTAATATGCAATCAATGGGGGAAAGATATTATATTAATCATATAATTACCAGGCTCACCTCCTGGGGTTAGTGCAAACTCAGTACCTTCTTCTTTACTCTTACTCACAACATTACTGGTGTTACATTACATGGCACTCATTGTAGATTATTCAACATATACGTAAACAATGACATTAGTATATGCAGGGGTCCACTACCCAACATGGGATAATTATTTCCAACTAATTATCCCTAACATACATGTTACAACACTCTCTGGACATTCACTTCCAAGGAGTAACCCAGGGCAGAACACTAGGGCCCACGACCTTTGTTATTGTGGGGTAGCCAGACACATGGCGGGTCTGGGGTCGGCCCAATGAAGCCGTGGGGCACATTAATCAGGCCGCATCGGTGCCATCTTCTCATATATGATCCCGGCTGGACATCTAATACATCCGAGGCCGTTGTTGGATGGTAGAGCGATTCAAGAATCACCATGGGATCTGGAGACAAACGGGAATCAGCGTCAGGGGACTGAGAAACATGACAACACCAACAAACTCTCTTGTCTAGACGACAGACGTATTTACGTTATATTACTTCTACACTGGGTGAATGACAATTCAACTGTTAAATCATGAACACTGGTGAACACTGATGTTCACTACAACTGACTGAATTAACTGAATGGCTAGGGAACACGGAACATACCTGGAGACAAACGGGAATCAGCGTCAGGGGACGCTCTCCCTGGCCATCTTGAGTTTATATACCCCTGAGTTGCCAGTGATCGCTACTCACGCAATGACAATAATTACAAACAAACTAACTGTTACTCATTCAAAGATGACCCTCAGTTGACAAAGGTCTGGCGAATTACTTGGGGTTGATTCACACAGACTAATTCAAGATTGAGCTTCCCAGGAGAAAGTGGAATAAACAACGTATTGACAACTGTGTCCGAAGGCGGGACTTACTGGGAGGGATCGCGAGGGTAAACACGCTCCTTCTAGGGGTCGCGAACTCACTCATGTTTTGCGGGCGTGGAGTTTAATAAGAATCATTAGTTAAATAGATCAGCAGTCAACGTGACCATGACACTATGTCTGGGGAGATGTCCGAGGTCCAGTAGGATCAGTTACCTTCGTGAGACCCGGCCGTCAGACACTTCAGACTACCTATGGCCCCCATAGCTGGCTCGTCTGGCCCTAACGCTCGGCCTGCGAGGTAACCCCGGATCACCACGCCACACACCACTACCAGCCCCCATCATTGGTGGATGAGTGTCTAACTCAGTAGGGCTATTTGTGTGGTGGGGTTAATCCACTGGGATCTTCAGAGTTCGTCGGAAAGTACCCCATGGTGGCAGGACCCCATGGCGGATGCTTGAGTATCACTCTTGACGACCGAGTGTTGTAGTGGCAGTTGCCCTGGTCTTTATGGTGCTAAGTGACTATAAGAGTTATGTGTTATTGAGTATGTCCACCCAGTGAGGTTGGGAGTGTTAATGAGTATGTCCACCCAGTAGTGGTGTGAGTGTTATTGAAAGGTATGTCCACCCAGTAATGGTGTGAGTATGTTGAGCCTAGGGGCATAGTACAGATTTAGTCTGTTGGTACATATATATTCTTTCTCTTACATCCATACTGTCTTAAATAAATTTTGTATTTATATGTTGTGTCTATTATTTACCTACAGTATTTACCGTTATTTCTTTCTGCTTGATATTATCATTACATACACCCAGGCCTCCTCTCGTCCGCTACCAATGGTAATAAGTATGAGAGTAAAAAGGAATTATTGCTGACACACAGGCCCTTATAAAATGGTGGCAACCTCAGGCCCTCATAAAATGGTGGCAGCTCAGGCCCTCATAAATGGTGGCAACCCAGGCCCACTCATATTGTTACTACTTGATAGATAAAGTAAATAGTCATTGTATCCATCTATAATAAAATAAAATATTAAAAAACTTTATTATATAATGTTTTTGCTTACTTTATTTCAGATGGAAATAACACGGAACTTTTAAATCTATAATAATAATAATAGATATACTTCTGTAATTTCTTGTTGTTGTTGTTGTCTATTACACATTATTTTGCTAAATGTTCTTCAGTTTTTCCGCGTACATTTTAAGCTTATTGTATATATCTAATGGTAAATTTGACTTCATCCCCACTATTGGGTCTTGCCAAAACAGCTTTATATGGAGACATAATAATTCCTTAAGCTGTGAGCAGAATTTTTGGCCATTTGAACAAGGGAGAGCAATAACCCAGTTGGGGTGCTGTTATCTTTTAAAAAGCTGTTTAAAATTCCCATAATGTCACCATTAGCTCTCTCTACACTTCCTTGACTCTGAGGATGTGAGGTTTTCGTTAATTATGTTCAGAGTCTGGCCAGATGTTCTCTGTTAAATCCATAATAATAAGAGATGCTACAAATTCTCTACCATTATCCTCTGGAGAATCTTAGGAGCTCCTATTATACTAAATATTTATTGACAGGTTATAAAACTACTTCCTCAGCTTGTTTAGTCTTCAATTGCGTAAAATTGAAAATTTTGTTAAATGATCTTGATAATGTGGAGATAAACTTATAATCTTCAAAAGTTCTTTCTGCATATCAATCAAATCAATCTGACCTCTGGATCCCTGCTTTGCTAGATAGTAGAGTTTAACAACCTCTGTCTTCCTTGTCTTTGTCAACCCGGCGTTTCAGTTGACATGTTTCACATAATGGAAATAAAGAGTTTAATTTGTTTTTAATGTTATATTTACCTTTTTTCTTCAACTCTTTATATGTTCTTTTCTCACCTCCATGTCCAACAGCAATATGTGAATCTTTAATATTATCATAGATTTCACAAACACTAACAAAACGTTTTCTTGTCCATTTTCGAATGTTTTAGTTATTAATTTCTTGATACTGTAAGGAATTATCGAGATATTAATGTTATCTGCTTACCTCAGGATGGAAGAAACTCTAATGTGGATTTTCTTGTATAATATATAAGTTATATGATAGACAGTCTGGTGCTGGAGGTGCCGTCTGGTGAGGCTGCTCAGTAGAGAGCGTTCGGTGATGGCGTGTTGAAGAACTAGATGTGCAGGGGCTTCCGTTAGAAGATGTTGCCTGTTGCTGGCCTCCTGATTGAATGAATGTTAACAGCGTGGAGCTTGCTGGAGGAGGTGTTGCTTGTTCGGAAGATGGGCAGAATGAGAGTTGGTTGGTGAGAGCTTAGAAGGAGACAGCTGGTGGAATTGCCATGCTGAAAACTGGCGAGGACCGCCAGGCAGGCGAGGAGAAACAAGGAGCTGCCAGGCAGCGAGGAGGAGAGGTGTTGCTTGTTCAGAAGAATGGTCAGAATGAATCTCAATGGAGACCAAGGCTTATATGCCCAGCAGCAGCCGCCAGTCCTCTACTCAGATCATGTTGGAGAAAACCCGAAAGTTGCGTTGACTAGTTTCGTTGCTAAGCAACGTGCTTTATCTGGTTGGTTGCTAGGAAGTATTAGCAGGTGGTGGCTATTAGCTCACGCAGTTGTAGGAGACTATGAGGAGAGCGTCCACTACAATACTCCCCTTCCCTCCGGCGGTGTAGGAGACTTATTTGTCTGTAGAGTTGCTTAGCACATGTGAGGCAGACCCGGCCGATTGCATGCCTCATGTGAAGGCTGCTTGGCGATGGCGTGATGAGCCGATGGCTGAAATACAACTATCTAGATACACGCTATCTGTGGGAGAAAGGAGAAAAAGGGTGTGTGGGCGATGGTGTTGTGCTTCCCTCCACGACAGGTACAGGGTAAGTCAGATCGCCTGCTGGGGTGTGTGTGGGCCTGGGTCAGAGGCAGGGGCTGCACGTCATGCGAAAGCGGATTAGGGCTTCGTGACAGCAGCTGGGTCCCTGACAGCAAGGTGGACATTAGCAGGAAGTACCTGAGGGAGAAAAGAGGGTGTGTGTGGGTCGGATTCAGGAACAGAGGCCGTCAGGGGGGAGTTGTGCTGGGCGAGTCGGCGTCAGGCATAGCCAGGTGTGCTGGGGTCATCAGAATGTAGTGTGAGGCAGGAAAGGAGCGGTGTCTGCTGAAGACTGGGGCGTGATCAGTGTCTCCTCCATCCTGTGTAGTGCTAATCTCCGGGAGTCACCATTGTAGAGAGTGTCGAGATAATGTGTTGTCTAGCGCACTCAGGATGGAAGGAAACTCTAATGTGGTTTCTTACAACATCTATAAGTTATATGATAGACAGTCTGGTGCTGGAAGTGCCGTCTGGTGAGAGCTGCTCAGTAGAAGGCGTTGATTGAGTAGCGTGTTGAAGGTAGATGTGCAGGGGTTTGGTTAGAAAAGATGTTTGCCTGTTGCTGGCCTCCTGATTGAATGAATGTTAACAGCATGGAGCTTGCTGGAGGAGTGTTGCATGTTCAAGAAGAATGGTCAAATGAATCTCCAATGGAGAGACAGAGCTTATATACTTAGCAGCAGCTGCCAGTCCTCTATGAATCATGTTGGGAAAACCCGAAAGTTGCATTGACTAGTTTAGTTGCTTAGCAGCTTACGTACCATCTGGTTGTGGTTGCTAGGGAGAAAACGGTAGCAGGTGGTGGCTAATGACTCACGCAGTTGTAGGAAGTTGTAGGGGAGGCGTCCACTACAATACCATATTTGTAGAATTACATCGTATTGTCGTAAATAAGAGCATACTCTGAGGAGTCTTTGTAGTAGTTTATTCTTAGCTGCTTCAATTATTTCCTATACAGTAGTACCCGCTTAACGCGGTCAAGAATTGAACCACAGAATTACGCGTTAAAGTGAAAACAGCGTTAAGTGAACAACAAGACATATAGGATTAATTTAAGCGAAGACTGGCCCGACCCCCAAACTCCACTTTTGGCTGACACACAACTATGTTTGTAGTAAAAATTTTATCTTAACTTTATGATGGTATACACACAATTAATAATTAAGAGAAATATCAATATTAGGTTTTTTAACACTTGCATTAGTAGAAAAGATGGCTGGGCACGGGGATGGGGGAGTTTGGTTCTACCGAGGCAGAGGCAGATTATTGGCCTCACCTGTATCCACTTGTATCAATTGTATCCTATCACCACAGAGGCTTGCAGGGCCTCTTTGTCAAACCTCAAAGGCCATATAAGTCCATATCCTCACTATAATTATCACTATCACTGACTTGGGCGGCTGGTGGGTGGCCGGGTGAAAAGTGTCGGTAATGTTTTTGATGGCTAGGCGGCCTTGTGCGCGCTCGTGCCAGCGCCGCTTCCAGCGTATATGATGAAAAATTCAGCGTTAAGTGAAAGTTCAGCTCTGAGGCACGCGTATATGATAAAGCGTTAAATGAGCCAGCGTTAGGCGAGGTAATACTGTATATTGTTTCAATTTTGTATCAGTAAAAAAATAACCGTTTATTGCAAAATTTTTGTGCAAACAGTTTCTCTTTAAAATAATTTTCTGTTGATTACACTTGTACTTGTATTTGCTGGGGTATCAGTAATATCTTCATAAATCGTCACTATCTAACATTATGCGCCCGTCAAATAAAATTAGTTTATCACCACCCAATGATCACTTTGTAAGGCGGCCTAAAGGAAAGTGTCTTTGACTCCATGTTGTGGAGGGGTATATAGGTAAAAAGTTGGTACTTGAGAATGATTGGCGCCTTTTTAAGCAAACCACCTAGTTACCTAGTTTTTAAAGAGTTGTTCAAGAGAAGGTTGCTGTTTGGAAGATCATCTGTTAAATAAGTAAACATATGCTTAGTTAGTTCGTCATAAGGAAAAACTATCAACACAAATTTTCTTTATTATTTATAAATAAAATGGATGCTGTGAAAACCCAATACTATTTTGTTCATCCGTGTGTAAGATCATCATCAATGAGAAATATAAGTATTTGGCAGTAATTTAAATATATAGAGGAGGGAATTGTATACTCATACGCTTGCTTCTTCCTCTTCTTCACTCAACAGCTAATCTGTGTTAAAGTGCAAGATTACAGCAATTCATACAGAAAATTTCAAGAAGATATGTCAGAAAAAAGTAGCGGTGAGTTGCAGGAACAAATTGATAATGATAACAATGGTGATGATAATAACGACGACGACCAAATTGAGGTTTAACTGTTTATGACGACAACGAACCCAATATAAAACCACTGGTGTGTATACCACTATGAGGTGTATAATGTTTTGTTTTACACCATAGTGAGTGATAAAATAAACTTGTAGTGATTCATAGCAACAAACAATCTCTACCCTTATTTCTAATTCCAAATTGGCCTTTTAAGGAAAAATATTTGATTAATAGAGTGTGAAAGACAATCCGTTAAAGAAATGTAGGTAAGTTATCCTGTTTATTTGTTAAAATGAATTACTTTGTAGGTACAGTACATATAATTATTTATTATATGGGGGCAATACTGATAGGAAGTCCTTTCCTGTAAGACTAAAGAGTTTCAAGCTTCAGCTCCATTTTTTTAAACTTTTAAAATATATCTTAGAGAATGAAGATTTTATTTTCCCAAAACAAGCTGGGGCTCAAGGTCCCTGCTCCGCCTTTAGACAGGGAGTAGTCCAGTGCTCCGTCATGAGGGTGTGGTAAATTCTCCCTACAAACGCTGTTTTGTCGCTACTGTGACCCACAGAATTCCCAAGTGTATGCCTCGTGGTCTGGGTCAACCAGCGCCGCCATACACCTGCCACGGAGGCAGGGGTCAACTGCTAAACCACGCCTACGCTATTTAGACCTGACCTCAGTGATCTCTTCTACCTACACCAACCAGCCAGCAACACACTCCTCCTGCCTGGCGGCCCCTCGCTCCCTCCGCCTGCCTGGCAGTCCTCTCTCTCCAGCTGGCAGAAACATGGCGACCAACAAGCTGGCTCCTTCTCTGAGCGTCCTCACCAGCAGCTCTCTCTACATCACCCTTGTAACCATGCTGCCTTCCCAACTGCTTCCATTGTACATCAATACAACATGTATATAGAAGCACATTGTGAGTTTCCTTTCTCCATTCATCTGAGTGTGAACCAAACATCTCATACCCCACAAAGGGTTGACAGTCAATAGTCTGATCACAGTAATTAAATCAATAAATTAAAATGGGATATAGGTTTCCCTGTCTTAAAGAACATTTTTTTACATGAATAAAAGATAAACAGCTACTTTTCAACAACAGGGTTATAAATAAGATATTTTCTTTTAACCTAAAAGCTTGTTTATACTTTGATATTCTACCTAAACCCTATGCTATAATATTTTATTTTTTTTCTCAGTGTAACGGAGCTGATTTCTCTTTTCAATATTTACCATCCAGCTATTCTTTTCAA
>NW_024713688.1:0-22629 GCF_018991925.1 Homarus americanus
ATTCAAAACAGGTATGTTTTTAATTAGTGGGAGTGTCTGTCGTAACACTAAACAAAAGATTCCTAGTAGTGTCTTTGTTCTTCAAATGTTTTAAATAAGACGACAGCTTTTGGTGGAAACTATGCTGGTAGTATTAGTGTAAGAAGCTGACAGTCTCAAACTTCCTTGTTATCTTAATAAACAAACAATGCATCAGTTTAATACAATAAAAAAATAGCTTGAAGAATGGCGCTGGTTATCATTAATTACCCTCAATATACAGCACAGTACATGGAGGTATTGTCCAATATATCCTAACACCATCATGTTAAGACCTGAAGCAACACATCACCATTTAAAGCTAAAATCACCGAGTGTTTTATTCAAAGAATTGATCAACTGCCCGAATGGCTAATAAGCTATTAAGTGGCATCATAAATTGAGTATATTGTTTTTCTCCTTGAGTACGATAATTTAGTCCTATGAGTATAATAACTGGTCCTCTGAGTGCCGTTACATAACAACTTGAAGAATATCCTGAGTACGATAATTTAGGTGTTTTTTTAATATTATTTAACCCTATTAGTAAATTACTTAAACCTTTGAGTACGATTACTTAACCTTCTTGAGTATACTATTAAACAATCCCATGAGCACAATGACTTAATCCCTTGAGTACGATATCCTAAGACCTAATCCCTTGAGTTTTAAAGACTTAATCCCTTGAGTAAGATAACTTAACCCATTGAGTAAGATAATATCCACCAGAACAGTGAATTATCTTGATGAAACGATAACATAACCTGTCAAATGCAAATGTTCACAGTGCATATGGCAACAGGTTACCAGTTTAAGATTCCCCTGTTGTGTATACAGGATATGACAAGAGTGTGACCTGTATATAATAAGACTCATGTTGCCTTACATTGAGAGTCGATTGGCTTTTGAAGATATTTGTATAGTTTTGTATTTTTTTTAATGTAAGGTCAGGTCAGGTTAAGTCAGGTTACATAGCGAGATATGAATAGTCTATTGGTAGTAAGAAAATATATTTATTTGAATATTGGTTAAGGTGTCACTTTTATGGTGTTGAAACCACATGGAAATTTCTGTACCTGTACTGTATACCTAAATCTGTACCTGTAATGTATATCTATACCTGTACCTGTACTGTAAAGTGTTCCTGGTTGCCGTTGATTCATCTTAAGAATGTTTTATTTTATTTTTTATTTTGTTTTATGTCGATAAGTGAGAGATTTGATATATGTTACAGATGATTACAATAAATAAAACCAAGAGGAGTGGGTGTGAGAAGGTGTAGTGATGCATCAGGTGTGTTAGAGGTAATAAACAAAAGCCTTACACTTAACCGAGGCTCCGTACCCAGTGCTTCATCACATAATGGAACTCTGAATCATCCAGGTATTTTAAACACAAACTACTAATTAATCCCCCAAACATTCGATGATCCGAAGCTTCGATACCAAATACTGCTTCGTCACACAATGGGACTATGAATCATCTAACCACTTCAACACACACACAGGACGATAATTAACCCCCAAACACTCTCGATGATCCGAAGCTTAAGGCCCCAAGTACTTCATGAGACACTGGGACTTTAATCCTCCCACTTATAATTTATCCCAGGTATTAGAACCATTACAGACCACGATGATTCTGGCGCAGCTGGCGATAGGGGCAGGACTGCATTCCTCTCTGAGCGATTTAATACAAGCTGGAGATAATTTACGAGAATGCTAACTCAGAAAATAACGAGTGGGGAGAGTTAAAAGCTACCGCAATTAAATAAAGTGTATAAACAATATCAACAATTTCCTTGTGGCCCCGTGCGTGGAATGTCTCAGCGCCAGGCCAGGCCAGGCCAATTAAAACAAATGTACACACTAACACATACTGTACATACATACATACATACATACACATCCTCCATTGAAGAGCCTCACTAACATCTCCACCCCTCAACACCCCCCCTCCCCTACCCCCACCGAACTGCAGGATTTATTGTGGCCAAGTTAGTTCTGGTCTCTGGGTCATGGTGCGTCAAAAGACCTCCATTGTTAGCAAATTTTCTCTGGAAGTTGATGACAAAAGTAAGAATTAAGAAGATGCAAAAGCTCCCCTCCCCTCCTCCCCCCAACACCCTCCCCCCTCCCCCAACACCCCCCCCTCCAGAGTGTTGTATGCAGTGGGCGGGCGGCGGCGCTAATGTTGATCAAGATCCGACCTCTTCTTAGTTTAAGTCTTGGTGATTAATATTTATTTTTTTCACCCATGGTCTGTTCAAAAACTTAAAATATATGGATCATGTGAAGATTAGACACCCTAGATTATTTTTACCGGAAGGTTAACCATTGTAACGGTACAATAGAGGCTAAATTAGGTTAGGTTAGGCTAGATTAGATTAGGTTAGGTTAGGTTAGGCTAGGCTAGGTTAGGTTAGGTTAGGCTAGGCTAGGTTAGGTTAGGTTAGGTTAGGTTAAGTTAGGTTAGGTTAGGTTAGATTAGGTTAGGTTTGGGTGGTTAAACTTAACGTGAAATACGTTGCAGTGTACCTGTAGAAGAGAGAGAGTTTCCCCTTGAACAAACACCTCTATGGTCGTTACAGAGTCGTCACCGTCTGGCAGCATAGACCAAGATTCTTCTCGTACATCATTCTGCTGGCAGCGAGGAGCGATACAAAGGTCAAAAGTATCGTACTGGAGCTGGCCATTTACAATACACCCTGAATATTTACATAGGAACACAAAACAAACTCGTACGTCTGGCAGATAACTCAGAAGCACTATCATATTTTTGGGGGCAGCGCCGAAGTTACTGACCAAACAAACAACTATCGTGCATCCGACAGAACGGGTCAAATTCGATTGGGGGTCTGGCGGTACAGGCAGAACTTTTGTCATACATAATGATTACATGGACAAAAACATAATTATACATCTGGCAGCATTATGAAAATACTATCACAATGTATACTTCTGGCAGCGTCGATCAGAAATTACATCATACATCCGGCAGCGGGGGGGGGGGGGGGAGGGTCAATATTGTGCCCAGGCAACAGTGAAGAAGAAGCTGCTATCATACATCTGACTCCACAGACCACAGACCCCCTCCCCCACCAAAAAACAAACAAAAACACAATCTTATATCTAGCAGCCTTAACTAAAAAAAAAATATACGATCATACATCCGGCAGCACAACCCATTTCGTTACTATTCAACTTTCAACTAAGCCAAAGCAACTTTCAATCTCCTTGTTCATTATCATCAACACTTTTTAAAACCCTGCGGTATAAATCAGTAAGGTCTTTTGTGTGGCCAACCTGACCCCTTCTCTTCTTCATTACATTCTCACTAAATTACTTATTTTATCTTTTCCCTGGAGAGAGAAATTAGTAGCGGTCAACTTTATCTGTTCAGTCCGCCCGGGGGGGTAGTGTGCCTTAGAGAATAAAGGATCGTGTTATTGTTTTACTGTAGATAATAATACACAGTAAAAATATTTATGAGGTTTAATAAAATCGGTTAAAAAAGAATACGATTGGCTACTCTCTCTCTCTCTCTCTCTCTCTCTCTCTCTCTCTCTCTCTCTCTCTCTCTCTCGCTGTGTATCTATTATCACCGGAATAAATATAAAGTAATACCTAATTTAAATGCTTAGATCGTAATATAAATCAATGACATTAAACTCCACCGATTTATTCTTTAAAAAATAAAAAAAATTAAATAAAAACAAAAATCGAGGCGCCATTTGCACATTTCTATGAGAGAAGAAGAAGAAGAATCTTATGGTCATGCTATTATTAATCTTGAGACGTGTATATAAAAAAAATCAAGCCATCAAGTAACAAGCACAAACTTATTATACTAACTGGGATGAAATCAATTTTTCTCTCCATGTTCTTTCTGTACAAGATAGTGGACGGGAAAAAAAATAATGAATAGTTGGATATGTTTTGTATACCTTGTTATATAATAATTTCTCAGGTATATTGGGTCCTTTTGTGTATTGTTTAGAGTTTTCTGTGTGAAATTTAGATTATCTTCTTCTCTTAATTAAGTGATAAAGAAAATACTATAGGGAGGTAATGTTTGAGGAGCACTGTTAGATGTTTGGTAGATTAACTATTTTTAATTTTTTTTGTGTTGAGAATTCTTATTGAGGTGTCGACAAAATGGGAAGAGAATGGAATATCTCTGATGTGTGTGTGTGTGTGTGTGTGTGTGTGTGTGTGTGTGTGTGTGTGATGAACAACATGGCATTTACCTTTCTCTTGTGAACTTTAAATCAGCACTGAACTAATAGAAAGTCTTTGCAGTAACGGGCCACTGAGCATTGCCGTAGGAAAAAAAAATCATTCTAAAACCCGACACTTCAGTAATGATTAGCTTTATTCACCTTCCTTCGCCTGAAAGAAACAGTTGTAGTGTTCACATAACCCCTCTCAAAAAAGTATCTATACGGAAGGGCTCGATAAATTTCAAAATGAACACTGTGACTCCTATTGTCTCGGTAGGGTTGTCAAAATCCTTCTTTAACACAATTGTAAAGGTACTATTTTATTGTGTGTACTGTTGCTGTTGTTAACTTCATGGGCTATTCGATGTCGTGCCAATAACTACTTAGAGGAGGGTTTCGTCGTAGGTGTGTTAATAAGCTGTTGCAGAGGTCGTGTGTAATATTACCTCTTGATATACAGCAGTCTGGTGTTGATGTGACAGACCCTCATACACGGTGATCAAGTATACACACGGTGATCAAGTATACACACAGTCACCAAGTATAGACACTGTTATCAGGTATATACACGGTCACCAAGTATACACAAGGTCACCAAGATGATAACACGTTCAAGATAAGGTTGTTTGTTATCATAAGAGACTTTTGATGTTATTATTCAGTTTACAAGAATGTACACACACACACACACACACACACACACTGGTCAAAA
Source organism: Homarus americanus (assembly GCF_018991925.1). Taxonomy (NCBI): domain Eukaryota; kingdom Metazoa; phylum Arthropoda; class Malacostraca; order Decapoda; family Nephropidae; genus Homarus; species Homarus americanus. The sequence continues at coordinate 4,953 of NW_024713688.1, forward strand.
ATAGTGAGATAGATATTAATTCCCTAGTCATGGCAGCACCAGGAGAACATTTTTCCCTGGCCTGGGATGTCCACCAGCCGTACCTAACAAGCTCGCGTCCTCAATAAATTTCCCCTCAAGACTGTCTATTAGTAAAGAAACTTTTTCCCCTTGGCAGTGACAGCGAGGCACCCTCCTGTCGTCCCGTCTAGCGACCTGTCTCACTCTTACACCTACCTGTCGTGTTTCGTCGAGGAGGGAGTCTTATGCGTGTCCTCCCCTCTCTTCTTTCCCCCCGCCTTCTCCCCTCTGGCAGTGAGAAAGGGGAAAGGAGGTAAAAAAACAGGTATTTCGTAAAAGACATGCAAATGGAGCTAATGCCGGAAAGGTGTGTTTGACATGAGCTTTGTTGACTGAGGGAGAGAGAGACACAAGTGAGCTGAGGGGGGAGGCGTCCTGGGGAGAGTGGAGGGGGAGGGGGGGGTGTTGTGTCACGAGTTGGGGGAACGTGTAGGTGTAGTGGGTGGGTTGGGGAGGGTTTAGGTGTAGTGGGTGGGCTGGGGAGGGTGTAGGTGTAGTGGGTGGGGAAGGGTGTAGGTGCAGTGGGTGGGGAAGGGTGTAGGTGCAGATGTTAGTAGGGAGGGAGGTGGCGGTGATAGGCGGGTTGGCTTGACACAATTATTAATTCTCAAGGTTTTCTTCGTCCCGTCGAGAGAGAGAGAGAGAGAGAGAGTAAAATGTTTGTGTGTATGTTGTTGGCCGTACTTAACGTCTTCACTTAATCTCTTACTTATATTACTTTACACTTTCTTTTTGTTTGTCATTAGTGTTGTTTTTTTACTCAGAATTTATGAAAAGTCTGGTGGTTTTTCTTTTTGTTTTCTGTGAGTTTTTTTTACTCTTATCGTCATTATCATCATCACCATCATCATCATCATCATTCTATTAATTCACTGTTAGACGAACCATTAATAACAGGTAGTTTTACTTTTTATTTATTTTTTACTCTGTGTCTACCTTCTGGTTCCGGGAACTTGTTTGTTTGTCCTGTTTGTCACGAAAACTTGAGGATGACGACTAAGAACAGTTGCCCACACAGGCTACCGAGGTCACCACCTATGGGCAAACTGTACATTACCTCTTGCTCTACACTAGATACCTTATTGGTCTACCACATTATTAACGGGAAGTGTGAGTACTTTTACATACACAATTATGAGCGGTACGTTAACATTTGTCAGTGTTTAATAACAAATGAACATTGCAGTGGTTACCGATATTCAGAGTTTTACCAACATCAGAAATAAACATATACTGTATAAGCGTACTGTACTATTTATCACATTCATATTACAAATAGAGATTTAATTTTCGCTGAGAATCCTGTCGTGAAACACACTGTATACGTATACTTAAATAAGTCTACCCTAAAGCGAAGACTAGCTCGCCAGGATGAGTGTGTAACCAGGAAGGAAGTGAACAGTTTACTCACAAGTAACACAAATCAAACCAAGGAACTAACACAAGACCACGATGTTTCCTGCCTCACTTATACGATATATTATTATTATGCAGATTTACACCATTTTATGAGGCCATCACAGTATAACATTGTGGTAGCAAACAAGGTATTTTACAACACATATATAACACCATGACATATAAGTTATTTTTCAACAAATATAAGACCGTGATGATAAACAAGTTATTTTACAACACAAACGTAACTCGCCGGTCATACTCCATTTGTGAACTTTACATTGCAAGATCCAGCTTTTAAGATCACGAGTAAAGCGTTATGTACTCCCGGAAACTAATATTCCATCATATTTGACAATTTAGCAATAACAGCCAAGAAAACAGGGAAAGACGAGAACCCAAGCTAACCCAACCAAACAAGTTAACCCAGTTTGTTTTTCACTTCTAGTGTGATCAATCCTTTACATAACTACCAGCCTTTGTGTCTTTAAATTTTTGAAATGGACTAGAACTGAAAAAAACTAGATATGCTGTTCTTTTATGTCTATAACTGGCAACATAACACGGTGTTACGACCTTGTCGTATTTTTCTATTTTTTTTTTTATGTAACATGCTTCCATGTTCCATAATATTCCTGTAATGATGTGTTGTATTTACTATTATATAATCTAGTCACCTTAACCCTGTGCTGTTAAGGTTTTAACTGTTATTATTTGTTCAAACCCATTTTGTATTGTAACCAGCATTCTTTGTTCTCTAACGACCATCTGCATCGTTAAACGACCCACCGGCTGGTCGCGTGGCGGGAACCGACCTAATATACAGTATATGACCCACCAACTGACGTGTTTAGTTCAGTCCTCTTGTCATAAAGTTCACATCCTTTGAGTGACATTCGTCACCTGTTACTTATGCTTAATTTATTTGTGTTGTTCCTGTCGCCACCAATGTGGTATATCTATGTGAGTGCCTATTTATGTCTCTGTTTGTGTCCATCAGTATTTGCTTAGTTGTATTCAAGTAATTCAGTGTTGTTTCACGTTAGTTAATTTCAGTGTTAGTTTTTATATGTTTATGCAGTGTTAACGTAATCCAATGCTTTATTTTGATTCTTTTGATGTTTCGATGTTTAGTATCATTTGTGTCTTAAAAGTTTCGATGGTGAATCAGTTTGTTGTGACAGCCTACGAGGCTCTTTATTGTGTTACTATTTAATTAATTATAAATTCTTAAAGGTTTACTTTATTAATTTTTATTCCTTTTTAATTTACTTCACTTTTTTTTGTTTGGTTACGCCTAGAACCTGGATATTTAAGTAAATTAAGAGACGGCGTAATAGCTTTGGCGACCTTGCCAGGATTCACTAACAACCTTTTGACACTTGTGATATTCTTTTGTTTTATATATATATTTTTTTTATTAACTAGCCATCATGGTTATTACCCAAGATGATATGGCTGCGTTTATATCAGGTAGTCCCTCCGTTGAGGAAATTTCAAAATTAAGTGCACATGAATTAAGATTAATTTGCGGGTATTATGGTATGGAAATTTCTAGCAGCGCCAGTAAGGTAAAATTGTTTAACGCGGTAAGTAGTCAGCTGTTAGGAGATAGTGTTGATGTTAGTTTAAGAGAAGACCACGGTGAAGCTACTCAAGTTAACGTAGTTGAGTCACGGTCAGTGACTGATGAATTACGCCTTCTCGAGTCACAAATAAAATTGAAAGAGGCCGAGGCTATAGCGAGAAGAGTTGTAATACGTCAGGCGGAGGCTGAAGCTAAGGCGAAAGAGGTTGGAATACGTCAGGCTGAAGCTATAGCGAAAGCAGCTGAAGCTAAAGCGAAAGAATCAGATTCAGAAAACTTGCGACTGCGTATACAGCTCGGTCAGAGTAACCCTTCTAACACCGATGGCCTCACCCCCAGATCTAGTTTTCCTCATTTCGATCCAGCACGTGCTGCTAGGCTAATGCCCACGTTTTCAGAGGAAACAGTTGATGAGTTTTTCATTGCTTTCGAGAGACTTGCTACTACTTTAAAGTGGCCTATAGAGTTTTGGCCCATTTTGCTTCAGCAGGCGTTTACAGGTAAGGCTCTGTGTTTTTTCGTCTCTTACAGACAGTGACGCTAAGGATTACTTGTGTATTAAGGAGGAAGTTTTAAAGGCTTATGCCCTTGTTCCTGAAGCGTACAGACAACGCTTTCGTGGCCTCCGTAAGAAGGCAGAGCAGACCCACCTTGAATTTGCTAGGAGTAAACGAGAGGTATTTTCAAAGTGGTTACATTCAAAGGAAGTGAGTGATTTTGACTCCCTGATTGAGTTAATGCTCACAGAATTTCTGAGAACCATCGACGAAGAGGTTACCTTATACTTATTAGATAGGGAATTTAGTACTATTGAAGAGGCTGCTAAGCATGCTGATGGATATGTTTTGAGGCATGGTAGGACTAACAAAGATGTTATGCCCCCACAGGTTCAAAGGACTTTTAATTCATCTCTCCACAGAGCGAGACACGGGAATATTAACAATAGTAATTTTGTGCATGACAGGAGGAGCTGGACGCGTTCGCCACCTAATGGGGCGTCCAAATTTTCTACATACCCTTGTAGTTACTGTGGAAAGCCAGGTCACAAGGCAGAGGTTTGTTGGACAAGGCTGCAGCTAAATACGGGCAAACCAGCTATGATTGTGACTGAAGAGACTAGTACGTCACCAGTCGGAGTGATGGCTGACTTGAGTAAGGCTGACAGCATGCCAATTGGGTTGGTTTTCACAAAAGGTGAAGTACGAGTGAGTGCAGTTTCAGTTCTCGCCTCACGAGACTTTGATCTTTTCCAGGAAAGTTTTGCGAAAGACCCAGACGTTGGTACCTTTTTGTCACAAGGCACGGTAGAAGTTGATGGTGTCGAAACACCAGTCACTATTTTGAGAGACTTGGGTTGTCTCCAAACTCTCATCAAAGAGAGTGTTGTTGCGGCGAGGAAGACTGGCAAATACGTCGTTTTAGGATCCCTTTGGGGTCAAGGTGTAGCTCCGTTAGTTTCAGTACGTGTCAAGTCTTCTTGTTTTTCAGGGATAGCTAATGTAGCCTGCGTGCACGAGGTGCTTGGTGCTGGAGTGGACCTCATACTCGGTAACGATTTGGCGGGAGGTCAAATGGGGAACGTAACCCCACCTCCTGTGCTGCGGGAAAAACCAGTCTACAGCAGAGCTGCAACAACTTGAAGATAATATGCCCGGTGTTTCCCTTTTGTGTGCTGTGACTCGTTCTATGTCAATGACTAATGATCATAATGTAACTCCTGTTGTAGACGATTCACTTTCCTAAGAAGGACTTTTTGCTAACCCAATTGCTTCCCAAGACATTTCTTCCGCAGTTAATGCTGTGACAGGGAGAGTTGCTTTAATAGCTGCGCAAGAGCAAGACGATTCATTAAGGCTCTTGTTTGATTCAGGCCATACCACGAGATATTTCAAATTCAGACGTCCTCATCAGAGAAGAAAGCCTTCGGACTGAAATCTGTCACTTCATTTGAACCTCTGGCATAGACCCATATCATGTCTTGATCTACTACCCCTTTCCCATAGCATATCGGGACCAGGAACTTTAAATATATAGCTCGTACCAGATTATTTCCTCCAGGGTTTTCCTTATCCTACTGGTTTATCAATCTTCCTCAGTGGATCATCATCTCAAATGTTACTAATTAATCATACAAATATTTGTAATCTTGTATTGCCTCTCCCACCTCCACCTTGCTTCACGATTGTTTTATGTTTTATTAATATGTATATACTGTTAATGTTTAGGTTAAGTTTGGTTAAGGGTAATTTATAAGCTGAATATTTTGGTTAAGGAATTTATGGTACTTTATTATACACAACGAAAACTCGCATCCTTTGTCTACCCTTTTATAGTCCTGTTGTCTTTGTTTTTTTTGTTGTTGCCTGTTGGGATCTGGGTAGACCTTTAACTATATTCTAAATCCCCAACTCGTAACAAATGGTGACCGTGACAGGACACAACATTAAGTGCCATAAGGAATGGCGACCGTGACAGGACCCGACATTAAGTACCATATTCCTTCCTCCCTTGTAACTCCTTGTTAATTATTCCTCCCAGTCACTTCTGTTCACAATTGCTTTACGGTGGTTTAAAGTTTCCTTCATATGTGTGTGCATATATTGGTATTATCGTACAGTAAGAGTGACAGACGTAGGATATTAGGTTCCAAGTGTCATAAGGCTTACCTGTTATTACACGTGGCAGTCATGTAGTAAGTCTTATCGAGTGTAGGGAAGAATCCGGATCTGTTTAATGCCGTACCCTCACTCCAGAGTAGGCTGTTCCATAGTCACTAGTTTAGGGTGAAGTGATATCCTGGGACGCCCCGCTCTACCAGGACCCCATAATTATAAAGCCTCAATTATTGTTCTTCTCATTATCTCATTTGGGGTCAATCAAGTTACTCAAGGGTTGTTAATCCGGATCTTTATATAAATGCCGTAATACGCCCTTCCTCTTTCAAGTATCTCAGGGTTGTTAATCCGGATCTTTATATTAATGCCGTAATACGCCCTTCCTCTTTCAAGTATCTCAGGGTTGTTAATCCGGATCTTTATCTAAATGCCGTAATACGCCCTTCCTGTTTCAAGTATCTCTGGGTTGTTAATCCGGATCTTTATATTATGCCGTAATACGCCCTTCCTGTTTACTTAAGGGTTGTTAAAAGGATCCTTATATAAATGTCGTAATACGCCCTTCCTCTTTCAAGTCTCTTATCCTTATCTAAGGATCTTCTCAGAAGAACAATATTCATAAGTGTAATTTCCCTAGGTATAACTTGGGTAGTTTCCGGGACTTTCTGGTTATCCACTGCCGTGATATTTTCTAGGGTAATCCACTTATTTTATCTTTTGACCATTAGTTAATTTATCTCGGTTTTCTTAATGGCCACCTCAGGATTTGTTAAACTTGGTAGTCCTGGAGGAGTGGAAGAGCAAGATACCATTTCACATCTTGAAGCATGTGGAGGAGCGTAGAGAGGTTAATTTAGGACGTGCTGCTGAGCTGGCTGATGAGTACGCCTTGCTGGTGGAGTCACTGTGCCGTAGGGAACGTGGTACCTTCCGGCATGTTAGGTCCTCCTCTGATGATAACCTTGGGGACGTGAGTGGTAGGTCGAAAGGTCCCACACCTACCCCCCCTGATGCAACCAAGTTTTATTGTTCTTACTGTAAAAACCCAGGCCATACGATCCAGACTTGTAAACACCCAAAGTGTCGAATTGCTAAAAGTAGTTCCCTGGATCCCAAATCCAAACCAATAGCAACCACCAATGTGGAAAGGCCCCATCAGGATCTCTTCTCTTCATCCACCTATGAGGGAAAAATTTCAATCATAGAGGGGTCTCGTTCTTTCCCTATTCGTATACTACGTGATACGGGCGCAGCACAATCTATCCTCCTGTTTAACGTCATTCCTGATATATCTACCGCATTTACTAATGAGAGTCTTCTAATTTCAGATCTCTCATCCCATTCTTCCTATCCTTTAGCTAAAGTGCACCTCCAATGTCCCTTGATTACTGGGGAAGTGCAAATAGCCATTAGGAAAGACCCAATGCCTGTGAGCGGCATTCATTTATTATTGGGTAATGACTTGGTAGGAGATCTAGTGGTTCCCAACATAAAGACAGTCGACTCTCCCTTACCTGTCAACTCCACCACTGACCTTAAAGAAACTATTCCTCATCTTTTCCCATCTTGTGCTGTCACCCGGTCACAGAGTGTGCGAAATGGGCCCTCTTCATCTAAAACCACCTCCAATATCTTCCTACCCACAGAAGATCTGTACAATAAGACCATTAGTAAGGATGAGCTCATTAAAGCCCAATAATCTGATCCATCTTTTTTCAAACAGGTGATGAAAGACCTCAGTGTGGACCTTTGTACATCTTCGGCTTACCACCCACTGTCCCAAGGTTGCTTGGAACGGTTCCATCAAAACTTTCAAATCAATGCTAATAAACTATCTCCCCTCAACTATATAATCCATACTCCTGATCGCAGGAAAGATTCACAACTTGTTCACATTGATCTCATGAAACTTTACCATTCCAGGCAGTCAGAGGAAGACATCCCAGAGGCTATAAGCCTACCTGTATTGCATACGGTTTTGTCAGGGCCGGAGCCGGAGACAGATGACATGGACCTATTGGAGAATTTAGACTTCCCTCTACCTAAAGAAAACCCTGCTAACAGTCACATACTCAACAACTTGGATGAGTATTTTTCTGTTCTGAATCCATCTCAAGCAAAAGATCTCACTAAGTTATTATCAACATTTCCTAAAGTCACGTCAGACCTCCCAGGGTTTTGCAATATACTTAAACATGATATTAAGCTAATCTCAGATGATGTACAACCCATTAGGCAATCAGCATATCGACTAAATCCACAAAAAAGAGAGATTATGAAAAAGGAGGTAGATTTTTTGTTAAAACCTAACTTAGCTGAGCCTAGTACCTCCCCCTGGGCTTCACCTTGCCTTCTCATTCCAAAACCCGATGGCACCTTTCGTTTCTGTACCGATTATCGTAAAGTGAACCAGGTCACTGTCTCTGACTCCTACCCTTTACCTTTGATTGAAGATATAATAGACAGCATAGGCTGTGCCAAATTTATCAGTACCGTGGACCTATTGAAAGGATATTATCAAGTGGGACTCACGGATAGGGCAAAAATAATCTCGCATTTATAACTCCATTTGGTCTTTTTCAATATTTGGTTATGGCGTTTGGCTTTTCTAATGCTCCGGCCACATTCTAGAGGGCCATCAACTTCCTAATTCAAGACCTAGGTGGGACGTTCGCCTACCTGGATGACCTGGTGGTGGTGTCGGACAGCTGGGACGAACATCTGGTGCGTTTGGAGATACTGTTTGCACGACTGCAAGAGACTGGATTCACCATAAACCTGGCTAAATCTGCTTTTGGCCGGGCCTCAGTGACTTACCTGGGACATATCGTTGGGCATGGTATGGTGAGACCCAAGGACGCAAACGTTAAAGCCATCTTGTCCTTCCCCACTCCAAGGACGAGGAAGGAACTCATGCGCTTCCTGGGGATGTGCGGCTACTACCGTCGGTTCTGCAGTAACTTCTCCAGCGTGGCCGGACCCCTCACAGACCTTACCAGTTCTGCGGTCCCTTACATCTGGAACCAGAGGTGCGACCAGTCTTTCCACCGCCTCAAAGCCTTCCTTGCCTCCAAGCCTGTAGTCCACCCCCCTGACTACACCTCGCCCTTCCATCTGCAAATCGACGCTAGTGGTGTCGGAGTGGGGGCTGTGCTCCTACAACCCGACCCAACCACTGATGTCCTTCACCCTGTGGCATATTACTCCGCCAAGTTGAAAAAACATCAGACCAACTACTCGACCATAGAGAAGGAGGCCCTGGCTCTGGTGTTGGCAATAAAGAAGTTTGAATGTTACCTCCAGTCTTGCCCACAAACAACCCTAGTCTTCACCGACCATAACCCACTCACGTTCATCCAAACCAACAAGACCTCCAAATAGCGAATCCTCCGCTGGGCTCTCCTCACCCAGCCCTATAATCTACAAGTCCGGCACATAAAGGGGGTGGACAACCTGATTGCAGACTCCTTATCCCGAGCTCCAGTGGAAATGCAGCAGCTACTCTCCAGACGCACCAGGTGATCACCTCCTTCGCGCCGCGCTACGGAGGTCTTTGGAGGGGGGGTGTGTTACGAACCCCTCCACCCAGCACTACGAACCACGCCATCTATTGTCTTGATCTACCTACCCAGCACCACGAGCAACGCCATCTAGGGACGAGACACTAGTATGACTCGTCTTAGTTAACACTCCGGGGTTTCCCTTCTCCATATCCTGGTTGTTGCGTCACTTCCTCCAAGTCTTCTTTGTGAGCTCCAATTCGAGGAGAGAGGACTACACTCTGGGAAGTGACCACAGGATCATCTATCCTCTAAACCTAAGGCACAGTGACTACCTACCGTCTTCTACAATACTCAGCCTTACTCGTCAGCCATCTCAGCTCCTCACTTAAGTATTTGTAATCTTGTATTGCCTCTCCCACCTCCACCTTGCTTCACGATTGTTTTATGTTTTATTAATATGTATATACTGTTAATGTTTAGGTTAAGTTTGGTTAAGGGTAATTTATAAGCTGAATATTTTGGTTAAGGAATTTATGGTACTTTATTATACACAACGAAAACTCGCATCCTTTGTCTACCCTTTTATAGTCCGATTGTCTTTGTTTTTTGTTGTTGTTGCCTGTTGGGGTCTGGGTAGACCTTTAACTATATTCTAAATCCCCAACTCGTAACACACTCAAATAGTGATCCCACACACTTACAGACATGTAATTGGGTTGGAAACTTGCTCCTCCCACAGCAAGGTGTGACACTATTTCTTAGATGCTTGTTCTGTGAAACAAACGACAAGTCCGCAGATTTTTGGGTTGTGTGGGTTATTACCGGAGATATATTTGTAATTTTGCCGAGTTGGCACTACCCCTTACTGATTTGTTGAAGAAGGGTAATATATATTTTTGTTGGACTTCAAGGTGTCAGGATTCTTTTCAAAACTTGGAAAATGTATTATGCTCATATCCTATTTTGAGAGCCCCTAATTTTTCTAAGCCTTTCAAGCTAGCCTGTGATGCTAGTGATCTGTTATCTAGACCCACAGAATGAACACTTATGTCATATCAAAATTTGTGCAAGCAAAATTTTATTTTATGGGGGGAAGTGTTACGACCGTGTCGTATTTTTCTATTTTTTTTTATGTAACATGCTTCCATGTTCCTTATTATTCCTGTAATGATGTGTTGTATTTACTATTATATAATCTAGTCACCTTAACCCTGTGCTGTTCAGGTTTTAACTGTTATTATTTGTTCAAACCCATTTTGTATTGTAACCAGCATTCTTTGTTCTCTAACGACCATCTGCATCGTTAAACGACCCACCGGCGGGTCGCGTGGCGGGAACCGAACTTATATATAGGACCCACCAACTGACGGTGTTTAGTTCAGTCCTCTTGTCATACAGTTCACATCCTTTGAGTGACACACGTCACCTGTTACTTATACTTAATTTATTTGTGTTGTTCCTGTCGCCACCAATGTGGTATATCTATGTGAGTGCCTATTTATGTCTCTGTTTGTGTCCATCAGTATTTGCTTAGTTGTATTCAAGTAATTCAGTGTTGTTTCACGTTAGTTAATTTCAGTGTTAGTTTTTATATGTTTATGCAGTGTTAACGTAATCCCATGCTTTATTTTTATTCTTTTGATGTTTCGATGTTTAGTATCATTTGTGTCTTAAAAGTTTCGATGGTGAATCAATATGTTGTGACAGCCTACGAGGCTCTTTATTGTGTTAATATTTAATTAATTATAAATTCTTAAAGGTTTACTTTATTAATTTTTATTCCCTTTTAATTTACTTCACTTTTTTTGTTTGGTTACGCCTAGAACCTGGATATTTAAGTAAATTAAGAGACGGCGTAATAACGGAAAAATATATATCGTCTCACATTCCGGAAAAACTCTAAGATTTATAATGAGACACTAGAGAAAAACGTACAAATATTTCACAAACGCACTAGTACAACAGCAGGAAGGTGAGAGTGGTGAGGACAGGACACACCGCTATTATTTCCTTCCTCTACCATTATCTGCAATTGATTCGTGACAGAAAATAACCAGTAATCAACAAACTAGGCCCCCTTACTAGTCAGCTCATGAATCGTTCGTTACGAGAGACAATGAAGATATAAATATAATTATTTCTTCATCGCATCGTTAACTCCATAATAACACGAACTTTCAGTAACAGCAGACGAGGGCGAGCACCTCCTTCACTTCACTTACAAAACTTCCCAGTGATACAAATTGGAGCCTTTATTACCCATATTTTACACTAGAATAAAACATGTGCAGCATCCCACAGTATGTAGGGGAGCTACCTACTGTACAGTGTCCACTTCACTGAGCACCAGACAGGAAATGTAGCAACTCGTCCACCGTGGAGGCGGAACAGCTGTGATTCACTAGGAAATTCACCCCCCATGAGTTGCCAATACGGGGGAGGCTTATGGTGCATAATGTGCAGGTGACCTGTGTAAAGTCTCCAGCTAACTTAACGGCGGAGAGAAACATCACATTCCGTAAGTGGTTTCTACTTGTCTTAACTTGGTAGTTAAGACAGGTAGAAACCACTCTTATAGAATATGTACTAATAAGAACACGAGTTATGATGGTGGTGGTGTATGTGTGTGTGTTTAGTCATGAAAGGGCTATCAATTTCCTGGTGATAAAAAATACATTTCTTATTGTTTGTTTGCTAAATAAAGTTATGACCTTACCTGCAAGACACAACACTTCACTTCACAAACTAAGTACAGATGTTAACATCCACTGTGTACACATGAACAGGTATACACTGTACATGGCTTCACCGTGTTCATCAATACTGTAATGATACTAACCGAAGAATTAGGGTTAGTTAACTGGGGCCGCCAACATGAAGCCCTTAATCAGCATGTGAAAAAACAAACAAATATCCCCACCTCCCAGATATGAAACTAAGGCTTGGGGAATGTTAATCTGCAGTACTGTATTCTTTCTCAGAGACCACTGTCATCTCTCTAGGAGAAATAAAGGCGACAAATTTTATCGCGAACAAAACAGAATCAGAGACCGGCAAGTAAAACGTCAGGCACTGCTCACAAAATGTCCTGATGCATATATTGCTGTATTTCCTTATTATAAAACAACTTATTAATTAATTCAAATCAAAACAATAGGCATCGCAGATGTGTAAACTACTTCATTAAATTAAGTTTTGCCTCAATAATGTAGCAGCCATCTCCATGCTCTTCTCAGACCAGGTCCTGCAGTCCACCTCCACCACATCAAGGAGGAAGACGAGAATCGGGCGGCGACGGCCATGTGTGCCAACAACCACTATTTTTTTTGTATCATATACGCCACTTATCAGCTTATTAGCCGTTTGGGCGGTTTATCCAGTGTTAGTACAGGAAGAAATCGGGGACTAATGCTCCATATGGCTCAATACACTCATTGCTATCATGCGTACAAGTTGCATTTAACTCTGAAAGCAATTACAAGCGGACACAAGTGATAAATTTCCGGAGTTCATTGGACAGAGAAACACAAAATGCGCAGTGATAGTAATACAGGTTACTGTACTTTCTAAATGTGCCGTAGCTACAACTTGTGCATTTATACTCTTCAGAATTACCCTGACCTTGATGTGTGGGATTCTTGCTCATAGCCACATATACCCGTAGATAAACGGGGACACGTGGGTACAATGTAATAAATATGATTTTGAGATTATTCGAAGAGTAACGGACTACCTACACGAAAAAAAAAGTCAATTAATACGTGGCGACGGCGTCACGTGTTAATCACACGTGGGTGTTCTGACTTCATTGTCCACACAACAATCGACCTTAAAAGTTATTATGAAAAACACAAAACAATTTAACTGATTTTCTGAAGAGGCCAGTTTGAGTGTTTAAAATTGGCAAGTACACTTTTTCTTGGATTTATACGTGTGTTAAAAGTATCTCTGAGCCCAAAATATTTGTCATCTTTGTACCACTACGAACATTAAACATTGCTTGAGGGTCACATTTAAAGTTCCCATCTGACATTGTACTAATCTTTGGATCCTAAGATACACAATCAACACTTTCTTTATTCACTATTCAAACTGGCTCCGAAACAGTATCTCGCCACAACTTTTGATTTCCTGAACTGGCTCTTGGAACAACGGTTCTATCTCACTATGCCAACACCCACAATTCTTGTCTAACACAAATATAAAAGCTAATGAGAAATATTTAATAAACTAAAAATGGGACTTGGTTGACATCTGAGCCTGACCCCGCTGTTAATGGTAGACACTGAAGGCTTCGTTGCACCAAGTTCAAGCAAGGACTACAGGTATTGTTTCTTATGACCAGTGGTCTTGACATTGGTTTAAACTAAGGTTATATGGTTATATTGCTTAACTTAAAAAGTGTCTTTAACATTAACACATGCGCACATATTGTTCAAATACATACACAAATAAGAGCACAGACAAGCACGCATGTTCACTTATGCATACACACTACATACACAATACGTGATCGCCCCCTCAATCACAATACCATGCACAGCATTCCACAGACTTCCACCTCCAAGTATACAGTGCAAAGACATACCTTTGGTTAGGTTAGGTGAACACACAGGCAGGTTAATTAAAACTACATAGAGACGATATCAGGTAAGTATACTGAGACATCTATGTGTCTTATTTTATCTCGCACTCACCTGTACACACACACACACACACACACACACACACAAACGCACACAGAACACACATCCCGAGTTTACAGAAAGAAACGAACTAAAATTTACGGACATTCAGTTGAAGAGGAAAGTGAACTTCCCAATATTTTTTTCTTGTGTTATTTACGTGATTTGGTCTAACTAAACTAAACTCCTTATACTATAAATTACACAATACCAAGAAACTTTAATTATTTATATTTTTCTCTTTCTTTCTTATTCCTTATGTTTTTATTCACCCTTCTTCTTATTCATCAATATAAAACATTTTTCAGAATAAGGAGTTGTTGTTATGTACGATAAGTTAGGTAAACACTCGCCGGCAGCAACAGCGTTTGAGAAGGTCGGTGATACGTGCCAGGCGTATGATTAACCTCCTCCACACAATACAGTGGGACAGTTTATAGAGTAATACAAAGATACAGTAATAGAATAAGTGTTACATAGAGTAATACAGTGAGATACTGGTGGTATAGGGATGGTTTTATAGGGTATTACAGTTATACAGCTTTGGAAGATTAGTTTTCAATGTTGTGTGTGAGAGAGAGAGAGAGAGAGTGTGTGTTTGTCAGTGTTTTAAAGAAGATATCAAATTGAATTCCCCCCAAAACAACAAACACCCCAACGATTCTCTCTGCCCTCTCCATCCCCCTCCCTCTCCCTCCCTCTCTCCCTCTCTCTCCCTCTCCTCCTCCTCCTCCTCCCCCCTCTCCCTCTCTCCCCTCACTCGCTTGGAGAAAAGTGATGTAATTTTTAGAGGAAGTAGCAGAAAAAAGGGGAAATTCTCTCACTGAAGGAGTCAAGCAAGTAAGGAAAAGTTGGAAGGGAGAGGGGAGGGCAGGGGAGTGGGGAGGGCAGGGGAGGGGAGAGCAGAGGGGGAGGGAAGGAGAGGGGGGAGGGGGAGGGAAGGAGAGGGGGAGTGAAGGAGAGGGGAGGGAGGGGAAAGAGAGGAAAGAAGAATAGAAGAAGGGAAGGAGGGCAGGAAGAAGGAAGGAAGGAAGAAAGAAACAAAGGAAGGAAGGAAGGAAGGAAGAAACAAAGGAAGGAAGGAAGGAAGGAAGGAAGGAAGGAAGGACGTATCATATCACGGTCTTAACGAAACTGTAAAACACACACACACACACGTACGTACATATATGCATAATTATACAGGTGTCTCACTACCTGGCCGGATCTTAATTACCCTCGAGGGAGCGGTGAAACAAGTCCTAACCTTAGGATCTGTATAACTGGGAGAAAGGCCAGGTCAGGTCAGGTCAGGGAATTAAGGAAGACAAGACGATAAAGGTATGGGAAGACAAAAACACAAGAATAATAGATTAAGACAAAGTATGAGGATAATAAATATAAAAAACAAAAAGGAATTGAGGGAGAATGGAGTGAAGTTCTTTTCTCATTGGCTGGTAAGGTAGAGTCTTTATGTCTTCTTTATAACGTTATGTTACTAATTTAACCAATCAAATTTATCTGTTGTTAAGAATATCGCTTCTGATTGGTTAGTTACTTCTTAGGTTAGATTAGGTTAGGTTAGGTTACATTAGGTTAGGTTAGGTTACATTAGGTTAGGTTAGGTTAGGTTAATTTAGTTAATTAATAAGCTTATCTATCTAACATACAACTCATTTAGAATTTATCTTAATGTATAAATAAATGCAGTAAAACACCTTCTCTCTATTCAATTCTGAGGTAAATCTTTCATTCCGGTGCTTTGAGAATCTCCATCGTTGTGTCGTAGCTTGAGTGAGGCAGGTCTTCACATCACCAGTTTTAGGGGGAAGTGGGTTTTTTTGTCTCCTCATGCAGTTCCTTTGTGAATCTGGTTGTCGAGTTAGAAAATGTTCAGCGTTAATTTCACAGTCTGAGTCCAGTTGTAAATGGGTGTGAAGAATGGGTGTGTGTGTGTGTGTGTGTGAAGCTCTCTCTCTCTCTCTCTCTCTCTCTCTCTCTCTCTCTGCCTCTTTCTTTCCCTTACCCTATCTCTCTTCCCCTTATTCTTCTCTCCGTGCCTATAGCCTTTCTCTTCTTCTCTCTCTCTCTATGTGTCTCTCCTCTCTCTCTCTCTCTCCTCTCCTTTTTCTCTTTATTTATTCCTCTCTCTTCCTTCTTCTTCTTTCCACCTCCTCTCTTTTCCTCCATCTGTCTCTCCCTACTCTCCCCTCCTCCTCTCTTCCTCCTCACCACTGCCTCTGCTATACACAAGAAGCCAGTGAGGAGTCGACCGCTGGACGTCTCTTGTCTGTTATTGATGTTTGCTCTTTAATTATCAGTGTACAATGTGTGTGTGTGCGACCCTGTATGTGTGTATGTGTGTGTATGTGCTTGGAGTGACCCTGTGTATGTATGTAAATGTATATATATCTGTATCTGTGAATGTCAAATCACTTCCCTAACACAACCCAGACCTGACTGATAATGTATTTCCCGTGTGAGTCAGTTTTTATTAATTGTATACATTTTATCTAACAGTTGTGGCTTAACACTGAATCATTAATGCTGTCGGCTGCTTTGTGTCCATCACCAGCTGACGTAGTGAGCGACTCGAATTAAATATTCCCTTTTTCTGTTTAAATTTATATATATACATTGCTTAGAATAATTTATATATATATATTAGTTAGTTGAATTTATTAATACACAAATAAATTAGAGGAATTTATATATTCACAAATAAATTAATTAGAGAAATTCTTATGTTTATTTTTATAAGTACGGTGTATGGTGTATGGTGTACACTTAAAGTCTCTGAAAGTGAATAGGCCACTTGGCCATTCACCTGTCTGACGGAACCAATTAAACAACACCATGTCACCCCCTCACCTGCCTCAGCCAACCAATTACAAGTCCCTGACGAGAGAATGTGGGCGGAGCTTACACACTCCTGCCAATGGGAAAAAGTATCGTACTGCCTATCTTATCATATATGTTTACTTAAGGTTAGGTTAGGATAGGTTAGGTTAGGGTAATGCATACAACTATAAACATTGATTCTTCTTCAGGGGAATGTTTATACAAGGGGAAGAACAGCACAAATGTTTATACAGACAATATTTTCAACAATACCTCAATGAGTTTTATAACCACGATACTAAACTTACAATAACACTAAGTAATACAACAAATACAACAACAATACAACAACAATACACCTTAATACTAAACTAAAAATAACACTAAGTAATACAACAAATACAACAACAATACAACAACAATACACCTTAATACTAAACTTACAATAACACTAAGTAATACAACAAATACAACAACAATACAACAACAATACACCTTAATACTAAACTTACAATAACACTAAGTAATACAACAAATACAACAACAATACAACAACAATACACCTTAATACTAAACTTACAATAACACTAAGTAATACAACAAATACAACAACAATACAACAACAATACACCTTAATACTAATCTTACAATAACACTAAGTAATACAACAAATACAACAACAATACAACAACAATACAACAACAATACACCTTAATACTAAACTTACAATAACACTAAGTAATACAACAAATACAACAACAATACAACAACAATACACCTTAATACTAAACTTACAATAACACTAAGTAATACAACAAATACAACAACAATACAACAACAATACACCTTAATACTAAACTTACAATAACACTAAGTAATACAACAAATACAACAACAATACAACAACAATACAACAACAATACACCTTAATACTAAACTTACAATAACACTAAGTAATACAACAAATACAACAACAATACAACAACAATACACCTTAATACTAAACTT
>NW_024713689.1:0-9417 GCF_018991925.1 Homarus americanus
GGGGTGGGTCAGTACACGGGGGTGGGTCAGTACACGGGGGTGGGTCAGTACACAGGGGTGGGTCAGTACACAACATACACCACGAAAAAAAAACCTCTAACTTTTTATCCATTTTTTTTACCAGTCGACTCGAGAACGTCAGACAGCATGGCATTTTGTCGTGCTGTTATTTACACGCAGGGACTCTGTACTTGTTTGTATTAACTTGTATTGCTCTGTTTTACGTATTTATATAAATTTCTTATTATATATATTAGTAGGATTTTTATTAGGTCCATGTATACTATTCTTTGATTCCATTTACACGTGTCTACATTTACATTAATATTTACATTGTTTATCATGTTCCTACTTTACTGGTATTTCCTGGTAAAATATGTTTATTCTTCCATTTACACTATAAACATTTTACACTTGCCTGTATTTACACGTCCACCACATGTGCCTACACTCCTACCGGGGTTCAGTGTCTCACAGCAGCCCGTCAGTGAGTCTTGTTTAGGTATGACTGTCACACACAACAGCTGGTCGACTCCTGTTTATCTCTGACGACAAGGTTCACCCGCCCCCCCCCCCTTGACACCTCCCCCCCAGACACTCCCCTTCCTTTAAGAACCCCCTTGACACCCCCCCTCCCCTAACACCCACCTTGACACTCCCCCTCCCCTAACACCCTCCTTGACACTCCCCCTCCCCTAACACCCCCTTTGACACTCCCCTCCCAACACCCCGTTGACACTTCCCTTCTTCATACCCCTGAAACACCTCCTGACACACTCGTCTCCTCTCTTCCTGACACTACCCTCTCTTCTTCCCTGACAGTGCCACTCTCCTGATACTTCCTTCCTCCCCCCAACAACCTCCTCTCTCCCCTGACACTCCCCCTATTCCCCTTGAAATCCCCTTATTCCTGACACTCCCCATTTCCCCCC
This sequence comes from Homarus americanus, assembly GCF_018991925.1. NCBI lineage: Eukaryota > Metazoa > Arthropoda > Malacostraca > Decapoda > Nephropidae > Homarus > Homarus americanus. The sequence continues at coordinate 933 of NW_024713689.1, forward strand.
TGACACTTCCCCATGCCCCTTGACTCTTCCTCCCTCTCCTCCCTGACACCCCTCCTCTCCTCCTGACACCCTCCTCTCCCCTCCTGACACTCTCCTCCCTGACACCCCTCTCTCCTGGCTTCCCTCCTCTCCCCTCCTGGCCTCTCCTCCCTGGCACACTTCTCTCCTCCTGACACTCTCCTCCTGACACCCTTCTCACCTCCTGACACTCTCCTCTCCTCCTGACACTCTCCTCCTGACACCCTCCTCTCCTCCTGACACTCTCCTCCTGACACTCTCCTCCTGACACCCTTCTCTCCTCCTGACACCCTTCTCTCCTCCTGACACTCTCCTCTCCTCCCTGACACTCTCCCTCCTGACACCCCGCCTCTCCTCCCTGGCCTCTCCTCCTGACACCTCCCTCTCCTCCTGGGAACCTCCTCCTGACACCCTTCTCTCCTCCCCAGCACCCTCCTCTCCTCTGGCCTCTCCTCCTGACACCCTTCTCTCCTCCTGACACCCTCCTCTCCTCCTGACACTCTCCTCCTGACACTCTCCTCCTGACACTCTCCTCCTGACACTCTCCTCTCCTCCTGACACTCTCCTCCTGACAACCTCCTCCCTAAACTACCTCATCTCTCCTCAGTGCCTTTCAGAGCTCTGATAGAGTTATGGCCTCAGCTTCATATTATCGTTGCGACTCTATACAACTCTATCGTCTTTTCCTTCCGCTATCATTCGCCCACTGTCCACCCAGCTGTGAAGTGCTAGTTACGTTGTCTCCTTGTATGCCTATAAAAGGTTGTCTCTATCTGCTTTCAAATTATCGGGGTTTAGGTCTAGAGGTGATATTATTTTACCGGGGTTCATTTCTGAGACTGATTTCACAGTACCGGGATTATGAGGAGAGATTTTGGTCTTACCGGGTACTGGATCCAGGAATCATCATTGGCTATCGGGTAACGGGTCCTGCCACATTCTGGTGACCTGACCTAACCTAACCTAACCGATGATGAATTGTCCTAGAACCAAGGTATGGTGGGGTGAGGGGAGGTGTGGTGGGGGTGAGGGAAGGTGTGGTGGGGTGGGGGGCAGAGTGAGGGGAAGATGGACATATGTAGGGCAACTCAAAGGGGGGAGTAGGGGAGGGGAGTTTAGAAGTCTTGATGCTTAGTTAAAGGGAAGCGACAGGGAGGGCAGGGTAAGGGGAGAAAAGGTACAGTTAGAGCCTAGAGGAGGTAGTGAGGTTTACCGAGTGAACCTAATATTGAGAGAGAGAGAGAGAGAGAGAGAGAGAAGGGGGGGAGGGGCTGGGAGGTTTTGCATAACATAAAACAATCACCAGAATTGTTTATCTATATTATTTTTAACTCCCACACTCTTTTATTTATCTCAAGTGTGTTGAGGTATTCAGTCGTGTTCCTGGTGAGAGTCAGGGCGAGGCACAACATATGCAGAAACCAATAGTGTTGATGAGACAGATCTATAATAGATCAAAGCGTCTGCATCATCGTCATCATCACCAGCAGCCTCCCCACCGCCCTCACCCACAGTCTAAAAACCACCAGTCACTCCAATATGGGTTTAAAAGGTTAATAATTTGGCGGGAGAGTGAGCGAGGCGGCGTGTTTACATAGCGTATGCTCGTGTATTTGCCTTGGCGATGGTGTTCTTGCATACTATCCTCGACAAGTAATCAGTGGGCACTCCGCCTCTCACCCTGCCCGCCCGTGGCTGTGAGGAGAAGCCGCCTCCCTTCTTCTTTCCCTGGTGACGGTGGCCGGAGTCCATTACCAGCCATCACCTCAGTTGAGAGGACTCAGCTGATCGCCTCAACACAGCCTTGGCGTGCGCTAGCTAGCCACATCCGGACACTCCCACCTGGGCGCCAAAAGTTTCTCGCCAGATTTGCAGAATTAATGGAAAGGGTCTCCGCGACATTGACTGATGCTTTATTTAAACAGTGAACAATACACCTCGCTTAATGTGCAAAAACAGAGCGCCACCTCGTCTGTTTGTGTAGCGTTTTTTAAAGCTTGGAAGTCATTTGCAGGATGTGGACTCAGAGATTTTGCGCAATTTTGAATTCGCCCTGTCAGTTTTTGCTCGAGTCATTAGTGGGATGAAAGGAAATGCCAAGATAAGGGACGCGCCGGGCCAGCCACTTTAGACTTGCCTCTAAACACTTATGGCGGGAAAACAGTTAATGGCTTGTAGACAATGTCATACAAGAAATCACCCGCTTTAATGGCTTTTGCTTTATAATGTCACCATTCATCTAATTTAAACCCGTTGATGTGTTTACAAAATATGCTAGAGGTTGATTTCTTGATAATCAGGCATCTCTTGGCACATCTTCCGGCGCCAGGGAAAGTTATGGGTGGGGAGTGGGTTATGGCCCGGGTATGTGTACAGCTGACGACCACCCTGTACCTCGGCCCAATACTTGTGTTGGGGTGGCGGGGCGGGGCGGGGCGAGGTGGGGTGGGGTGGGGCAGGGCGGGAATGGGATCAGTGCTAGTGAGGGCCAACCATCACTCCTCCACTAATTGCGAGTATCTCACACCAGAGCGTCCCCCTGTTTACCTACTGCCCCTCCCCCCCCCCACCCTCACCTCATCGCCACACCTACTAACACAATACCCAACTATAACCCCTATCACCACCACCACTATTCCCAACCACCAACAACCCTCCACAACCACCATTCCAACCCCCATCTTTCCACCACCACCATCCCCAAACATCTTCTACCATAATCACCACCATTACCATCCTTCCACCATTGTCACCATTACCACCACATCCCCCACCTCCAACCCCCCAACCACTACCACCATGATCTCCACCATTACCTCTCACACTCTCCAACATTCTACCTCCACCATCTCCATCACTCCCATATTCCCTTATCCTCTACCATCCTCCAACACCTCCAAAAAATTTCACCCCTTCACCCTTCCCTCCCCCCTCCCATCAATCTCCACTCCAAGGACTTCACATTCCAATGATTCTTCTCACCCCATTCCACGTTCCAATGTTTTTTCCCCTTCTATTCCTTCTTGTCACTACGATTTACCAGGGTGTACGTTGATCCGTTCCATCTGTCCCTTCCCTTTCCCATCTCCAATATTCTACTCCTTCTATTCCATAATTTTAACCTCCATCTAGATTTATTATTAGGTATGTACTTGTAAGGGCGGAAACGATCCTCCGGCTAGTTACCGCTGCTAACTCGCTCGTTTGCTGGTGCAGACGACCCTTGGGGTGGTTGGACGGAGGTGATAACGGCAGCGACTATCTCCGCCACGAGCAGATTCAACCCAGCCGCCATACCGTCAGTATCTAGCTACCCTGCTGTCCGTCAAATTCTGGCTGTGATCTCATCATAGGTCCTGGACTCGTGGGCTGTGTTCCCAGACCTTCACCTATCAACTGCCAACTCTCTGGTCATCTACCACTACCGCATACCACGACCATCAGTTCGTCACATTCCGTCGGTGCCCCGGTGTTCTCCTGCCTTTTCAAGACGTTGCTGAGTGTGGAGTGAATGGACGCTTCCCTGCCCTGAGTGTGCATCACCGTGTTCCAGAACCTTCCCCCAGGGCCACTGCCGTAGGAAATATTTGTTCATTGTTTGATTCCATTAATTGCTGACTCCCCTTTATTGTTCGATTCTATCAATTGTTGACTCCATTTAATTGTTTGAATCCATTAATTGTTGACTCCCATTATTTGTTTGATTCCTTTAATTGTTGCTTCCATTAATTGTTTGACTCCCGTAATTATTTGATGATTGTTGAGTGGTGTCAGAGTTTTGTGATATATTTTTATAGTAAAGAGATGCCAATCTCTAACGGTTGTTTGTTATTCCTCGGAAAACCATGGTCCTTGACTTTCCTATATTAAGATCCTGATTAGCCTGGTAAGGGATTTCTATCCCTAAGTCCCAGGCCTTTACAAGTGGCGACCTTGCCAGGATTGTCTCTGACCTTTGGTTTCTGAGGTTTAACATTCGTTCCGGTGTTGTTGTAAGTCGCCGTGAGCGCGCCACCTTGCTGTCTGTGGCCCGGAAGCAAGTGTTGTTCAGTGGTTATCCCTTCCTTCTGTGTGCTAATTTTGTTGCTCTCCCTTGTACTTGGGAAGTTAATTAGTGTTGGTTGGGGTGCACTGTGGATGCTGTCATAGCATATTTGTTGTTGTTTCACCTGGTGCGGTTACGTTACCCTGAGGTGATTCAGCTGGGCTGGGTGCGGAACGAGGTTCCCTCCAGTCGGATCAAATCATTTACTGGTCTGATTGAGCCACTAGGTGAGTTGCCTTTGGCTATTTGCGGGGTAAGTAGTTTGTTTTTTCCTTTGTTCTTGGCCTTTCGGATCATTATGTCTGCTTTTGAGGTGTGGAAAGATCAAGCGGTGGCCCTGGGTCTGACAGGTAATGACATTGGTCAGTATGTGGTCACCCAACAGAATGCCGAGAGAGAGGAACGTCAGAGAGAGAGAGAGGCACGTCAGAAAGAGAGAGAGGAACGTCAGAAAGAGAAAGAGAGAGAGGAACGCCAGAAAGAGAGAGAGTTGGAGGAACGTCAGAAAGAAAGAGAGTTCGAGGAACGTGAGAAAGAAAGAGAGTTCGAATTAGCTAAGTTGCAGGCAGAAAAGGACCTAGAACTGGCTAGGATTAATGCTTCAAGTAGACCAGCATCCTCTGGCCATATACAGGACAATGTGGTAAAACCCAGCTTGCCTGTGTACCGTGAAGAAGACATCGCCTCCTACCTTGTTAGGTTTGAGCGGGTAGCTGAGCTGCTTGGTGTAGCCCCAGATAGCTATGCTGTAAGGTTGGGTAGCCTACTGAGTGGTAAGCCGGTAGAAATTTACACGTCCCTGTCTGCCGACATCACCCGAGATTACCTCTTGTTGAAGCAAGCTCTCTTGCGAGGATTTTGCAAGACTTCTGACGGTTATCGTGCTGATTTTCGCAGAACGAAGATTAGAGAGGGAGAAACGTACCAGCAGTTTTCGATTCACCTGGGTCGTTTATTTCAACAATGGCTGGAGACATCAGGGGTTGAAGAAACCTTTGAGTCTCTCTCTAATTTCATGATATTAGATCAGTTTTTGTCTTCTCTACCTCCAGACTTGAGAATTTTCATCAAAGAACACCAGCCAGCGACGCTTGGAGAAGCTGTGCATCTTGCCGACAACTGGGCGTCTGCTCGCAACGCCTACCCCAAGTCTTCCCCTCCTGTAGTGAAGATTGCGAAGCCTCCGTCCTCCGAGGAACCATCCCCAGGAGTACACAAGAGTAGTTCACCAGCCGTGCGGTGTCACAGCTGCGGAGAAGAAGGGCACATTCGTTCTCGCTGTCCCAGGAATCCCCTCGCCTTCAAGACTGCTGACACTCATCAACCCAGCAACAAGGTCGGATTCTGTTTGGTGGACAAGAGCTGCCCCCGTTATTGTGTCAGTGGAACAATCAATGGGTCTAGGGCATCTACTTTCATCAGGGACACTGGTTGCTCGTGCATTATTGTCTCTGAAGAAGCCCTGCCTGACGCTGACATCTCCAGCTGCCCGAAGGTTAGTGTCGCCGATTATTTAGGTCGTGTTGACCAGTTCCCTGTTGTTAGGTGCTACCTGCGTTGCCCCTATTTCACTGGTTGGACTAATGTGGTAAGAGCTCCCATTAAATGTGCAAGTGCCCTCATTGGTAATGTTCCCGGTGTTCGTGACCCTAACGACCCGGAAACGTTAAAACTCTCCTCGCCACCAGCACTAGTCTCCTCGCCACCAGCACCAGTCCCCACGCCACCTGCTGAGGACGACGACTCGCCACCTGCCGAGGTCGCCTCGCCACCCTCTCACGCCGCCACGCCTGCCGCCAAGGTCCAAGCTGTAGGGCCACTGACGGCGAAGGTGAAACGACCGCATCCCCTGATTCTGCCGAATTTGTTGCCACTGACTGTGACGCCCAAGGAGTTCGCCAAGCTTCAAGACTCGTGTGCCACTCTTAAGCGGGTAAGGGAGAAGGTGACTTCCGGGGAGGAGGATCAGGTGAGAGATGGGTCGGTTTATAAGTTTGTTTCTATTAATGGGGTGTTACACAGGTCTTGTGTTTCATCCAAGCGACCAGCTAAAGTAGGTCGGTTTTTACTTGTTGTCCCTGCTGTTTGTCGTAGTAACATTCTCTCTGTAGCTCACAAGAGCTCTCTTGTAAGTCACTGTTCTCGTAGGAAAACTTATAGGAAGGTTGCTGATCAGTTTTACTGGCCAGGTATGGGAGCGGATATTAGAGCTTTTTGTAGGAATTGTGATCAGTGTCCACGTATGTCCGCCAAGGGTAGAGTCCGTCCTGTTCCACTTGAACCCTTACCCGTCGTTGCAGAACCATCTTCTCGGGTAGCCATAGATTTTGTTGGACGATTCTCACCTCCTTCCTCTAAGAAGCCTAAATTACATCAAGCTAATTTGTTAAAGCAATATAATTGCAGGACCCACATTGCTCGTGTCCTTGACGACGTCACCAAGCTGGAGTTAGTCGAGGCACTACCCTGCAAGAGTTCCTGTGAAGTTCGGACGCCAGAGTCTGTTGATCTCGGTTGCCAGTTGCTGCCAACACCTGACGAGATAGAAGAATCCTCCACGACAGGAAATAGGCCCAAACTTAAACTTGGACTGAAGTGGACCCCACGTGCAGTTCCTTGATACGGCCTTACGTTTTGGACATCAAGTTACCACCTATTCTTTTCTATGACCCTTCTTTATTGTGCAATGTGTATTTAAGCATTTGTTGTAAGATGATTATGCTTTGTGTACTAATCTTAAGTTTAATCTACCTTACAGTAGATTTTTGTTGGGGGAGCAGTGTAAGGGCGGAAACGATCCTCCGGCTAGTTACCGCTGCTAACTCGCTCGTTTGCTGGTGCAGACGACCCTTGGGGTGGTTGGACGGAGGTGATAACGGCAGCGACTATCTCCGCCACGAGCAGATTCAACCCAGCCGCCATACCGTCAGTATCTAGCTACCCTGCTGTCCGTCAAATTCTGGCTGTGATCTCATCATAGGTCCTGGACTCGTGGGCTGTGTTCCCAGACCTTCACCTATCAACTGCCAACTCTCTGGTCATCTACCACTACCGCATACCACGACCATCAGTTCATCACATTCCGTCGGTGCCCCGGTGTTCTCCTGCCTTTTCAAGACGTTGCTGAGTGTGGAGTGAATGGACGCTTCCCTGCCCTGAGTGTGCATCACCGTGTTCCAGAACCTTCCCCCAGGGCCACTGCCGTAGGAAATATTTGTTCATTGTTTGATTCCATTAATTGCTGACTCCCCTTTATTGTTCGATTCTATCAATTGTTGACTCCATTGTTGACTATCCATTTAATTGTTTGAATCCATTAATTGTTGACTCCCATTATTTGTTTGATTCCTTTAATTGTTGCTTCCATTAATTGTTTGACTCCCGTAATTATTTGATGATTGTTGAGTGGTGTCAGAGTTTTGTGATATATTTTTATAGTAAAGAGATGCCAATCTCTAACGGTTGTTTGTTATTCCTCGGAAAACCATGGTCCTTGACTTTCCTATATTAAGATCCTGATTAGCCTGGTAAGGGATTTCTATCCCTAAGTCCCAGGCCTTTACAGTACTCTTCCTTCTTCTCTTCCATCTCTCCTTCTCCATCCACTATAGCCTCCCCCCCCTCTCTCTCTCTCTCTCTCTCTCTCTCACCTTCCTCCTTTATAATATTTTCCCCCCCCCCCTTTCCCCCCCCCCCCCGACATCACTGCTCCTCCTCCTCTTTTTCCTCCTCCTGTTCTCCTTCCTTCCCTTTACCCCTTATTCTATCCCCCCTTCCCTCCCTTACTCCCATCACTCCTTTTCATCCTCCCCATACTATTCTTCCTCCCTCCTATCCCTCATTCTACCCCCTACTCCCCTTTCCCATCACTCCCATTCCCACTACTGTTTCCATCTCCCTAATTATACCAGGCTGTAATGTCTCCATCTACCTCTAACCAATAATCCCCCTCCTCCTCTACAGCTACCTGGGAGTATAATTTATTGGACAGGTAAGGCCGGGCTCACCTGTTTAAAAGATGTATCGTCGCTGTACGTAATATTTTAGCCACGTTTTAAATTTCACGAGGCATTTACGTACACGAGTATGAAAGATGTCATGTAAAATACGCCAGAACACACACACACACACACACACCATCCTTGACCACCGAAGGGTCAAGACGTACCTGGCGCTCATCTCGGAGCAGCCAGGTCAACTGCTAAGTTGGCCCATACCAACCCCCTCCCCTGAACCCTCCTCCCCACCGGAATATCAACAAGTTCTAGCCAGAAGTTACAATTTCATTAAGGAAAGGAACGGAACCAGTGTTAAACAGAGGTGAACAGTGGTGAACAGTGCTTAAGTCAGTGAGAACAACTCAACAGTAACAGTCGTACCCAAGTTAACCTTCACACAATGAGGTCCCAGGTACCCAGTGAT
>NW_024713690.1:0-10561 GCF_018991925.1 Homarus americanus
CCCTCATCGAGCATAACAACGTCCCCTGATCGAGTATAACAAAGTCCCCTGATCGAGTGTAACAAAGTCCTCTGATCGAGTATAACAAAGCCGCCTCGTCGAGTATAACAAAGTCCCCTGATCGAGCATAATAAAGTCCCCTGATTGAGTATAATAAAGTCCCCAGATCGAGTATAACAAAGTCCCCTGATCGAGTATAACAAAGTCCCTTGATCGAGAAAAACAAAGCCCCCTCGACGAGTATAACAAAGTCCCCTAATCGAGTATAAAAAAGCCCCCTCGACGAGTATAACAAAGTCCTCTCATCGAGTATAACAAAGTCCCCTGATCGAGTATAACAAAGTCCCCTGATCGAGTTTAACAAAGCCCCTAGTCAGGCATAAAAAGGCTATGACCAAAATATATGAAGTCCTAGTTGGTATATACAAGTCTCCTGATCTCATTCTGTAAGCCCTGGTCGGGCTCTTCCGGGAATCCCCTGATCGATTATAACGAAGTCCTTAATCCAATGCAGGCCCTGATCAGGTTTAACAAAGTTTCAAAGAATCAGTATAACAAAAGTCCCTCATCAGAGTATAACAAGGCCATTATCGAATATAACAAAGGCCCTTGATCGAATAACAAGTCCACAATCAAGTATACAAAAGGACCTATTGAATAACATAGTCCCAAGATCGAGTATAACAAGTCTTCCGATCCAGGTATAACTAAGTCCTAATCGAGTATAACTAAGTCCCATGATCGAGTATAACAAAGTCCTCTGAATGATTAAAACAAAGTCCCCTGATCGAGTATAACAAAGTCCCCTGATCGAGTATAACAAAGTCCCCTGACCGAGTATAACTAAGTCCCCTGATCGATTATAATAAAGGACCCTAATGGAGTATAACAAAGTCTCAAGATCGAGTATAACAAAGTCCCCTGATCGAGTATAACACAGTCCCCTGGTCGAGTATAACAAAGTCCCCTTATCGAGTATAATAAAGCCCCGGATCGAGTATAACAAAGTTCCCTGAGAGAGTATAATAAAGGACCCTAATGGACTATAACAACGTCTCAAGATCGAGTATAACAAAGTCCCCTAATCGAGTATAACAAAGTCCCCTGATCGAGTATAACTAAATCCCTGATCAAGTTAAACAAAGCCCCCTCATCGAGTATAACAAAGTCCCTTGATCGAGAAAAACAAAGCACCCTGATCGAGTATAACAAAGTCCCCTGGTCGAGTATAACAATGTCCCCTGATCGAGCATAACAAAGCACCCTCTTCGAGTATAACAAAGTCCCCTGATCGAGTATAACAAAGTCCTCTGATCGATTAAAACAAAGTGGCCTAATCGAGTATAACAAAGTCCCCTGATCGAGTATAACAAAGTCCCCTGATCGAGTATAACTAAGTTTTCTGATCGAGTATAATAAAGGACCGTAATGGAGTATAACAAAGTCTCAAGATCGAGTATAACAAAGTCCCCTGATCGAGTCTGATAAAGGTATAACAAGAGTCCCTGATCGGCCTAACAAAGTCTGATCGAGTATAACAAAGTCCTAATCCCGGAAGTATATAAGCCCCTAATCAGTATAACAAAGTCCCCTGATCGAGTATGACTAAGTCCCCTGATTGAGTATAACAAAGGACCCTAATGCAGTATAACAAAGTCCCAATATCGAGTATAACAAAGTCCTCTGATCGAGTATAACAAAGTCCCCTGATCGAGTATAACGAAGTCCTCTGATCGAGTATAACAAAGTCGCCTGATCGAGTATAACAAAGTCCCCTGATCGAGTATAACTAAGTCCCCTGATCGAGTATAATAAAGGACCCTAATGGAGTATAACAGAGTCTCAAGAACGAGTATAACAAAGTCCCCTGATCGACTGTAACAAAGTTCCCTCATCGAGTATAACAAAGTTCCCAGATCGAGAATAACAAAGTCCCCTCATCGAGTAAAACAAGGCCCCCTCATCGAGTATAACAAAGTCCCCTGATCGAGTATAACAAAGTCCCCTGATCTAGTGTAACAAAGCCCCTCATTGGTATAAAAGTCCCCTGATCGGAAGTATAACAAAGTCCTCTGATCGGTATAAAGTCCCTGATCAAGGTATAACAAAGTCCTGTTCCAGGTATAACCGAGTCCTGATCATGAGTATAACAAGTCGCCAGTCGAAAACAAGTCCCCTGATCAGGTAGACAAAGTCCCTGATAGAAGTATAGCAAAAGTCTCTGATCGAGTATAACAAAGTCCTCTGATCGAGAATAATAAAGTCCCCTGATCTAGTGTAACAAAGTCCTCTGATCAAGTTTAACAATGTCCCCTAATCGAGTATAACAAAGCCCCCTCGACGAGTATAACAAAGTCCCCTGATCGAGTATAGCAAAGTCCCCTGATCGAGTATAACAAAGTGCCCTGATCGAGTAAAACAAAGCCCCTTCATCGAGTATAACAAAGTCCCCTGATCGAGTATAACAAAGTCACCTGATCGAGTAAAACAAAGCCCCCTCATCGAGCATAACAACGTCCCCTGATCGAGTATAACAAAGTCCCCTGATCAAGTATAACAAAGTCCATGATCAAAAGTATAACAAGTCCCTAGATCGAGTATAACAAAGTCCCCTGATCGAGTAAAACAAAGCCCCTTCATCGAGTATAACAAAGTCCCCTGATCGAGTATAACAAAGTCACCTGATCGAGTAAAACAAAGCCCCCTCATCGAGCATAACAACGTCCCCTGAGCGAGTCTAACAAAGTCCCCTGATCGAGTGTAACAAAGTCCTCTGATCGAGTATAACAAAGACGCCTCGTCGAGTATAACAAAGTCCCCTGATCGAGTATAACAAAGTCCCCTAATCGAGCATAATAAAGTCCCCTGATTGAGTATAATAAAGTCCCCAGATCGAGTATAACAAAGTCCCCTGATCGAGTATAACAAAGTCCCTTGATCGAGAAAAACAAAGCCCCCTCGACGAGTATAACAAAGTCCCCTAATCGAGTATAAAAAAGCCCCCTCGACGAGTATAACAAAGTCCCCTCATCGAGTATAACAAAGTCCCCTGATCGAGTATAACAAAGTCCCCTGATCGAGTTTAACAAAGCCCCCTGATCGAGTATAAGAAAGGCCCCTGACCGAATATAACAAAGTCCGTAGTTGAGTATATACAAAGTCTCCTGATCGAGTATAACAAAGCCCCTGGTCGAGCATAACAAAGTCCCCTCATCGATTATAACAAAGTCCCTTAATCCAGTATAACAAAGGCCCCTGATCGAGTTTAACAAAGTTCAAAGATCGAGTATAACAAAGTCCCCTCATCGAGTATAACAAAGGCCCTTTATCGAATATAACAAAGGCCCCTGATCGAGAATAACAAAGTCCCCTGATCAAGTATACAAAGGACCCTATTGGAGTATAACATAGTCCCAAGATCGAGTATAACAAAGTCTTCCGATCGAGTATAACTAAGTCCCCTAATGGAGTATAACAAAGTCCCCTGATCGAGAATAACAAAGTCCCCTCATCGAGCATAACAAAGCCCCCTGTTCGAGTATAAGAAAGGCCCCTGAACGAATATAACAAAGTCCCTAGTTGAGTATATACAAACTCTCTTGATCGAGTATAACAAAGCCCCCTGATCGAGTATAACAAAGTCCTCTGATCGAGTAAAATAAGTCCCCTGATCGAGTATAACAAAGTCCCCTGATCGAGTATAACCTATTCCCCGACTCGAGTATATCAAAGGCCCTTGGTCGAAAATAACAAAGTCCCTGATCGAGTAAAACAAAGTCTCCTGATCGAGTATAACAAAGTCCCAAGATCGAGTAAATCAAAGCCCCCTCATCGAGTATAACAAAGTCCGCTGATCGAGTTTAACAAAGAACCAAGATCGAGTTTAACAAAGTCCCAAGATCGAGTATAACAAAGTCCCCTCATCGAGAATAACAAAGTCCCCTGATCGAGTATAACAAAGGCCCCTGGTCGTGTATAACAAAGCCCCCTCATCGAGTATAAAAAAGTCCCCTAATCGAGTATAACTAAGTCCCATGATCGAGTATAACAAAGTCCTCTGAATGATTAAAACAAAGTCCCCTGATCGAGTATAACAAAGTCTCCTGATCGGTATAACAAAGTCCCTGGTCGAGTATAACAATGTCCTGATCAGCGCAACAAGCTTCCCTCTTGAGTATAACAAGCCCCCTCATCGAGTATAACAAAGATCCTCAGACGAAATAAAGTCCCCCTAATCGGGTATAACAAAGCCTCGACGAGTATAACAATCCCCTGATCCAGGTATAACAAAGTCCTCTGATCGATTAAAACAAAGTCCCCTAATCGAGTATAACAAAGTCCCCTGATCGAGTATAACAAAGTCCCCTGATCGAGTATAACTAAGTTTTCTGATCGAGTATAATAAAGGACCGTAATGGAGTATAACAAAGTCTCAAGATCGAGTATAACAAAGTCCCCTGATCGAGTCTGACAAAGTCCCCTGATCGAGTATAACAAAGTCCCCTGATCGAGTATAACAAAGTCCCCTGATCGAGTATAACAAAGTCCCCTGATCGAGTATAACAAAGCCCCCTAATCGAGTATAACAAAGTCCCCTGATCGAGTATGACTAAGTCCCCTGATTGAGTATAATAAAGGACCCTAATGCAGTATAACAAAGTCTCAATATCGAGTATAACAAAGTCCTCTGATCGAGTAAAACAAAGTCCCCTGATCGAGTATAACGAAGTCCTCTGATCGAGTATAACAAAGTCGCCTGATCGAGTATAACAAAGTCCCCTGATCGAGTATAACTAAGTCCCCTGATCGAGTATAATAAAGGACCCTAATGGAGTATAACAGAGTCTCAAGAACGAGTATAACAAAGTCACCTGATCGACTGTAACAAAGTTCCCTCATCGAGTATAACAAAGTTCCAGATCCCGAATAACAGAATCCTCATCAGGTAAAAACAAGGCCCCTCATCGAGTATAACAAAAGGTCCTGATCGAGTATAACAAAGTCCTGATCTGGGTACTTAACCAAAGCCCCCCTCGGCAAAAGGCAACTAGGGAGTCCTGATCAGGTATAACAAGTCCCTGATCGAGTATAACAAAGTCCCTGATCAGGTATAACAAAAGTCCTGTTCGGTAACAAAGTCCTGATCGAGTATAACAAAGTCCCTTGATCGAGAAAAACAAAGTCCCCTGATCAAGTAGAACAAAGTCCCCTGATCGAGTATAACAAAGTCCCCTGATCGAGTATAACTAAGTCCCCTGATCGAGAATAATAAAGTCCCCTGATCTAGTGTAACAAAGTCCTCTGATCGAGTTTAACAATGTCCCCTAATCGAGTATAACAAAGCCCCCTCGACGAGTATAACAAAGTCCCCTGATCGAGTATAACAAAGTCCCCTGATCGAGTATAACAAAGTCCCCTGATCGAGTAAGACAAAGTCCCCTGATAGAGTATAGCTAAGTCCCCTGATTGAGTAAAACAAAGGACCCTAATGGAGTATAACAAAGTCCCAAGATCGAGTATAACAAAGTCCTCTGACCGAGTAAAACAAAGTCCCCTGATCGAGTATAATGAAGTCCCCTGATCGAGTATAACAAAGTCGCCTGATCGAGTATAACAAAGTCCCCTGATCGAGTATAACTAAGTCCCCTAATCGAGTATAATAAAGGACCCTAATGGAGTATAACAAAGTCTCAAGATCGGTATAACTTGAGTCCCCTGATCAGGTCTGATAAAATTCCCTGATCGAGTATAACAAAGTCCCCTGATCGAGTATAACAAAGTCCCCTGATCGAGTATAACAAAGTCCCCTGATCGAGTATAACAAAGCCCCCTAATCGAGTATAACAAAGTCCCCTGATCGAGTATGACTAAGTCCCCTGATTGAGTATAACAAAGGACCCTAATGCAGTATAACAAAGTCCCAATATCGAGTATAACGAAGTCCTCTGATCGAGTATAACAAAGTCGCCTGATCGAGTATAACAAAGTCCCCTGATCGAGTATAACTAACTCCCCTGATCGAGTATAATAAAGGACCCTAATGGAGTATAACAGAGTCTCAAGAACGAGTATAACAAAGTCCCCTGATCGACTGTAATAAAGTTCCCTCATCGAGTATAACAAAGTTTAGTCAAAAGAATAACAAAGTCCCTGATCTAAAAACAAAGGCCCCTCATCAGTATAACAAAGTCCCTGATCGAGTATAACAAAAGTCCCTGATCTGAGTATATAAAAGTCCTGATCGAGTATAATAAGGGACCCTAATGGAGTATAACAAAGTCTCAAGAACGAGTATAACAAAGTCCCCTGATCGACTGTAACAAAGTTCCCTGATCGAGTATAACAAAGTCCCCAGATCGAGAATAACAAAGTCCCCTGATCGAGTAAAACAAGGCCCCATCATCGAGTATAACAAAGTCCTCTGATCGAGAATAATAAAGTCCCCTGATCTAGTGTAACAAATCCTCTGATCGAGTTTAACAATGTCCCCTAATCGAGTATAACAAAGCCCCCTCGACGAGTATAACAAAGTCCCCTGATCGAGTATAACAAAGTCCCCTGATCGAGTATAACAAAGTCCTGATCAGGTAAACAAAGCCCTTCATCGAGGTATAACAAAAATTCCCTGATCGAGTATAACAAAAGTCACCTGATCAGGTAAAACAAAGCTCATCAGGCATAACAGCGTCATATCGGTATAACAAACTCCTCGATGGGCGCAGCAAAGTCCCCTGATCGGTATAACCAGAGTCCCTGATCTGGTATAACAGAGTCCCCTGGTCGAGTATAACAAAGCCCCTTTTTCGAGTATAACAAAGTCCCCTGATCGAGTATAACAAAGTCACCTGATCGAGTAAAACAAAGCCCCCTCATCGAGCATAACAACGTCCCCTGATCGAGTATAACAAAGTCCCCTGATCGAGTGCAACAAAGTCCTCTGATCGAGTATAACAAAGCCGCCTCGTCGAGTATAACAAAGTCCCCTGAACGAGTATAACAAAGTCCCCTAATCGAGTATAATAAAGTCCCCTGATTGAGTATAATAAAGTCCCCAGATCGAGTATAACAAAGTCCCCTGATCGAGTATAACAAAGTCCCTTGATCGAGAAAAACAAAGCCCCCTAATCGAGTATAACAAAGTCCCCTCATCGAGTATAACAAAGTCCCCTGATCGAGTATAACAAAGTCCCCTGATCGAGTTTAACAAAGTCCCCTGATCGAGTATAAGAAAGGCCCCTGACCGAATATGACAACGTCCCTAGTTGAGTATATACAAAGTCTCCTGATCGAGTATAACAAAGCCCCTGATCGAGCATAACAAAGTCCCCTGATCGATTATAACAAAGTCCCTTAATCCAGTATAACAAAGGCCCCTCATCGAGTTTAACAAAGTTCAAAGATCGAGTATAACAAAGTCCCCTCATCGAGTATAACAAAGGCCCTTTATCGAATATAACAAAGGCCCCTGATCGAGAATAACAAAGTCCCCTGATCAAGTATACAAAGGACCCTATTGGAGTATAACATAGTCCCAAGATCGAGTATAACAAAGTCTTCCGATCGAGAATAACTAAGTCCCCTAATGGAGTATAACAAAGTCCCCTGATCGAGAATAACAAAGTCCCTCATCGAGCATAACAAAGCCCCCTCTTCGAGTATAAGAAAGGCCCCTGAACGAATATAACAAAGTCCCTAGTTGAGTATATACAAACTCTCTTGATCGAGTATAACAAAGCCCCCTGATCGAGTATAACAAAGTCCTCTGATCGAGTAAAATAAAGTCCCCTGATCGAGTATAACAAAGTCCCCTGATCGAGTATAACCTATTCCCCGACTCGAGTATATCAAAGGCCCTTGGTCGAAAATAACAAAGTCCCTGATCAAGTAAAACAAAGTCCCCTGATCGAGTATAACAAAGTCCCAAGATCGAGTAAATCAAAGCCCCCTCATCGAGTATAACAAAGTCCGCTGATCGAGTTTAACAAAGAACCAAGATCGAGTTTAACAAAGTCCCAAGATCGACTATGACAAAGTCCCCTCATCGAGAATAACAAAGTCCCCTGATCGAGTATAACAAAGGCCCATGGTCGTGTATAACAAAGCCCCCTCATCGAGTATAAAAAAGTCCCCTAATCGAGTATAACTAAGTCCCATGATCGAGTATAACAAAGTCCTCTGAATAATTAAAACAAAAAGTCCCAATATCGAGTATAACAAAGTCCTCTGATCGAGTATAACAAAGTCCCCTGATCGAGTATAACGAAGTCCTCTGATCGAGTATAACAAAGTCGCCTGATCGAGTATAACAAAGTCCCCTGATCGAGTATAACTAAGTCCCCTGATCAAGTATAATAAAGGACCCTAATGGAGTATAACAGAGTCTCAAGAACGAGTATAACAAAGTCCCCTGATCGACTGTAACAAAGTTCCCTCATCGAGTATAACAAAGTTCCCAGATCGAGAATAACAAAGTCCCCTCATCGAGTAAAACAAGGCCCCCACATCGAGTATAACAAAGTCCCCTGATCGAGTATAGCTAAGTCCCCTGATCTAGTGTAACAAAGCCCCCTCGACGAGTATAACAAAGTCCCCTGATCGAGTATAACAAAGTCACCTGATCGAGTATAACAAAGTCCCCTGATCGAGTATAACAAAGTCCCCTGATCGAGTATAACAAAGTCCCCTGATCGAGTTTAACAAAGCCCCCTGATCGAGTATAAGTAAGGCCCCTGACCGAATATAACAAAGTCCCTAGTTGAGTATATACAAAGTCTCCTGATCGAGTATAACAAAGCCCCCTAATCGAGCATAACAAAGTCCCCTGATCGATTACAACAAAGTCCCCTGATCCAGTATAGCAAAGGCCCCTAATGGAGTATAACAAAGGCCCCTGATCCAGTTTAACAAAGTCCCAAGATCGAGTATAACATAGTCCCCTCATCGAGTATAACAAAGTCCCCTAATCGAGTATAACAAAGTCCCCTTACCGAGTATAATAAAGCCCGGGTCGAGTATAACAAAGTCCCAAGATCGAGTAAATCAAAGCCCACTGATCAAGTATAACAAAGTCCGGTGATCGAGTTTAACAAAGTCTCAAGATCGAGTTTAACAAAGTCCCAAGATCGAGTAAATCAAAGCCCACTGATCAAGTATAACAAAGTCCTCTGATCGAGTATAACAAAGTCCCCTGATCGAGTAAAACAAAGCCCCCTCATCGAGCATAACAACGTCCCCTGATCGAGTATAACAAAGTCCCCTGATCGAGTGTAACAAAGTCCTCTGATCGAGTATAACATAGCCACCTCGTCGAGTATAACAAAGTCCCCTGATCGAGTATAACAAAGTCCCCTAATCGAGTATAATAAAGTCCCCTGATATAGTGTAATATAGTCCCCAGATCGAGTATAACAAAGTCCCCTGATCGAGTATAACAAAGTCCCTTGATCGAGAAAAACAAAGCCCCCTCATCGAGTATAACAAAGTCCCCTCATCGAGTATAACAAAGTCCCCTGATCGAGTATAACAAAGTCCCCTGATCGAGTTTAACAAAGCCCCAGATCGAGTATAAGAAAGGCCCCTGACCGAATATAACAAAGTCCCTAGTTGAGTATATACAAAGTCTCCTGATCGAGTATAACAAAGCCCCTGATCGAGCATAACAAAGTCCCCTGATCGATTATATCAAAGTCCCTTAATCCAGTATAACAAAGGCCCCTGGTCGAGTATAACAAAGTCTCCTGATCAAGTATACAAAGGACCCTATTGGAGTATAACATAGTCCCAAGATCGAGTATAACAAAGTCTTCCGATCGAGTATAACTAAGTCCCCTAATGCAGTATAACAAAGTCCCCTGATCGAGAATAACAAAGTCCCCTCATCGAGCATAACAAAGCCCCCTGTTCGAGTATAAGAAAGGCCCCTGAACGAATATAACAAAGTCCCTAGTTGAGTATATACAAACTCTCTTGATCGAGTATAACAAAGCCCCCTGATCGAGTATAACAAAGTCCTCTGATCGAGTAAAATATAGTCCCCTGATCGAGTATAACAAAGTCCCCTGATCGAGTATAACCTATTCCCCGACTCGAGTATATCAAAGGCCCTTGGTCGAAAATAACAAAGTCCCTGATCGAGTAAAACAAA
The DNA here is from genome assembly GCF_018991925.1 of Homarus americanus. NCBI lineage: Eukaryota > Metazoa > Arthropoda > Malacostraca > Decapoda > Nephropidae > Homarus > Homarus americanus. The sequence goes on from NW_024713690.1 coordinate 10,145, forward strand.
GTCTCCTGATCGAGTATAACAAAGTCCCAAGATCGAGTAAATCAAAGCCCCCTCATCGAGTATAACAAAGTCCGCTGATCGAGTTTAACAAAGAACCAAGATCGAGTTTAACAAAGTCCCAAGATCGAGTATAACAAAGTCCCCTCATTGAGAATAACAAAGTCCCCTGATCGAGTATAACAAAGGCCCATGGTCGTGTATAACAAAGCCCCCCCATCGAGTAGAAAAAAGTCCCCTAATCGAGTATAACTAAGTCCCATGATCGAGTATAACAAAGTCCTCTGAATGATTAAAACAAAGTCCCCTAATCGAGTATAACAAAGACCCCTGATCGAGTATAACAAAGTCCCCTGACCGAGTATAACTAAGTCCCCTGATCGATTATAATAAAGGACCCTAATGGAGTATAACAAAGTC
>NW_024713691.1:0-39281 GCF_018991925.1 Homarus americanus
GAAGTTACGTATTACAGCACCCCTGAAGTGTGACCATAACAGTACCCTGGAGTAGGTGTGGCCATAACAGCATACCCAAAGTGAGCGTGACCATAACAGTAAACTGAAGAAAGTGTGGCCATACACAGTCCCTGGAGTAGGTGGGCCATAACAGTACCCTAAAGTGTGTGGCCATAACATTACACTGCAGTACAGTGTGGCCATAACAGTACCCTAGAATGAGTGTGCAATATAACATTGCCCCTGAAGTAAGTGTGGCCATAGCAGTACTCTGGAGGTGGCCATAACAGTACCCAGAGAGTGTAGCTAACAGTACCCTTGAGAAGGTGGCCATAACAGTACCCTGAGTGAGTGTGGCCATAACATTAACCCCTGGAGGTGTGGCCATAACAGTACCCTGAAGATGGGCACAGCAGTACCCTGGAGAAGTGTGGCCATAACAGTACCCCTGGAGAAGTGTGGCCATAACAGTACCCCTGAGTAAGTGTGACCATAACAGTACCCTGGAGGTGTGGCCATAACAGTACCCTGGAGTAAGTGTAACCATAACAGACCCTGGAGAAGTGTGGCCATAACAGTACCCTGGAGTAGGGCCATAACAGTACTCCTGGAGTGAGTGTGACCATAACAGTACTCTGGAGTAAGTGTGACCATAACAGTACACTGGAGTAAGTGTGACCATAACAGCACTGTAGTGTCACCATAACAGCCCTGGAGTAGTGTGGACCATAACAGTACCCTGGAGTAAGTGTGACCATAACAGTACTCTGGAGTAAGTGTGGCCTAACAGTACTCCTGAGGTGTGACCATAACAGTACCCTGGAGAAGTGCACTAACAGCACACTGGAGGTGACCATAACAGTACACTAGAGTAAGTGACCATAACAGCACTGGAGTAAGTGTGGCCATAACAGCACCCTGGGAGGTGGCCACAACAGTACCCTCTGGAAGTAAGTGTGACCATAACAGTACCCTGGGAGGTGTGGCCAAACACAACCCTGGAGGCCATAACAGTACCCTGAAGTATGTGTGGCCATAGCAGTACCCTGGAGTAAGTGTGATCATAACAGTGCCCTGGAGTAAGGTGACCATAACAGTACTCTGGAGGTAAGTGACCACTAACACCCTGGAGTAAGTGTGGCCATAACAGTACTCTGGAGTGTGACCATAAAAAGACCCTGGAGTAGGTGTGGCCACAACAGTACCCTAGAGTGAGTGTGACCAGAACAGGCCCTGAGTAAGTGTGACCATAATAGCACTGAGGGTGTGGCCATAACATTACCCCTGCAGGTGGACACAATAAAGGCCCTGGAGTGAGTGTGACCACAACAGTCCCTGGAGTAGTGTGGCCACAACATTACCCTGGGTAAAAATACACAGTACTTGTAAGTGTGTGACCATAACAGTACCCTGGAGTATGTGGCCATACCAGTACCCTGAAGAAAGTGTATACAACAGTACCCTTGAGTAAGTGTGGCCATAGCAGTACCCTGAGGTGTGGCCATAACAGTACCCTGGAGAGGTGGCCATAACAGTACCCTGAGGTAAAAATTACACCAGCAGTACCCTGAGTAGGGCCATAACAGTACTCTGAGAAGGTGACCATAACAGTACCCTGAAGTAGTAACCATAACAGTACCCTGGAATGAGTGTCGCCATAACAGTACCCTGGAATGAGTGTGGCCACAACAGTACCCTGGAGTAAGGCCATTAGTACCCTGGAGTAAGTGTAACCATAACAGTACCCTGGAATGAGTGTCGCCATAACAGTACCCTGGAATGAGTGTGGCCATAACAGTACCCTTGGAGGCCACAACAGCACTCCTGAGAAGTGTGACCATAACAGTATCTGGAGTGAGTGTGGCCATAACAGTACCCTGAGGTGTGGCCATAACAGTACCCTGGAGTAAGTAACCATAATACCCCTGGAGGTGTGGCTATACTTGCACTGAGTAGGACAACAGTACCCTGGAATGAGCCATAACAGTACCCTGAGGGTGTGGCCATAACAGCCCTGGAGTAAGTGTAACCATAATACCCTGGAGTAGGTGTGGCCATAACAGCACCGGAAGTGGGCCATAACAGTACCGAGTGTGGCCATAACAGTACTCTGGAGTGAGTTTGGCCATAACAGTAAACTGAAGTAAGTGTGACCATAACAGCCCTGGAGTAAGTGTAACCATAACAGTACTCTGGAGTGAGTTTGGCCATAACAGTAAACTGAAGAAAGTGTCCATAACATTACCCTGGAGTAAGTATGGCCATAACAGCTCCCTGAAGTGGGTGTGGCCATAACAGTACCTGGAGTGTGGCCATAACAGTACTCTGGAGTGAGTTTGGCCATAACAGTAAACTGAAGAAAGTGTGGCCATAACATTACCCTGGAGTAAGTGGCCATAACATTACCCCTGGAGTAAGTGTGGCCATAACATTACCCTGGAGGAAGTGTGACATAACAGTACCCTGAAGCAGTGTGTGGCCATAACAGTACCCTGGGAGGCAAACAGCACCTGGAGGTGTGGCCATAACAGTACTCTGGAGTGAGTTTGACCACAACATTCTGGAGTAAGTGTCCATAACAGTCCCCTGAAGTATGTGTGGCTATAGCAGTACCCCTGAGTAAGGTGGCCATAACAGTACCCTGGAGTGGTGTGGCCATAACAGTACCCTAGAGTGAGTTTGGCCATAACATTACCCTGGAGCAAGTGTGGCCATAGCAGTACTCTGGAGGTGTGACCATAACAGTACCCTGGAGAAAGTGTGGCCACATATACCCTGAGGAGGTGGCCATAAAGCACCCCGGAGGTGTGACCATAACAGTACCCAGGAGTACGTGGCTAACAATAGCATTCTGGAGTAAGTGTGACCACAACAGTACTAGAGTGGCCATCATCATCCCTGAAGTAAGTGTGAATAACAGTACCCTGGAAGGCCATAACAGTACCCCTGAAGTAAGTGTGATCATAACAGTCCCTGGAGTAAGTGTGGCCATAATCCTGAAGTAGTGACCATAACAGTACCCTGAGTAAGTGTGGCCATAACAGTACCCTGGAGTAAGTGTGACCATAACAGTATTTCAAAGCTGGTGACCAAACAGTACTTGGAGTAGGACCATAACAGTACTCTGAGTAGGTCGCCATAACAGTACCCTGGAGGGTAAGACCATAACAGTGCCTGGGAGTAAGTGTGACCATAACAGTACCCTGAAGTAAGTGTGGCCATAACAGTACCCTGCAGAAGTGTGACCATAACAGCACCCTGGGAAGTGTGGCCATAACAGTACCTGGAGTAGGGTGACCAGAACAGAACTCTGGAGGAGGTGGGCCATAACAGTAGTCTGAGTAGGGACCAGAACAGCACTCTGGAGGTGTGACCATAACAGTACCCTGGAGTAAGTGTGACCAGAACAGTACTCTGGAGTAAGTGAGACCATAACAGTACTTCTGGAGGGAGTGTGGCTATAACAGAACCCTGGAGTAAGTGTGATCACAGGACAGTACTCTGAGGTGTGACTATAACAGTACCCCTGAAGCAGTGTGGCCATAACAGTACCCTTGGAGTAGTGTGGCCATAACAGTACCCTAGAGTAGCTGACCATAACAGCATTCTGAAGTAAGGTGTAACCATAATAGTACCCTGGAGTAAGGTGACCATAACAGTACTTGAGTAGTGTGAACATAACAGCACTGGGAGGAGTGTGGCCATAACAGTACTCTGAGTAAGTGTGACCAGACAGCACTCTGGAGTAAGTGTGACTATAACAGTACCCCTGAGTAAGTGTGGCCATAACAGTACCCTGGAGTAAGTGTGACCATAACAGTACCCTGAGGCAGGTAACCATAACAGTACTCCTGAGGTGACCATAACAGCACACTCTGGAGAAGTGTAACCATAACAGTACTCTGAGTAGGTGGCCATAACAGTACCCCGGAGGGGGTGACCATAACAGGATCCTGGAGTGAGTGACCAACAGTACCCTGAGCAGTGTGGCCATAACAGACCCTGGAGCAGGTGACCATAACAGTACCCTGGAGGAGTGTGACCATAACAGTACCCTGGAGGAGTGTGACCACAACAGTACCCTGGAGTAAGTGTGTGGCCATAACACATTCTGGATATGTGGCCATACAGAACCCTGAAGTAAGTGTGGCCAAACAGTACCCCTGGAGAAGTGTGGCCATAACAGCACCCTGGAGGAGTGTGTGAACATAACAGCACCTGAAGCAAGCGTGGCCATAACAGTACCCTGGAGTAGACCATAACAGCACCCTGGAGTGAGTGTGACCACAACAGTACCCTGGAGTGAGTGTGACCACAACAGTACCCTGAGCACTGTCCATAACATTACCCTGGAGTAAGTGTGGCCATAACAGCACCTGGAAGTGTGGCCATAGCAGTACCCTGGAGTGAGTGTGCCCATAACATTACCCCTGAGTAAGTGTGGCCATAACAGTACTCTGGAGGTGACCATAACAGTACCCCTGGAGTGAGAGTGACCATAACAGCACCCCTGGAGTAAGTGTGGCCCATAACAGCACCCTGGAGTAACTGTGGCCATAACATTACCCCTGGCAGTGTGGCCACAACAGTACCCTGAAGTATGTGACTATAGCAGTACCCTGGAGGAGGTGGCCATAACATTACCCTGAGAAGGTGTGGCCATAACAGTACCTGGAGGTGACCATAACAGTACCCTGGAGGAGAGTGACCATAACAGTACCCTGGAGGCAAGCCATAACAGTACCCTGGAGGGTGTGGCACAAAAAGCCTGGAGTAAGTGTGGCCATAACAGTACCCTGGAGGCACCATAAAGACTAAGTGTAATACACAGTACCCTAGAGTAAGTGTGACCAATGTCACCTATAAGTGTGACCATAACAGTACTCTGGAGTAAGTGTGACCATAACAGCCTAGAGGCGGTGACCATAACAGTACCGGAGAGTGTGACCATAACAGTACCCTGGGAGCAGCAAGGCAACAGTACCCTGGAGGTGGCCATAACAGATTCCTGGAGTGTGGTGACCATACAGTCCCTGAGTAAGTGTGACCATAACAGTATCAGTAAGTGCGTAACCATAACAGATCCTGGAGTAAGTGTGACCATAACAGTACCCTGGAGTAAGTGTGACCATAATAGCACTTTGGAGTAAGTGGCTACACAGTACTCTTAGAGTAAGTGGCAACCATAACAGTACCCTCGGAGTGGTCCACAACAGCACCCAGGAGTGTGACCATACACTATGAGTAATGTGACCATAACATTAACCCTGAGTAAGTGTGACTAACCTGAAGCAGTGTGACCATAACAGTACCCTGGAGAAGGAACATAACAGCACTCCTGGAGTAAGGTGACCATAACAGTACCCTGAGAGGTGGCACAATAGCATTCTGGAGTAAGTGTAACCACAACAGACTGGAGTAAGTGACTACAGACTCCCTGGGAGTAAGTGTGACCCTAACAGCCCCTGAGAAGTGTGACCAGCAATAGCATTACAGTGACCATAACAGTACCTGGAGTAGTGTATAACATCATACCCTGCAGGAGTGTGGCCATAACAGTACTTTAGAGTGGAAAGGTGTGGCCATAACATTACCCTGTAGTAAGTGTGGCTTAACAGTATCCCTGGAGTGAGTGGCCACACACATCTTAGTAGCGGCACTGGCACAGCACTGAGTAAGTGTACACAGGCCCTGAAGCAGTGTGGCCATAATAGCACCCTGGAGTAAGTGTGGCCATACTAGTACCCTGGAGTAAGGTGGCCAACAGCACCCTGAGTAGTGTGGCCATAACAGTACCCCTGAGTGAGGTGACCACAACATTACCCTGAGTAAGGTGGCAACAACAGCCTGGAGTAGTGTGTGGCCATAACAGGCCCTGAAGTAAGTGTGGCCACAACAGCACTGGAGTGTGGCCACAAACAGTACCCTGGAGTAAGGTGGCCATAACAGCACCCTGGAGGTGGTGGCCAAACAGTACCCGAGTGGAAGAACCATAACAGTACCCTGGATAAGTGTGGCTACACAGCACCCTGGAGCAGGTGGCCATAACAGTACCCTGGAGTGAGTGTGACCATACAGCAACCGCAAGTGTGACCACACAGCCCTGAGCAGTGTGGCCACAGAAAATTCCCGGAGTGAGTGTGGCCATAACATTGACCCTGAGGCAGGGCTACAACAGCACCCTGAAGTATGTGTGTGGCATAGCAGACCCCGGAGTGGTGACCACACAGGCCCTGAGCAGGTGACCATAACAGCACTGGAGCAAGTGTGACCATAACATTACCCTGGAGTAAGTGTGGCCATAACAGCACTCCTGGAGTAAGGTGACAAAGCACCCTGGTATGGCCATAACAGTACCCGAGTGAGTGTGACCAGAACAGCACCCTGGAGCAGGTGACCATAACAGCCCTGGAGTAGGTGTGGCCACAACATCACCTGCAGTGACTAACAGCCCTGAGTGAGTGACCACAACAGTACCCTGAGTAGTGTGGCTAACATTCTGGGGTAAGTGTCCACAATAGCACCCTGGAGAGGTGACCATCAGTACCCTGGAGTAAGTGTGGCCATACCAGCACCTGAAGAAAGTGGGCCATAACAGCACCCTTTGATAAGTGTGGCCATAGAAAGTAACCCTGAGGCAATAATAATCTCCTATAAGTGTACTAAAACAGTACCCTGGAGGTGGCCATAACAGTACTCCTGGAGTAAGTGTGGCCATAACAGTACCCCTGAGCAGGTAACCATAACAGTACCCCTGTAGTAAGTGTGGCCATAACAGTACCCTGAAGTAAGTGTAACCATAACAGTACCCTGGAATGAGGTCGCCATAACAGTACCCTGAATGAGTGTGCCATAACAGTACCCTGGAGGCGGTGGCCATAACAGTACCCCGAGTAGTGTAACCATAACAGTACTGTGGAATGAGGCCATAACAGTACCCCGGAATGAGTGCACACAATAGTACCCCTGGAGGTGTACACAGCAAACTCTGGAGGGACATAACAGTACTTGGAGTGAGGTGGCCATAACAGTACCCTGAGTAAGTGTGGCCATAACAGTACCCTGGAGTAAAGTGTAACCATAACAGTACCCTGGAGAAGGTGGCCACAACAGCACCCTGGAGGAGTGTTCAGCCATAACAATCCTGAAATGAGGTGGCTACAACAGCACTCTGGAGAAGTGTGACAATAGTACCCTGGAGTAATGTAACCACACAGCACTGGAGGCAGACGACACAACAGCACCCTGAAGTAGTGGCCATAATACCCTGGAGTAAGGGCAACAGTACTCTGAGGAGTTTCCATAACAGTAAACAACGGTGTGACCATACAGCACCCTGGAGGTGTAACCATAACAGCACTCTGGAGTGAGGCCACAACAGTAACCTGAAGAAAGGTAACCATAACATTACCCTGGAGAAGTGACACATAACCCAGTAGGCTTACAACAATTCGGAGGTGGCCATAACAGTACCCCTGGAGGCAAATAAACACCTGAGTAAGTGTGGCTACAACAGTACTCTGAGTGAGTTTGGCCATAACAGTAAATTGAAGAAAGTGTGGCCAAACAGTACCCTGAGTAAGTGTGGCCATAACAGTACTCTGGGAGGCATACCACAACATTACCCTGGAGGTGTGGCCATAACAGTACCCCGAAGCAGTGTGACCATAACAGCACTCTGGAGGCAACCACACCGGGAGGCAACATAACAGTACTCCTGGAGTGAGTTTGACACAAAACACTCTCCCGGAGTAAGGGCTACAGCTGAAAGTACTCTGGAGCAAGGAATGGATAACAGAACTCTGGAGAAGTGGCCACAACAGCACCCCTGAGGCGTCAAGAGACAGCAACACTAGCAGGTGACCTAACAACAGTACCCAGGAGCACGTGGGCACAATAACAGCACTTCTGGGAGGTGACCATAACAGTACCTGAGAAAGTGGGCCACACACCCCTGAAGTAGACCATAACAGCACCCTGGAGTAAGTGTGGCTGGTCAGTACCCTGAAGTGTGGATCATAACAGTACTTGAGGGTGACACACAATAAATACTCCCTGAAGTAAGTGTGACCACAACATACCCTGATAAGTGGACAAGAACAGTACCCCTGGAGGTGTGACTCAGTATCCCTGAAGGAAGTGACCTCAAAACAGCACTCTGGAGCAGACCATAAAAGGCCCCTGGAGTAAGGTGACCATAACAGTACCCGGAGTAAGTACCATACAAAAAAACCCAGGAGAAGTGTGACCATAACAGGTCTCTGGAGGTGGCCACACAGTACCCTGAGTAAGGACCATAACAGCACTTGGAGCAGGACCATAACAGACCGGGAGGAGTGTGGCCATAACAGTACCAGGAGACCAGAACAGCACTTGAGCAGGACCATAACAGTACCCTGGAGGTGCAGTGAGAACAGCACGGAGGCACCATAAAGGTACTTTGGGAGGAGGGGCCAAGAACAGCACTCCTGGAGCAGGTGACCACAAGCACTCTGGAGCAGGTGGCCATAACACTACCCTCAGACTAAGTGTGGCTACATTAGGCACTTGAGTAAGGACCATAACAGTAATCCCTGAAGTAAGTGTAAACCATAACAGTAACCCTGGAGAAAGGTGACCATAACAGTACTGGAGGAGGGCTACAACAGTACCTGGGAGTGGCGTGAATCATACAGCACTCTGAAGTGCAGACCAGAAAAAAAACCTGAGTAAGTGTGACCATAAAAGTACTGGGAGGGAAGTGGCCATAATAGGCACTCTGGAGGCAGGACCATAAAAAACCTGGAGTAGGTGTGGCCAAGGACAGCACTCTAGAGTAAGTGTGGCCTAATCAGTACCCTGAGTGAGTGTGACCAACAGGCCTGGAGTGAGGTGGCTGGCAACATTACCCCTGAGGCAAAATGAGCCCTGGAGCGTGAAGAGCAACAGCACCGGAGTAAGTGTGGCCACAACATTACCCCTGGCAGAAAGCGAAGAGAAGCCATCAGCACCTGGCGTGCATCAACAACAGACCCTGAGAGGTGACCATAACAGCACCTGGAGCAATGTGCAACAGCCCCTGGAGCAGCCGCCAATGGCACGGCCATAACAGCACTCGGAGGATCAACGGAACACATAAAACATCAGTACCCTGGAGTAAGGGATATAATGAAAAACGCCGGCGGCCTGATAACAGAGCAATGCCAAAAAATTGTGCCATAACATTACCCTGGAGGGCAACAGTATCTGGAGTGCACCCACAACAGTACCCTGGAGTGAGAGTGACCACAGCACTGCAGCAGCGACCAAATAAAATTTATAAGGTGACCATAATAGCACTTCCTGGAGGCGTAACCACAACAAACCCTGGAGTAAGTGTGATCCATAACAGTACCCTGGAGTAGTGCACCATAACATACACGGAGTAAGTAACACAACAAAAATTGGAGGGTGGACCATAACAATCCCTGGAAAGGTGACCATAACATACCCTGGAGTGGAGGCGGCACACACTAGAGAAGTGTGGCAATAAAATACTGGCAAGTGTAGCCATAAACAGACTCTGGAGTGTGACCATAACAGTAACCTGGCAAGTGTGACCATAACAGCAATCCTAGAGTAAGTGTGGACCAAGCACCCTGGAGTAAGTGTAGCCACAACAGCACTCTAGAGTAGTGTGACCATACAGTACTCTGGAGTAAGTGTCCATAACAGTACTCTGGAGTAAGTGTGACCATAACAGTTCCCTGGAGTAAGTGTGACCAACAGCAATTCCTGGAGGAGACTGCGCTAACAGGCCCTGGAGGTGTGGATAACAGTACGAGGTGTGGCCACAACAGTACCCTGAGCAATGACTCAACATTACCCTGGAGTGAGGCCACATTACCCTGAGCAAGTGCTGACACAGTACCCCTGAAGTAGCATGCGGCCACACCAACCCTGGAGGTGTGATCATAACAGTACCCAAGAAGGGGACCACAGCCTGGAGAGAGGGGACCATAACATTATCCTGGAGGTGTGGACAAACAGCACTGGAGTAAGTGTGACCATAAAGTACCCTGGAGTAGGTGTGGCCATAACAGTACCCTAAGGAGTGAGTGTGACCAGAACAGTACCCTGGAGTAGCGGTGACCATAACAGCACCCTGGAAAGTGAGGTGTGGCCACACACCCCTGCAAGTGTGACCATAACAGTACTGGAGTGAGGGACCACAACAGTACCCTGGAGTGAGGTGGCTAACATTACTCCTGGGGGTAAGTGGCCAATAACATACCCGAGTAAGTGTGACCATAACAGTACCCCTGGTGGTAAGGCCATACCAGTACCCTGAAGAGTGCAACAGCTACCCCTGAGTAAGGGCCATAGCAGACCCTGGAGTAAGTGTGGCTATAATAGGCCCTGGAGTAGTGTGGCCATACCAGTACCCTGGAGGAGTGGCTCAACAGTACCCTGGAGAAGTGTGGCCAACAACAGTACCCTGGAGTAAGTGTAACCATAACAGCACTGGTGGAGTGTGGCCATAACAGTACTCTGGTGTGTGACCATAACAGTACCCTGAAGTAAGTGTAACCATAACAGCACTGAATGAGTGTTGCCATAACAGTAGCCCTTGAATGAGTGCTGCATAACATACCCTGGAGTAGTGTGTGGCTAACAGTACCCTGGGTAAGTGTGTCACAATAAGGCCATAATGACGAAAGTGCCATAACAGTACCCTGGAGGCAATAGCACTTGCAGTGGCTACACAGTACCCTGACCTGCAGTACCCTGAAGCATGGGCTACAGCAATCCCTGGGAGGTGTGTAAGACCATAACAGTACCCTGGAGTAGGGCCACAGGCACTAGAGCAGTGTGGACTACACATTACCCTGGAGGTGGCTAACAGTACTCTGGAGAGGTGGACCATACTAGTACCCTGAAGTAGTGTGGCCATAATGTACCCTAGAGGAGTGCAACAGTACCCCTGGAGTAAGTGTGACCATAACAGCCCTCTGGATAAGTGTGGCCAAACATTGCACTAGGTGGCACCAAAACATACCAGAACACTACCCTGAGAAGTGCATACAATTTTGGCCTATGTATGTAAGCACCCTGAGTAAGTGTGACCACATTACACTGAGTAAGGAAGCCACAACAGTACCCTGGAAGAGCACATAACAGGTACCCTTGAGTGTGGACAACAATAGACCCCTGAGCAGGCCACAACAGTACCCCGATGGCACAAGAAATTCTGATAGCAAGTACCCTGGAGTAAGGTGGCCACAACAGCACTCCCTGAGTAAGTGTAACCATAACAGTACTCCCTGTAGGAGGTGGCACAGAACAGTACTCTGGGAGTGCAACAGTCCTCAAGTAAGTGTAACCATAACATCTCAGTATGGGAGGTCGCCATAATACCCTGGAATGAGTGTGGCTAACAGTACCCTGGAGTAAGTGTGGCCACACAGTACCGAGGTGGCCATAACAGCACTCTGGAGTGAGTGTGGCCAACAGTACCCGAGTAAGTGTGGCCATAATAGAACCTAGAGTAACAACCATAACATACTGGAGGCAAAATACACAATAGCACTGAGTGAATTTGACATGTCATCCCTGAGCAAGGTGGCCACAGTACTTGGAGGCTGTGACCAAGGAGGCACTGGAGAAAGTGGCCATAACAGTACCCCGGGAAGTGTGGCACAACAGCACCCTGGAGTAAGTGTGACCACAACAGGAACCAGGAGCAGGTGGCCAACAGTACTGAGTAAGTGTGACTCATAACAAAGACTCTATGCACATAACACACCTGAAGTAAGGTGACCATAACAGCACCTGGAGGCGTGGGTGGCTACACAGTACCCCAGTAAGTGTGATCATACAGTACCCTGAGGTGGCCACAACACACTCCCTGAAGTGTGACCATACAGACCCGGAGTAAGTGGCATAATAGCACTGAGGTGACCATAACAGTATTCTGAAGCAGTGACCAGAACATACTGGAAGTGTGACCATAACAGTACCCTGGGAGGTGCACCATAACAGGCACCAAGGTAAGCTGGGCTGGCACCCTGAGGAGTGGTGACCATAATAGTACTGGAAGTAAATACAGTACCTTGGAGCAGGTGACCAGAACAGCACAAGTGCCATAACATGCAAAGTACTCTGGAGGTGAAGGTAACAGTACTCAGGAGGCACACAGTCCCTGGAGGCAAGACCAGAACAGTACCCGAGTGAAGTGGACCATAACATACCTGGAGGAGTAAATACAATAACCCTGGAGTAAGTGTACATAACAGTACTGGGAGGGCCATAACACATACTGGAGAAGTGTGACCACAACAGCCGGTAAGACTGGTGTACTCCTGGAGTAAGTGTGACCATAACAGCAGACTTAGGAGTGGCCACAACAGTACCCTCTGGAGGCGTGAACAAAAGCACCCTGAGGTAAGAATGAGCAACAGCACTCAGGAGTGAGTGTCGCCATAACATTACCCTGGGAGTAAGGCAACAGTACCCTGGGAGGTGTGACCACAATAGCCCTGGAGGGGAGGTGGCCATAACAGTACCTCTGGAGTAAGTGTGACCTATAACAGTACCCTGAAGTAGTGCACAGCACTCGGAGGCACCATAACAGCATGGGAGGAGTGGCCATAACAGTACCCTGGAGGCGGACATAACAGTGCCCTGGAGGTGTGACCATAACAGCACTTAGAGTAGTGCCAACATTACCCCTGGGGAGGTGTAACAAGGCCAGTACTGAGTAAGTGTGACCATAATAGTACCCTGGAGTGAGTGCACAACAGCCTGGAGCATAACATTACCCCTGGAGGGGCAAATGCCAACAGTACCCCTGGGAGGCTGACCATAACAGTACCCCTGGAGGCGTGTGGCCATAACATTACCCGGAGAAAGTGTGGCAACAGTACCCTGGAGGGTGGCTATAACAGCACGCTGGAGTGAGTGTGCCATAGCAGTACTCTCAGGCAAGTATGGCCATAATAGTGCCTTCGGAGTAACTGTGGCCAACATTACCTGCGTAAGTGTGGCCATACAGCACCTGGAAGTGTGTGTGTACATAGCAGTACCCTGAGGTGGTGGCCATAACATTACCCTATAAGTGTGGCCATAACAGCCTCTGAGTGTGTGGACCATAACAGTACCCTGGAGTGAGAGGACCATAACAGCACCTGGGAGGTGGCCACAACACACCCCTGGGAGGTGCACTCAGTACTCTGAGTGGTAACCATAACAGTACCCTGAGTGGCAACCATACGAAAGTACTCTGAGGTGGACCATAACATTACTCTGGAGTAAGTGTAACCATAATAGTACCCTAGGAGGTGTGATCAAACAGTACCCCTGAGTAAGTGTGTACACAGTACCCTGGAGAAGGAGCCCATAATAGTACTCTGGAGTAAGTGTAACCATAACAGTACCCTAGAGGTGTGACCATAACAGTACCCTGGAGTAAGTGTTGCCAACAGTACTCTGGAGTGACCATAACAGTAACTCTGGAGTAAGTGTGACCATAACAGTACTCCTAGAGAAGTGTGACCATAATAGCACCCTGGGAGGTGGCCATAACAGTATTCCTGGAGTAAGTGTGACCATAACAGTACCTGGAGTAAGGTGGCCACAACAGTACTCTGGAGTAAGTGTGACCATAACAGTACCCTGGAGTAAGGTAACCACGCCCTGAGTAAGTGTCATAACAGTACCCTGGAGGTGTAATAACAGCACTGGAGGTGCACAACAGTTCCTAGAGTGTGCACCACAACAGTACCCTAGAGTAAGTGTGGCCATAACAGTACCCCTGGAGGGGTGACCATAACAGCATTCTGAGGTACATAACAGTTCCCTGGAGGCAAGCCATAGTACCCTGAGGTGGCCATAACAGTACTTGGAGGGGTAACCAAACAGTACTCTGGAGTAAGTGTGGCCATAAAAATCCCTGAGTAAGTGTAGCCATAACAGTACTCTAGAGTATAACCATAACAGTACCTGGAGTAAGTGTCGCTAACAGTACTCTGGAGTGCCATAACAGTACCCTGGAGCACATAGCAGTACTCTGGAGTAAGTGTAACCATAACAGTTCCTCGGAGTAGTGCAACATAACAGTACTCCTGGAGTAAGTGGCCATAACAGCATTCTCTGGAGTAAGTGAAACTAAGCCTAACAGTACCCTAGAGTAAGTGTGACCATAACAGCACTTGAGTAAGTGTGGCCATAACAGTACTCTGAGTGGTGACCATAACAGTACTCTGGAGTAAGTGACCATAACAGTACCCTGGAGTAAGTGTGACCATAACAGTACCCTGGAGTAAGTGTGACCATAACAGTACCCTGGAGTAAGTGTGGCCATAACAGTACCCTGGAGTAAGTGTGACCATAACAGTACTCTGGAGTAAGTGTGGCCATAACAGTACTCAGAGAAGTGTGACCATAACAGTACCCTGGAGTAAGTGTGACCATAACAGTACTTTGAGGTGTAACCATAACAGTCCCTGAGTAAGTGTACCATAACAGTATCCCTGGCGGCCATAACAGTACTCTGGAGTAAGTGTAACCATAACAGTTCCCTGGAGTAAGTGTGGCCATAACAGTACCCTGGAGTAAGTGTGGCCATAACAGTACTCTGGAGTAAGTGTAACCATAACAGTACCCCTGGGTAAGTGTGTGACCATAACAGTACCCTGGAGTAAGTGTGACCATAACAGTACTCTGAGTAAGTGTGACCTAACAGTACTCTGGAGTAAGTGTAACCATAACAGTTCCCTGGAGTAAGTGTGACCATAACAGTACTCTGGAGTAAGACCATAACAGTACTCTTATGTAACCATAACAGTTCCCTGAGTAAGGTGTGGCCATAACAGTACCCCTGAGTAAGTACTATAACAGTACTCTGGAGTAAGTGTAACCATAACAGTACCCTAGTAAGT
Organism: Homarus americanus; assembly: GCF_018991925.1. Taxonomy (NCBI): domain Eukaryota; kingdom Metazoa; phylum Arthropoda; class Malacostraca; order Decapoda; family Nephropidae; genus Homarus; species Homarus americanus. The sequence goes on from NW_024713691.1 coordinate 14,898, forward strand.
GTGACTAACAGTACCCTGGAGTAAGTGTGACCATAACAGTACTTGGAGTAAGTGTAACCATAACAGTTCCCTGGAGTAAGTGTAACCATAACAGTTCCCTGGAGTAAGTGTACCATAACAGTACCCTGGAGTAAGTGTGACCATAACAGTACTCTGGAGTAAGTGTAACCATAACAGTTCCCTGGAGTAAGTGTGACCATAACAGTTCCCTGGAGTAAGTGTCGCCATAACAGTACCCTGGAGTAAGTGTGATAATCCGGATATTCCTGAATGGAAATCATTCCTCAACAACCCCTGTAACAAAGCAAACTGACGACACAAACCTTCCTGGTATAGAGTCACCTTTGGTGGAACAGGCGGTGACCATGGAGGCAGTTTCCGTGTCAAATGCAGAAACCTTGATTGTGGATGAACTCGAGTGTCTGAATCATGTAGAAGACACACGACTATTTGCACACATTGCATACAGCTGTAGAACACATGGCTCCAGGCGTGTTGTGATTCATGCATATGAAACTGATATAGTTCCTGTGTATCACTAACAAGATTGGCATGCGAGAAGAGTTATGGATTCAAAGGAACGACAGGTACCTGCCCGTGCATGTTTGTTCAGAACCTTTCCACAAAGTGAAATTACCTGTAGAGTTGTGTGAATCTTGCTTAGTGCCCATGTTCTTACAGGGTACTCCGTCAATTACATATTCAAGCGAGCAAAAATGGAGCAGCTTCTGTTACTCACAATATGGTGGGCCACATTACAAAGTTTACCAGATTCGGAGATGTGGTGTACATGACGTGACACAATAAGTCATCGACGATGCTAGGAACTTCATTGCAACTCTTTATGGAAGCCATCAGTTTCTTCTCTGAATACTCTTCGGGAACATATTTTTGCTAACAACAAGGGTGACATACATTCTTTGCCACCTACAGAAGACTCCTTTTCATTCCACCTGTTGCGTGCTCAATCATAAGAACACAAGAATATAGGAAACTGCAGCAGGTATCCTGGCCCATACTGGGCAGTCCCATTTACACCAAACCCCTATTGCTCATATATCCATCCAACCTATGTTTTTAAGCTATCCAGCGTATTCGAGTTAATGATGATATTTGGTAACTTGTTCCACTCGTCCACTACTCTATTTCACGGTTACGAGGTCATTGTCCCACGGGAATACGGCGCCAAGCTCACCCTTGTGTGTAAGAAGTTAGACAAAGATGTAGTGGAAAATAATGCAGAAGAAATAAGAGATGAAATACAAAAGCAAAACAATGTCAAGGTTGTGGAGGTGTATCCTATGTATGCCCATAATATAATCAAGGTTCGCTTTGCAGACACAACGGATGCAAAAAGAATGAAGGAGAAGGGGCTCTATGCATATGGCGCTTCCATCTCATCACACCAAATAGAATATGAAAACTATACGCCCATCCAACATTGTATGAAGTGCTATAAATACAATGACCACATGACCAAGAACTCCCCCATGCAAGGGGTCATATGCTCTGAGTGTTCATCTGATCAGCACTTCTACAAAGACTGCCGTAGCACCATAAAAAAGTGTGTCGTCTGCGAGGGTGACCACAGGACCTTCTCTGCCACCTGCCTGGTCAGGAAACAGGTACTTCAAGAAACAGAAGAAACTGACCGAAATAACCAAACAAAAAGAAACCAGGGAAATTTCTAACACCATAGAAAGGACCACTCAGTCGACGATCATGGCTTACAGCCAAACCCTAAAAGACGCTCTGAAAGAAACTCAAGCAGACTCCCAAAAGCTCAACAATGTCAGCGAGATCATGGAAGTCCTGCAATCAGAGATAAGAACCATCAAGGACTCAATAAAACAGGCAGTTACTGAGTCACTGGGCGCCATGAGGGACGCAGTGGCCGAGAGCATCAGGAGCGTCTCCTCTCCACAGCTGGACGAGTCCAAAGCCACCACTATATACTTGTCTTACCTGCATGCCCATCACATGAACATGGTTCATCCAGGTTCATTCTCGAAACACCTCAACGAGACACTAACCAGGAACAACATTGCACCTGTTGAAATAAGCGACAAAGTCCCTTCAAAAGAAATCCTTAAGGCAGTAACCCACTCAACGACTTATCGACGACCTCAACCCACGCCAGAAATAGACCATGACCTCCTTGACTTGGGCAAAAGTCAGTATAACCGCAATCCCGACGTGGCCAGTCAGTCCCCCTGGGATCACAGCTCCAACGACACCGTAAATGTCCGCGACCCCATTACATGCACTCCCAGCGACGACAGTGACCATCGGACTGCAACCACAGTCAATGGTTGCGACCAGGTGATGACGACTCACTCCACAGAGGAACAAGACCCTCGAGCTGCAGCGTCAGTTGATTACTACGACACGCAGGCCCAGGACCTGAACACCTTCCTGTACACGGGTGACGAGAAGTTCGAGGGCCCGCCATTGACTGACAAGCAGATGTCCGAAGGTTCTGCTAAGAAGTTCCGTCCCTCTAGAAATGGCAGAAGCCGAGCAAACACTCCAAGCGACGCCCCAAGCTACAGTCTCCGAATTGGCAGTCGTTAGCAGGATGGAAATTGTCCAACATAATGTCCTACACTGGTCCCTTAATAGACGTAACGAACTGTCTAACTTATACTATCAATTAGACCCAGACATCATTCTGTTAAACAGTACGGGCATAAAGGACGAAAGTAAGCTGAAATTTTTTGGTTACACTGTATACCAGAGGAACATGACGGGTGAGCTGAACGATGGTGTCGCTGTGGCCGTCAGGTCACGTCTGAGTCACAGAGTGTTGCCAGACTTCGAGGATTCAGTTCTGGGAGTGCAGGTGGAGACAACTAGGGGACCTGTTATCATATGCTTATACTTACCCGAACAAGACCTAAACCAGTTGCTACGCCACAGAAAACCAATATACATCATAGGGGACTTAAATGCGCGCCACGCCATACTCGGACACGGTAATGAGAACAACGTCGGTGTGGCAAAGAATGTATGTCACCCTTGTTGTTATCAAAAATATGTTCCCGAAGAGAATTCAGAGAAGAAATTGATGGCTTCCATAAAGAGTTGCAATGAAGTTCCTAGCATCGTCGATGACTTATTGTGTCACGTCATGTACACCACATCTCCGAATCTGGTAAACTTTGTAATGTGGCCCACCATATTGTGAGTAACAGAAGCTGCTCCATTTTTTGCTCGCTTGAATATGTAATTGACGGAGTCACCCTGTAAGAACATGGGCACTAAGCAAAGATTCACACAACTCTACAGGTGATTTTTCATACTTTGTGGAAAGGTTCTGAACAAACATATGCACGGGCAGGTACCTGTCGTTCCTTTGAATCCATAACTCTTCTCGCATGCCAATCTTGTTAAAGTGATACATACTTAGAACTATATCAGTTTCATATGCATGAATCACAACACGCCTGGAGCCATGTGTTCTACAGCTGTATGCAATGTGTGCAAATAGTCGTGTTTCTTCTACATGATTCAGACACTCAAGTTCATCCACAATCAAGGTTTCTGCATTTGACACGGAAACTGCCCTCCCATGGTCACCGCCTGTTCCACCAAAGGTGACTCTAATGCCACCAGGAAGGTTTGTGTCGTCAGTTTGCTTTGTTACAGGGGTTGTTGAGGATTGATTTCCATTCAGGAATATCCGGATTATCAGATGAGATATATTCATTAGACAGTAAATTGTTTCCTCTACGTTTCCTTTCATACAGTTTGAGAATTGATGAGGCATCAAAGTCATATCTGTCTCGGACAAGGTGGATATGATAACAGTTAACTGGCGTCAATTGGATAATTTTTTGACAATACTGCATCATCAGCTCTGTAAAGGTATTTACAGCTAGAGTCTGCTGTGCTGGATGAATACCGTAGCATCAATCAGGAACACGGATGAAAGATATGGTAAGGTAAATGGTTGTTGAATATCTGCTTGTTGCAGGAGGGGTGCAAGAAATCAAGAAATCACTTTTGGTACCATTGCACATAACTTATTGATGGTCATCTTCACAACTTAGTTAAACAAGGACGACGGATACCGTGTCCACTGATGAACAAATGTTTTCTTTCGGGGAGCTTCTGCAGCTCCTTGAACTACGAATAAACATATGGTGCAGGTGACCTCTCTTTCTTCCTGGTAGATTTTTGTTACACTTTACTTCCTTGTAGATACTGCAAGTTAACGTGGGCCCTTCGTGCCCGGTGAAAGTTTGAACGCTCGTGCTTGGCTAGCGTGCAACCGCCATCCGGCTGACAGCGTACAGTGACAAAATGGTAAATTTATGCCTTCCTAAAGAAACCATCGATATGGGACCATGTTTGTTCCACTCTACGATTTTTTTGCGATTTTTCCACCAAGTTTGATGAAAAACGATTGTGCAGTTTTGGCTGCCCAGAACAGACAGACACACACACACACGGCTATTCCTATAGTATACAAGTGAACGTGGGCCCTTCGTGCCCGGTGAAAGTTTGAGCGCTCGTGCTTGGCTAGTGCGCAACCACCGTCCGGCTGACAGCCTACAGCAAATGAGGGTGCGCCAAGTCAGTAGACTTGCATCGTTTTCCAAAATAGGCAACATTTACTAGAACCTGATGGAACCTGACCTAACCAACCAAAGAAACCTACCTAACTTCCTAGCCAGCGACAGACCCCCATCATATTAAACAGAAAGTAGTTAGCTAATGAGAGCGCACTCACGGTAAAATAGCGTTAGTAGGAACTTAGCCGTTCACGGTAAAATATCCAATACGTATACAATTAGATGCGTGCACAGTACCCTTAGTATTTACATAAATAAACATCTAAACAGCCAATATACATGCTAAGTCAATTAAAATCATGTACGACGATATTCCTGAATAAATATCAAACAATCAATCAATCCGTCTACAAATAAATACCATTGGTTGTTTACACATGGCAAGATTCACGAGGTCACCACCAAACTTTATTCCCAAGTCTCTTCTCTCTACCTGATAGCTTTCCATCTACTTTACATCATGTAGGTAGCTTAAGTAGGCGAGACGCTTTACTAAAAATAACAATGGGTTTCGTAAATTACCTCATATCGCCGTTTTTTTCACCATTCTGTGCCATCCCAGAAACTGTTTGGATTCAAGACATTACAACACTCAAAACACTGTTGCCATACCAGCGCATCAACCTTAGCCAAGATACTGGATCCTCTCCCCTACAATACAACCACATTTATAATAGTCAATGTACGATGTTCGTTATAATAATAAAAATTATAATAATAATAATAATAATAATAATAATAATAATAATAATAATAATAATAATAATAATAATAATAATAATAATAGGCTAATAATAATAATAATAATAATAATAATAATAATAATAATTCAGTCAAATTGTTATACATGTTTACAATTGCAGAGGCATGTATATAAAATATGCAGGTATACAGTTCACATGAAATATAGAAGGACGTAGAGTCGTAGACGGTGGGGGTATGCAGTTTCCTTGGTGCTACTATAGCGTACGAACTACAAAGATATCCCACAGAGGAGGAGGCTGTTAACCCAACCCCCCCCCCCACACATTTTTTAATCTGATCAACATGATGGTCTGCGTTCTTGCACCTTAATGACAGGCCAGTTGATACCCCTCACCTCTTCCTCATCCCGTTGTAATTTCCTTGTAATATTTGCACCTTAGCCTGGCCTTATCCTGAACTAGGTAACAGTTAAATCTGAATGACAAGACTATATGGTGACTGGTGCCAATCGGCAAGGTGTTCCAGTTTGGCCACCATACCCTCCTCGTTTGTTATGATGAGGTCAAGAGGCTTGGGTGTTTGCTCCCTCTGTAATGTGTCGGCTCTAAAATGTTGGAACAGAAAATTATCTCTCAGAGTTTCTACAAAAAGAGTAGCAGGGTTATTCAAGTCATTCGTGGACCTCCAGTCGATGTCGCCATAGTTAAAGTCCCCCAGATAAGGAGGTGGCTAGGGTGAGCATCGCCGCGTTGTTTATTAAAGTTCTTAAATTCCTTTGATTAGTGGGCCACAGTTTGGGATCTGTAGATACACCCAACGATAAGTAAGTCCCTCCTTTAATTTAATTTTACACCACTTGGACTCTTCAAAAACATCCTCTCCCTGTACCCTCGCCTGGCTGGCTCTAAGGTCTTGCCTAGCATAGATAACCACACCCCTCTTGCAAGTTTCTTGAGAAAGTTTCGTAAATGAGTCATATCCAGCAATACTGAACTCACATTCCTCTGGGTCGATTCTCCTGTTCTTGTACAACAGTTCTACAACACCTATTGTTTACACAACGATGATGATGATGAATAATGATTAAAATGAAATTAAAAAAAGGGCATACTGTGTTATATTTTCATATGCAAATTTTTGATTCGTAAGCCTACAAAATACAGTGTACTTAGCAAATGCTGCAGCTTCTGAGAATGTGGGGGGAGCAGGTTTACTACTAAGAGCAGAAACGTTACCGAGAACAAATTCTGGCTTGAATGTCATGTACACTAGTACTGACACGTTCCTTGATAAGAGAGAGGAGTTTGAAACACTACGAAGAGTACACCAACCAGATATTGTAGGTGTTGCGTCTCTGTAACAAAGCGTGTTCGGCATTCGGGCCTTCGATGTAGAGCGGCAGAAATTGGACAGTGATTACATGAGATCATCAAGATCGTCTTAGTGATGTGAAAGTGCAAATCGATGTAGGACTTTTAATGCTAGACGCGATTGTATTTTTGAAAACTCAATTTCCACCGAGTTGGAGGTACAGCCAAGGTCACGAGGCCTATAACCACAAAATCACTGCCATATGACAAAGCTTTTATTTTATTTTATTTTTCTAAGGATTTGTGGTCACGGCTGTGATAAAGGCCAACCAGGGAGTGTAGTACTGTGATTTTAGATAAATCAGTTCATACTGTCATCAGTGACCGCAGGAGAGACTATAATAACTTAAAGTGAATACATATTGGCAATCGAGCTGGTAAGGACAACTGCCAGCCTATACGTGTCATAGGTGCCACAGAGACTTTAAATTTTATTTTGTTTGTGTGCTTTCTCAAGGACTGGATCTGTGTTTATAATACACCACTCACAGGGAGATACAGTGTACACAGTGATAGTTCATAGTGTCATCAGTGACCGCTGAAGTTGTAAATAACTTAAAGTGAGCGCTCACTAGCAAGCAAGCTGGAAAGGCACCGTGCCAGCTGAAACCAAGTCGTGTCATAGGTGCCACAGAGACTTTAAATTTTACAGTATTTTGATTGTGTGCTTTCTCAAGGACTGAAACTGTGCCTACAATACACCATTCACAGGGAGATACAGTGTACGCAGTCACAGACGACAACTCTATAGGCAACAGAGAGTAGCTAAGTACTGTTCTTTTTCTCTCGTTACTTTATTTAAATAGGTGTAGATCTATACACAGTCTGCACCCCCCCTCCCCCCACCCCCACAACAACAACAACCATGAGTTTGATATGTGATTACTGCAGGGAGACGTCGGATATGGAGGATACAGGCCTAACTAATGCACCGTTTAGGAAGTTACTAACTGCCGTAAAGCATGATGGCTGTTGCTAGTATTGCCCTGGCTGCATAGTCAAGGTGAATGAAGCGATTGCAATCCATAAGGGAACGAGTTCTCTAGGGACGAAAATAGATGAAGCAGGAGCCCTGCTGGTTGACAAACTGGAGCAAGTTGGGAAAGAGATCCTTGCTAAGACTGAGGAAGTAGTTAATAGAATGGAGGTGGTTGCTAAGAGGAGTTATGCTGACGTATTAGGAGGGCCACGGGGGTGGGGGGGGGGGCGGAGAGTAATGCAGAATCAGTACAGGTTCTACAGCAGATTGGGACTTTGAAAAAGTGTGTCGAAGAAATGAAAATTAACGGACCTACTGTTAGGGGAGAGGAGGAACACCAGGAACGGCTCCAGCGCAGGAACAATGTAATAGTTTTTGGAGTCACCGAGAGCCAGGCGGAGGGAACTGTGAGTAAGGAAACACACGACAAGGTGCTGTTTCAAAATATTTGCACAGAGGTTCTGAAGATTCCAGCAACCCCTCAGGATGTGAGGAGGCTGGGACAAAAGCAGGGGGCTAAGCCTCGCCCCCTCAGGATCACACTAGGGAGTGAGGAGGAGAAATGGCAAGTTATTCGGCAGGCAAAAAACTTAGCAAGGAGCGAGGCATTTCGGGATGCATTTATTCACCCAGACCGCACGGTAATGCAGAGGGAACAGCACAAGAAGCTCCTGCTGGACTTGAAGCAGAAGAGGGAGGAGTCGAGGAGGAACGGGGACAGGTGCACATGGGTTATACTCAGGGGGAGGGTAGTGGAAACAAGTGTGCCGACACAGGGCCAGGGGGCAGCAGTGCACCCTCCACCCACTCAACCCCCCACCCGGGAGGCGGCACCAGCTCAGCCTACCGGACAGGAGGGAACGAGCGCCGTGTAAACAATGACATTTCTAACCACACCCTGCAAAATACAGTGTACTTAGCAAATGCTGCAGCTTCTGAGAATGTGGGTGGAGCGGGTTTATTACTAAGAGCAGAGACGTTACCGAGAACAAATTCTGGCTTGAATGTCATGTACACTAATACTGACACGTTCCTTGATAAGAGAGAGGAGTTTGAAACACTACAAAGAGTACACCAACCAGATATTGTAGGAGTTGTAGAACTGTTGTACAAGAACAGGAGAATCGACCCAGAGGAATGTGAGTTCAGTATTGCTGGATATGACTCATTTACGAACCTAACTCAAGAATCCTGCAGGAGGGGTGTGGTTATCTACGCTAGGCAAGACCTTAGAGCCAGCCAGGCGAGGGTACAGGGAGAGGATGTTTTTGAAGAGTCCAAGTGGTGTAAAATTAAACTAAAAGGAAGGGACTTACTTATCGTCGGGTGTATCTACAGATCCCCAAACTGTGGCCCACTAAATCAAAGGAACTTAAGAACCTTAATAAACAATGCGGCGATGCTCAACCCCAGCCACCTCCTTATCATGGGGGACTTTAACTATGGCGACATCGACTGGAGAAACGAGTCCACCCCGAATGACTTGAATAATCCTGCTACTCTTTTTGTAGAAACTCTGAGAGATAATTTTCTGTTCCAACATGTGAGAGACCCGACACATTACAGAGGGGAGTAAACACCTAAGCCACTTGACCTCATCATAACAAACGAGGAGGGTATGGTGGCCAAACTGGAACACCTTGCCCCAGTTGGCACCAGTCACCATACAGTGTTGTCATTCAGATTTAACTGTTACCTAGTTCAAGATAAGGCCAGGCCAAGGTGCAAATATTACAAGGGAAATTACAATGGGATGAGGGAAGAGATGAGGGGTATCAACTGGCCTGACTTATTAAGGTACAAAAACGCAGACACTACGCTGAATATCATAACTAGTAAAATGACGAGGGGATCCCTACACATGAACCATGCGGCGGTCGACAAAATTAAGAAGAAAACCCAGAAATTCAAGACGTGGGTTGGGTCAAACGATGAACAGGATAGGAGGATGTATGCAAGAGCCAGAAACCAAGCAAAGGTAAAGTGAAGATGGACTGAAAAGGAGTTCCAGAGGCTGGTGGCAAGCGAGGTCAAGTCAAACCCAAAGGCGTTTTACCGCTATGCAAAGTCGAAATTGAAAACGCGAGTAAGAGTATCAGACCTGAGGCTTGAAGATGGTAGTTACGCAGATTCTGACCAGGATAAAGCTGAGGCATTGAACAGCTTCTTTCCCTCGGTGTTCACAAGAGAGGATGCAACTAACCTTCCTGCGTTTGAGGACAGACGGTTCGACACAGCACTGACCCACATTGTGTTCACAGAAGAGGGTATTAGAAATAAACTGTCCAGGCTAAAGGTCCATAAGAGTCCTGGACCTGACATGGTGCATCCTAGAGTGCTAAGAGAGCTGTGCAACGAGCTTGCAGAGCCCCTGAAGATTCTGTTTTGTAAATGCCTGGATGAACAAATGGTCCACAGTGAGTGAAAAGTGGCTTATGTGAGTCCTATCTTCAAGAAGGGCGATCGTCACTCCACGAACAACTATAGACCGGTGAGCCTGAGCAGCATAATATGTAAAGTACTTGAGAGTATTATCAGAGATGCCGCGATGGAACATCTACTACGAAACAACCTTGTAAAGGATTGCCAACTCTGTTTTATGCCGGGGCGCTCCTGCTTAACACAATTGTTCAAGGTATTGAATATTTGGACCCATATTCTGGAACGTGGTGGTAATATCGACAATATTACCTAGATTTTGCCAAGGCTTTCGACAGTGCACCGCACGAAAGGCTGAAAATCAAACTGGAAGGGTACGGAATTCGGGGGAAATGTCCTCGCGTGGATAGAAGACTTTCTACATGACCGCAAGCAATGTGTGGTGATTAATGGCACGAAATCGTCATCTGTACCTGTAACAAGTGGGGTGCCACAGGGCAGTGTATTGGGCTCGCTGTTGTTTGTTTGTTTCATAAATGACATGCCTGACGTTGTACACTCCTCCATACAAATGTTTGCCGATGACGCCAAGTTATTTCGGGAAATCAAGAACCAAGCGGACTGTGAAGAGCTGCAGAAGGACCTCTGTGGGCTCCAGAAATGGTCGAAGAAATGGCTGCTGAGATTCAATGACACGAAGTGTAAGAGGATGCACCTGGGGCGTACCAACGGTAAGGAGGCGTATCATATGTCCCAACGGGAAGAAGAAACTGCACTAGTTGAGACTGTATGTGAGAAGGACCTAGGTATGTATGTTGACAATGAGCTGAAGTTCTTGGGCCATTGCGAGAAGAAGGTAAATCAGGCAAATAAATTATTGGGTCTTTTAAGAAGGTCGTTCAGATATCTAGACGGTCCGTCCCTCGTAACGATCTTCAGGAGTGAAGTGCTTCCCCATCAGGAGTACTGTCACCCCATCTGGTCCCCGAGATATGCTAGGGACTGTCAGTTGTTTGAAAATGTTCAAAGGAGGGCCACCAGACTGGTGCCTGCACTTCGGCGCCTCAGCTACCCTGAGAGATTGGAGCGCCTGAACTTGCCTAGCATATACTACAGACGGGCAAGGGGGGACCTAGTTGAGGTGTATAAGCATCTCAGGGGGCACTACTCAGTTGAGTGTCCTTACTTGGAGCTGGCGGACGCTCGCCTCACAAGGGGTCACAGCTCAAGATTGAAGAAGCCGCAAGTCCAGAAAACTGTGAGGGCAAACTTTTTCGGAGTGAGGATTGTAAACTCTTGGAACAATCTACCAGAGAGTGTTGTGACGGCACCGAGTGTGAGCTCTTTCAAGAGAAGACTTGACCAACACTGGAGCGGGTTCAGGTACATTTAGGAGCCGGTGCATGCCCAGTATTTGCCAACAGTGCGTGACAGAGACGTGGCCGATCGCCCGGTCGTCTAGCGAGCCGATCTTTTGGTGAAGAAGATAAATGAAAAGGAAAAGTAATCAGAGACGTGACCGATCGCCCAAGCGGCTAACAAGCCGATCAGTGGCGAAGAGGATAAAAGTAAAAAGTAAAGGTAGAAAAAAATTATATGTAACAACTTTTGAGCTTGAGACTGTCATATAAGCATACATTTTGTAATACACTGTATATAAAACGAAGACTGGTTTGTGCTAAAATTTGCCAGATTCATTTCAGCACACCATTAACCTTGTCTTATGTTACATGCAACTATATATGTTAAGAATATAATTAAGTGCAACTAAAGCCACTCAACGTGTGTATTTTGTATTCTGGGGCGGATTACTAATGGGGCTGATAAAGACGAAAGCTAAGGTGCCCCATTGTTTCCCGCACCTACAGTGATATATATATATATATATATATATATATATATATATATATATATATATATATATATATATATATATATATATATTTCATTAGCCCAATAAACTCGCGGACTTCTACATACAATCAACACCTCAACCCGCCAGGATTCGAACCCACGGCCCACGAGCCCATGACTATGAGGGGGAACGCTAACCGCTGGACCACCAGGGTACTAAAAGCAGGTGAGGTGTTGATTGTATGTAGAAGTCCGCATGCTATTGGGCTAATGAAATATATGGATCCTCGTGTTTCGAAGCCGGATTTGGTAAAACGTTACTCTGACCACCTACGTGATACGGGTAGTCCCCATTAGAGGTTCACGGCGCCATAAGCTCGTTGAACAGGCTTTGTGTGAAATATAACAAAGTCTAGGACTGCTTTTAGTATCCTGGTGGTCCAGCGGTTATCCTTCCCCGGTCACAGTCATAGGCTAGTGGGCCGTGGGTTCGAATCCTGGCGGGTTGAGGTGTTGATTGTATGTAGAAGTCCGCGTGCTATTGGGCTATTAATATATATATATATATATATATATATATATATATATATATATATATATATATATATATATATATATATATATATATATATAATGCAAAAACTTTCAAGAATCCATGCTAAAATTTGGGCTCCTTGTGATAGATTTGCCGCTCCTTCCGAGTTGCCGCGCCTTGGTGTAAAAGGTTGTTGGCAACTCTACAGTTCGCTAGTCCCTGTGGCTGCTCCCATGAGCGTATCTCCCCACAAACTGCACGTATGTATATAAAAAAAAATATCAGTCAAGCAATGATTTGCGATATATATAGCCTTTACAAACTGTAGGTAATTGTCTATTGTTCTTTATGTTTGGTGTAATTTGTTTCTGTTTGCTACAAAACAAAGAAATGCTAGATAGGCTTCATTCGAATGCAACTTTTGACCTTGGCTTCGACCGTTCGTAATACGTAGATATTTTAAAAATTTTATCATCCTCTTTGAAGTGCCATTGCCTTGAAATCATTTGCATTTTTATGTTCTTAATTTTTAACATTACTATTGAGAAGAACCGGTCTAATTGTAAATTGTGAAAATATTAGTATGATAAATGCAGAGGTAAATGAACACTTTTTATGGACCAATCAGCTACTTCTTAGCGTAGAAAGGGGGCGTGGCTTCTGGGCCAAGCTAGTGTAAAGTGAGTTTTTTTTTTATTGTAGAACAACTGAAGATAATTGTTGTGCAAGTATTGTGGAATTGTTGTGATCAATATAAAAGTGAGAAGACTCAGGAATTGTACACTGGTAGTGTGCTGAATATTTATTTGAAGTGAGAAGTCCAGCTGTGAAGACATTACCCTGTTAACAGTGTTGTGAAGAATCAGTGTTTAATAAAGAAGACTACAGTTCACAGGTGTGTTTATGGGACCTGGTGGAAATCTACCTGCCTGTTGTTTGTCTGTACACTGATACCGTCATACCGATCTTCGAGAAATTATTGGAGACTGGCGGGACAGCCAGTGGTAATTCGACTACTCCTGTGAGATATCTACTGCTTCTGTACACACGACCCTAGTCGCTGGTAACCAGTGGTGGAACTGGGTAAGTGGTGAAGGAGGAGGGTCCTAACAATACTTATAAAATATGAATTTGTAAATGATGACATTTGCTAATGTATTGAAGAGATTGTAATAGATATGTAAACTAAAAATCCATTACTGCCATAATTATATATTTGTAAATACACTTGTGTTATGATCGGTGATAATATTGTCACACTGTGGGGGACCTGCGGTGTTCCCCAGGGGACCAAGATGGGACCACTGTGCTTCCTCATCCTGATCAACGACGCTCTATCGGACACTCCTCACAGGTGGAAGTACGTGGATGACTGCACTGTAGGGGTTTCAGTGGACAACACCGCACCAGACTACTCATCGCTACAAGGCACCCTGGACAGGCTACAGGCATGGACTACGGAGAACAAGGTCACCATCAACCACACCAAAACCGTAGTCATGCACATCAATACCGCCACCACTCCAGTGCAAGCCCCAGCAGTCACAGTGGGTGCCCATCCTCTCCAGCTGGTGCAGTCTGCCAAACTCCTGGGTGTAACTATAGACAACAAACTTGACTGGAAGGCCCATGTAAATAACACAGTCAAGGCAGCCTCGTACCGTCTCTACATGCTACGAAGACTTAGGTCACTTGGGACACCCACGCCAGAGCTGAGGACCATCTACAACGCCTTTATTCTCCCCAAACTAACGTATGCGTCACCAGCCTGGTCGTCTTCTCTCAACTCCACCCAACAACGTCAGCTAGAGAAGGTACAGAAAAGGGCCTGCAGAATCATGCTCGGCGCAGAATACTCCGGCTACACCAACGCTCTCTCCACCCTGGAAATGCTATCCCTCAGTGACCTCCACCACCAAGCACTGGAAAGGTTTGGCAGTGGACTACTGCACCCCCCTCGTCATCGCCACCTCCTGCCACCTGCAGCCCCCCACCCAACTCGCGCAGTCCGCCACTACAACAAAATACAGCCCATAAGAGCCCGCACCGATAGATATAAGAACAGCACCATCCAATCTATTGTTAAAATAATAAACAACTCCTGATTTATGTACTGTACAGCCCTGTAAATGTATTCAATGCATATTATATCAATATGTCTAAATCAAATATAAGTCTGTATATTTTCAGCCACCGACTGCAACTCTATTAATAAACCGTTTATTATTATTATTATTATTATTATTATTATTATTATTATTATTATTATTATTATTATTATTATTATTATTAGTGTTTTGTAGCCCCAATAAACAAGCTATAAAATCAGTGCCGGATTTAGACCTGTGGCGGCCCATGGGCAGCCTCTTTGTGGAGGCCCCCCTCATGATAACTACCCAAGAGGGTGGGGTGGCGAGTGAAGGAGCCTAAACATCTGGGAGTTCCGCCCCCAGGGAAAATTTTGAAATTTGAACACTTCTTTGGAGAATTTTGAAGCCATATGCAATTATATTGAGGAAATTAGAACACAGCGCCCTGATGGTGTTCGTAATGGAAGTGATAATGAAAAACAAATATTTTATTTGTTTTTTTTAATCTCAATTTCGTTATTCCATGTCGTTCATTTTTAATAAATATATGTTTGTGGAATTCTAAATATATTATTAGCAACACAAACAATAGCATTCATTAAAAATATACTGTTCATAGGAAAACCAGGTATTCATGAATTTCAAGGATAGCTAGCCTAATTTCTATCACGCTTCTTGCTGAACATAGTTTTACGTGATGGAATAGATAAACATGAATTTTAAAGAATGAAAATAAAAATAATCCAAGTGAATAAACAAATAAATAAAATATTGTAATATGTGGAGGCCCCCAGATTGTGGAGGCTCCTGGGCAGCTGCCCACTTTGCCCACTCCTGAATCCGGCCCTGTATAAAATATACATACAAGCATATATTCAAACATACACATACATACATACATACATACAAACATACATACATACACATTAGCCTATATAATCTAGCCTATACAAATAGCCTGAGATAGGCCCTCTTGACTGGTTGTATTCATAAACTGGTTATTTTTAAGGGTGCTTGCCTTTGTGCCTCTGCTGTAATGTTGTGCAAGAGAGTTCAGATGTCCAAAACTGTTTTTGTAGAAGCTAAGATCTATCAAAGTCAAAGCAGGTATGAACAATTTTATATCTTGCGGATCAATATTTTGCAAAAGACAAGGACTTGGTTCCCTGGCTACTTTGACACATAGCTGAGTTACATTGAGCTGAACAAACTGTCTGCAATTACTAGCTAATACTAAAGCTGGTCAAGGGGTGATTTAATTTAACTTTATAAGCATCTTAGAGGGCATTACTCCGTCGATTGTTCATACCTGAAGCTGGCGGATGGCCGCCTCACTAGGGGTCGCAGATCAAGGTTGAAGAAGCTTCAAGTTCAGAAAATTGTCGGAGCAAACTTTTTTTGGAATGAGTTGTGAACTCTTGGAACAATTGGCCAGTGTGTTGTAATAATAATAATAATAATAATAATAATGATAAACGGTTTATTAATAGAGTTGCAGCCGGTGGCTGAAAATATACAGACTTACACAGTCCTGGCAGCAAGTGTGAGCTCATTCAAGACCATACTTGACCATCACCCGGCGCAGGTATAGATACATTCTGGAGCCAGTACACGCCCAATAAGTGTCAACAGTGTGTTGTAGGGACGCGACTAACAAGCCGATAAGTGGCGAAGAAGATAACGTAAAGCTTTAGTAAGCCCCTTTATAATATTCATACTGTATATACTTGTCACACTTGCCAGATGCTTCTGGTGTCATTGTACAGGGGTACCTAGTGACACCACTAGGATCCCGCTTCCTCTATCAAGGAATAAACAATTGAAATTGAAATTGAATTGATAACGTAAAAAAAATAAAAAAATTAAAATTCCCGCCAAAACATATTGCTTGAAAGTTATAAAAATATTGAATTGCAAATTTGTCGTATACGTTTGTTTTTATGTTACATTTTATATGAATAATATTGTTTTACTATTCGAAAAGTATTTTTATTATCTCAACTATTAAGAATAAACAGTTGTAAATCAATCGCAGATGCTTCTGTAATTGAATGCAAGATGAATCATCATTACCAGACCTAGAAGTGTACCTCTAAACTTGTGAATGACAACAAAATAATGACCACTGTACTGACTTACCATAATGATGTGGCAAATCTTAACGAAAAACACTATATAGAAAGAAGTGTTGATAGTTTTCAGTGTGTAAATCCTAGTCAAAGGGCAAGTATTCCTTACTGGATAAACGCCGAAGGTGATCGTCAGTTAATTGTTTTGGGGGAGAAAAAAGGACACAAGAAATATGTATGCAGTATGAAGAAACAAAATATCCAAACACAAGGTGGGTTATCGACACCAGGAGGAAATACACAACGGGGTGGTAGGAGCTGGCGTGATAAAATATTTCATAGCCAATAGATGTTATCACATGAATCTTTGTTGTATACTTTACCGAACTAAAGAACAACATTAGGCCTACTGGTTGTCACTGTGATTTTTGTGTGATTTATGTTAGGATGTCAATATAGCATCAAGATAAATGAGTTGTAGAGAAGAGGACGTGGCTGAGGTACTGCTGGTGTGCAACAAGTGGGAGCAGCGGTGTAGTAAATATCCCGCGCTTTTGAAGATAAGACAAATGATAACTCAGCTCTATAGATCACTCGCACGTTGCTGCTGTATATAGGCTACACCTTTAAAGTACAATACATCAGGCCCCCTCACCAGGATTTTCACGCAGGGGCGGTTCCAGGGAGAGGTCCTGGGGGACTGGACACCCCCTTTTCATCACAAAATTACAATACTTTTTCTTTAATGCAATATTGTACTCAGGCGTTTTTGTATAGTAAAAAATAATAACTATTGACCTCAGAATATCTCTTAATATCAAGTGCACATGGCTTCAAAATGACCATCATATTGATCAGATTCAGATTTCAGATTTGCCCCCGAGGGGGCTAGTTTATTGGGCACCCCCTTACATCCTGTGCAAGGTGAAGCGCAGAAGCGTTTACAGCGCCCAACAGGGAAGTATGAAAAGTTCATACTTGCCTTTATAACTCGTACATTAAGGGCGTAAAAGCCTGAAGGGTCATAGGTTTTGTCAAGTTACATAAAGTGAGAGAATGATGAGTGTGTGGGGGGAAAGTTCCCGGTACATTTTATCTGTTTATGGCAAAGAGTGGCAGGTCCCTAATAATGTCAAATGCCAGGCCTGTGACTAGGAGGAGGGATAACTGGTCTGGGAGGGAAGAGGTGTTGGTAACGGCTGGGGACCTGTAGGAGGAGGTCATAGGGCAAGTGAGGATGTAGTGAGAGAGGGTGTGAGAGTCGGGTTGGCCACAAAGTTTACAAACAGTGCGATGGGGCTCAGGGTTGCCAATGTACTGCCATAGGTACCTGTACCCTAGGCCATCATATTGATCAGATTAAAAAAAATGGGGGGGGGTTGGGTTAACAGCCTCCTCCTCTGTGGGATATCTTTGTAGTTCGTACGCTATAGTAGCACCAAAGAAACTGCATACTCCCACCGTCTACGACTCTACGTCCTTCTATATTTCATGTGAACTGTATACCTGCATATTTTATATACATGCCTCTGCAATTGTAAACATGTATAACAATTTGACTGAATTATTATTATTATTATTATTATTATTATTATTATTATTAGCCTATTATTATTATTATTATTATTATTATTATTATTATTATTATTATTATTATTATTATTATTATTATTATTATTATAATTTTTATTATTATAACGAACATCGTACATTGACTATTATAAATGTGGTTGTATTGTAGGGGAGAGGATCCAGTATCTTGGCTAAGGTTGATGCGCTGGTATGGCAACAGTGTTTTGAGTGTTGTAATGTCTTGAATCCAAACAGTTTCTGGGATGGCACAGAATGGTGAAAAAAACGGCGATATGAGGTAATTTACGAAACCCATTGTTATTTTTAGTAAAGCGTCTCGCCTACTTAAGCTACCTACATGATGTAAAGTAGATGGAAAGCTATCAGGTAGAGAGAAGAGACTTGGGAATAAAGTTTGGTGGTGACCTCGTGAATCTTGCCATGTGTAAACAACCAATGGTATTTATTTGTAGACGGATTGATTGATTGTTTGATATTTATTCAGGAATATCGTCGTACATGATTTTAATTGACTTAGCATGTATATTGACTGTTTAGATGTTTATTTATGTAAATACTAAGGGTACTGTGCACGCATCTAATTGTATACGTATTGGATATTTTACCGTGAACGGCTAAGTTCCTACTAACGCTATTTTACCGTGAGTGCGCTCTCATTAGCTAACTACTTTCTGTTTAATATGATTGGGGTCTGTCGCTGGCTAGGAAGTTAGGTAGGTTTCTTTGGTTGGTTAGGTCAGGTTCCATCAGGTTCTAGTAAATGTTGCCTATTTTATAATGTTAAAGTTTCCCTGTACAACAGAAATATAGTTAGGTATATTTACAGCTACACATCGATTGACTCACGGCGAAATAAAGGCCAAATGCTGCCAGAGTCACAGTCAAATATAGCTCTCGCGTTGTTCACCTGTAATAAACGATTAACCAATCAGAGTGGCAAAATATCCACTGCCTATAGTATATACTATACTGTACCAGGGGAAATGAAGAAGAGAAATTAAAGAATATCACAATCAGAAAAGAGGATGCTCTTAAGAAGATAAATAAATTAAAGAAGACAAAATCCCCAGGGCCGGATGAAATTTTCCCTCGAGTTTTGAAAGAGTGTAAGGAACAGATTAGCGGACCCCTCGTAAATGTATTTACAAAATCATTAGACACGGGAGTTGTGCCAGACTTGTGGAAACAGGCAAATGTAGTACCCATATTTAAAAAGGGAGACAGAGCATCAGCGTCCAATTACCAGCCGATTAGTTTGACATCAATTGTGGGGAAATTTCTTGAAACAATAATAGCAGATAGCATCCGATCGCATCTAGAGAAAAGCAAATTAATCTACGACTCGCAACATGGGTTTACAAAGGGAAAATCTTGTCTAACAAATCTGCTAACGTTTTTTAGAGAAGTCTTCGAGGTAGTAGATAATGACAAAAATTACAATGTTATTTACTTAGACTTTAGCAAAGCGTTTGACAGAGTACCGCATCAGAGGCTTCTGAGGAAAGTTAAGGATCATGGTATCGAGGGGAAAGTTTTAAATTGGATAAAATCATGGCTCATCGATAGAACACAGAGGGTCAGCGTAGATGGTGTTAAATCTGAGTGGGGCCGTGTAACCAGTGGGGTTCCCCAGGGGTCAGTACTGGGCCCACTCTTGTTCATAATCTACATAAACGATCTAGATACTGGGATCAGCAGTGACATAAGCAAGTTTGTGGATGACACCAAAATAGGGCGGCAGATTAATTCACGGCAGGATACAAATGCACTACAGGAGGATTTAAATAAACTGTAGGAGTGGTCAGAAAAATGGCAAATGAAATTCAACACCAACAAGTGCAGCATACTTAATATTGGAAGAACAAATACTGTCAATGTATACAGCCTTAACAACATCAACCTAGAGAAGTCGACTTGTGAAAGAGACTTAGGGGTACTTGTAAGTCCGGACTTATGGCCTAGAAAACAGTGCGCTAATGTTCGAAATAAGGCAAACAGAGTATTAGCTTTTATATCTAGAAGTGTAAGTAATAAGAATGCAGAGGTCTTATTGCAATTATATCTTGCGCTAGTCAGGCCGCTCCTCGATTATGCTGTTCAATTCTGGTGCCCTTATTATAGAATGGATATCAATTCGCTGGAGTCGGTGCAGCGAAGAATGACGAAAATGATTCCGAGACTTAGAAACCTTCCATATCAAGATAGGTTAAAGAAACTAAACTTGCATTCCCTAGAGAGACGAAGAGTGCGGGGAGATATGATAGAAGTAAATAAGTGGGTGAAATGAATCAATAAAGGAGATATAAAGTTCTTTTAATTTCTGAGCAGGATAGGACTTGTAGCAACGGATTTAAGTTGGATAAGTTAGGGTTTAGGAGGGAGATAGGAAGGAACTGGTTCACGAATAGGGTGGTGGACGAGTGGAACAAGCTTATCAACTTTGTAGTAAGTGCTTGAATGCTGGAAAGTTTTAAAAGGAGGCCAGATAGGTTCATGAATGATAGAGAGTTTCAGTAACTCTCGACAGGAGCTGCCATGCACAGGCCAACCGACCTATTGCAGACTCCTTATTTTCTTCTGTTCTTATGTACTCGTCAGCTGGCTACTGTTCCTGTATTCAATACAGTACCCGGTACATGCTGAATTGTATACATGCATTGTTTTGGTCATCCAGTGAATTTTTAGGATTTTAAGCTTTAGAATCGGTATTTTAGACAATTCTAAGACTCGTTTTTCTGTACTCTTTCTTCTGCAAATGATTACTTCCTAGAAAATTGCAATAAATTGTTGCAGAATTGTTGTATTTTTTCTAAGTTCTTGTTCATGTTACCACTGCCCGAGATAGCTCTTGTGTGTTTGTTTGTTGGTTAGTACAGTATGCTGCATTATGCATGCGCTAGGGTCTGACACATGCCCAGTTATTTTTGGACGTTGATTGGCAGATATGATTTTGGATCAACCAATCACAGCTCGGTATTTGACCCGCTGCCACGTTCTTGAATTTGAATTTACAGTAATCTCTCGATAGCTCGGCACGTATGTGGCTCTGGACTTGCCGAGTTATCCCAAATTCCGACCTATTGAGGCACTTCCCCCTCCTACGAAAATACAATAAAAAAATATCGACCCATATACAGTAAAAAAGTAATACTTACCAGCACTGTAGGTGACACAGAGGCATGGTGGGTGACACAGGGCATGGTAGGTGACACAGAGGCATGGTGGGTGACACAGAGGGCATGGTGGGTGACACAGAGGTGTGGTAGGTGACACAGGTGTGGTGGGTGACACAGGGTATGGTGGGCGACACAGGTGTGGTGGGTGACCTGGGGCATTGGGTGACACAGGTGTGGTGGGTGACACAGGTGTGGTGGGTGACCTAGGTATGGTGGGTGACCTGGGGCATGGTGGGTGACACAGGTGTGGTGGGTGAGCCCTGGAGTGTGGTGGGCCTTAGGGCATGGTGGGTGACACAGAGGGTGTGGTGGGTTGAGCACAGATGTGGTGGGTGACACAGGGCATGGTGGGTGACACAGGGCATGGTGGGTGACCTGGAGGGGCATGGTGGGTGACAGAGCTGTGTGGGTGACACAGGAGGTGTGGTGGGTGACACAGGTGTGGTGGGTGAACAGGTGTGGTGGGCGACACAGGTATGGTGGGTGACACAGGGCATGGTGGAGGTGACACAGGTGTGGTGGGTGACCTGGGTGTGGTGGGTGACACAGAGTATGGTGGGTGACAGGAGGCATGGTGGGTGACACAGGTGTGGTGGGTGACACAGGTGTGGTGGGTGACACAAGTGTGTGGGTGACACAGGGCATGGTGGGTGACACAGGGCATGGTGGGTTGACACAGGCATGGTGGGTGACCTGGGGCTGTGGTGGTGACACGGATGTATGGTGGGTGACACAGGGGCATGGTGGGTGACTGGGGCATGGTGGGTGACACAGGGGTGTGGTGGGTGGCCTGGTATGTGGTGGGTGACACAGAGGCATGGTGGGTGACACAGAGGCATGGTGGGTGGACACAGGTGTGGTGGCCACAGGGGCATGGTGGGTGACACAGGTTATGGTGGGCGACACAGGATGTGGTGGGTGACAGATGTATGGTGGGTGGATGTGTGGTGGGTGACACAGGGCATGGTGGGTGACTGGGGCATGGTGGGTGACACAGGTATGGTGGGTGAACAGGTGTGGTGGGCAACACAGGGCGTGGGCTGACACAGGAGGTGGTGGGTGACCTGGGGCTGGTGGGTGACACAGGTATGGTGGGTGGCACAGGTGTGGTGGGCAGACACAGGGCATGGTGGGTGACACAGGGGCATGGTGGGTGACCACAGGGTATGGTGGGTGGCTGGATGTATGGTGGGTGGCACAGGCATGGTGGGTGACCTGGGGGCATGGTGGGTGAGCACAGGTGTGGTGGGCAACCTGGAGGGCATGGTGGTTGACACAGGTGTGGTGGGCGACAAGGAGGTGTGGTGGGTGACTGGATGTGTGGTGGGTGGCCTGGAGGCATGGTGGGTGACCTGAGTGTGGTGGGTGGCCTGGGTGTGGTGGGTGACACAGGTGGTGGGTGACACAGGTATGGTGGGCAACACAGGCATGGTGGGTGACAGGGGCATGGTGGGTGACACAGAGGCATGGTGGGTGACACAAGGTGTGGTGGGTGACACAGGGGCATGGTGGGTGACACAGGAGGGATGGTGGGTGACACATGTATGGTGGGTGACACAGAGGCATGGTGGGTGACACAGGGCATGGTGGGTGACACAGATTGTGGTGGGTGACAGATGGTGTGGTGGGTGACACACAGAGGTATGTGGGTGACCTGGGTATGGTGGGTGACACAGGTATGTAGTGGGTGACACAGGTGTGGTGGGTGACACACAGGGCATGGTGGGTGATCCAGGGCATGGTGGGTTGACACAAGGGGTATGGTGGGTGACAAAAGTTATGGTGGGTGACACCTGGATGTAGTGGGTGACACAGGCATGGTGGGTGACCTGGAGGTATGGTGGGTGACACAGATGTATGGTGGGTGACCTGAGAGGCATGGTGGGTGACACAGGGGCATGGTGGGTTGACACAGAGGGATGGTGGGTGACACAGATGTAGTATGGTGGGTTGACACAGGTGTAGTGGGTATTTACAGGTATAGTAGTGTCGAAATTATTAGGTGACACAGGTGTATGGTGTGACATGGAGTGTAGTGAGTGAGCAAGGTGTAGTGGGTGACACAGGATTGTGGTGGTGACACTGAGGCATGGTGAGATTCTCAGGTATGGTAGGTGACACAGGTATGGTGGGTGACTGAGGTGTGGTGGGTGACACAGGTATAGAGGGTATTTGGGACACAAGGTGTAATTGGAGGTGACACAGGTGTGGGTGGGTGACAGAGGTGTAGGCACAGGGTATGGTGGGTGACAAAGTCTTGATTGGGTGACACAGGTATGTAATTGGGTGACCAGGAGTGGGTCGACCTGAGGTGTATTGGTGAAGCATAGGCATGGTTGGGCACAGTATTGTTGCCGTGGGGTTGGTCTCAGGTATGGTGGGTGACTGGTTTGGAGTTATGGTGGTTGACTCAGAGGTATAGTGTGTTGACAGGCATGGTGGTGTTCTGGGTGTGGTTGGTGATGACATAGGTATGGTGGGTGACACAGGTATGGTGGGATGTACTAATTGTAGACAGGAGGTGTGTTGGTGACACAGGTATGGTGGGTGACACAGGGGTATGGTGGGGTGACACAGGTGTGTGGGTGACTGGAGATGGTGGTGGCAAAGGTGTGGTAGGTGCACAGGTATGGTGGGTGACACTGGGGTATGGTGGGTGACACAGGTGTGGTGGTGAGCCTGGGGTATGGTGGGTGACAGGTGACCTGAGAGGTGTAGTGGGTGACTGACTAGTGGGTATGGTGGGTGTGGGTTGGGGTGACCTGAGGCAGTGGGTGACGGTGTGTGGTGACTTTTACAGGTGTGGTGGGTGGTGAGGCAGGTGGTGGGTGAGGGTGTGGTGGGTGGCACGATTGTATTGGGTGACACAGGTATGGTGGGTGGCCGGGTGTTGGGTGACACAGGGTGTGGTGGAGCCAGCACAGGTGGGTGAACTGTGGGTATGGTGGGGTGGCCTGGGTGTGGTGGGTGACACTGGTAGGGTACCAGTTGGGTTGAACACAGGTATGGTGGGTGACAAGTATGGTGGGTTGACAGAATTATGGTGGGGTGACACAG